>NC_134518.1:17447083-17761938 GCF_027942865.1 Odontesthes bonariensis | reverse complement strand
TTATTCCGAAATCGGACCATTTCCCACATATGGCAAACATTTTTATGCTCGTCCGTCAGTTACTTTGAGTGATTCGTCCCCTAAACGTACCAATCAGATAACCTACTTAGCACAGGTAACAAGATGTTTATCAAATGTGACAAAACGCAACTACAGACGGGGCCAAAACTTTGTTTTATTGCTAGTTAGCACTGTGGTGATCAGTTCATAAGTTATCCAAAACAACCTCTGGCCTGTTAGTTATAGGCATGGATGTCTGGAATCCTTAAAAAAGCCAAAATCCTGAAGGGTTAATAAATGATCCTGCTGTTCTCACATATTAGAGAAATATGATAGTCACAATGAGATTTGAGTGAAGATTTTTTTTTTTAAAATTCCCACTGATGGTCTTTTTCCCGCATGTTGTTGTGGTGTTTTATTAGAATAGCTCAAACAAGTAAACCTTTGATTTTTCACTTATTTTAAGAGTGACTTTAAATTGTCTGTCCTTCCCTCATCAGCATTACATGGTGTCTGAAAACGATGACCACCACCAACTTTTTGACCTGATAGAGAGGATGTTGGAGTACGACCCAGCTAAACGCTTCAGCCTGGAGCAGGCCCTTCACCATCCGTTCTTCTCCTGCTACAACAAGAGCAGCAGCAAGAAAAGCAGCAGCAAAGACATCAGCAGAAGCAGCAGTGGCAGTAGCAAATGAGGCTGAACTCCTGAAGCATTAAGCCTCTGATCTGTACCCTTAGTCTGGGCCTGTCTGTCAGCATGACATTTATCACAGTGCTCTGTACCAGGTTGTACTTCTGACTCTCCAGGAGAGATGTACTTTGACTGCATCAGTCACTGTCCTGCTTCGCTGTGTCCTGTCAACTACACCAGAGTTTTAAGCCCCCTCATTAATAAGTTACTTCATTTGCTACTTTTTGATGTTACGAATCCCCACGCTACAAGTAATATCTTGTTTTGTAATTTCAATTGCAGCATCTTGGCATAATACTGGTGGAAGATTTTTTTTAATTATAAGTCCAACATGTTTTTTGTTTTTGTGTTCTCTCTAAGCATTGTGAAGTGGGTGATGAGCACAGTAATACAATGAGAAAATCCTTATCTCTGATCAGTCTTACTAGTACATTGTTTGAGAGTGTAGATCTATGAAAAATGTATTGCAGGAAGAAAACTTGTAAATAGACTTTGTTCATATATTTGTCTTTTCCACTGAATGGTTCTGTAATTTTTTTGCAGTATCTTATGACAATAAATGTGACAACTAAAAGAACTGCGTTCAGGGACGTTTTGTTCAATTTGATGCAGGAGTGTGTTTTATCCACATGGGGGCGCTAAGCGGCCTTAATGTTTCCAGAGAAGGGAGGTGATCATCTGAGACCGTCCGTGTGAAGGCATCAACCTCCGTGCCTTTATAAATACTGATCACAGTAAAACTGGCATCGAACGGACTTCAGGTTATTGACGCTATTAGTAGAATTGTGGAAATGTGTGTAAAGTTTAGTCAGTTATGAAGACTTGCTCCGAGCTCGCAGATAAAGTTAAGTCTTTATTTTTTGACTCTTTGTTAGTCGACGTGAACGTTATATGCGCATTGACTTTTACTAAAAGACGCCAACTTAAAATGGTCTATACTTGCATTTAGAAGGTCAGTAGTTTTAAGATGATATATAATATAAGAATATCAGAACGTATCCCGTTAACAATTAAGCAATCTTTTCATTGGTGTAAGCAATTTCCTGGTAAATATCAGTGTTAAATTAGTTCGTGGTGGAAAAACAAGATGCAGGAGCTCCAGCACAATAATGAACTGATGATCCTGAAAGCGATTACAACTTGAACTGGTCAGTTTCACACCCACCTGTCAATCTGCAGCCTCCCACGTGGTCAGCAGGGCGGGCGCCTCTCAACTTGTTGAATGCGCAACCTTCGGAGGGCAAACTGCTCCATCGCTTGCACTTGTACATCTCTATAGGATACTCCCCCACAGAAAACTCCGACCTGACAATCTTCCCCGTTTGCATCCAGATTACTCCCATCTGCGCGTGGCGTAAACTCCGCGCGCTGCTGCTGCTGCCTCTTTTCCCAAGACTTAATTTAAGACAGAGCTTTGAAGCCCGAGGCCACTGTGCTGTTGTCGGGTGTTTTAAAGGTGCGCTGTTCAGTTCATTCACGGACCCGTGCTACAGCGTGGTGGCAAGACTGGTTCAACAAAAGGAGATATTTTTTGTTTCATGTCCACCGAGTTGACTTTAAAACAGGATCGCAGCATGGATACAGACAGCGACTCTATCGGGGAAAGTAAGCCGGTGTGTCAGTGTGCCCCAAAGTCCGTGGCTCAGCGGTGGCTGCCAGGTTTTCCCATCGCTCTCTGCTTGCTGATATCCCTGAGCTCCATCACCGTGAGTCTGCTGATGAGCTTCAAGACCTACCAGCTGGAGAACCGACTGCAGATGGAGATGGACAAAGCGTCCATCTTCCAACCCCTGCACAGGTCTTTTCAAAACGAGGATGGGGCCCTCATTTCAGAACTGAGCACCCCAATAGGGAAGTTCGTCGAAGAGGTACATACCGTCCGTTCTGGATTGAATAAACAATTACTAGTTATTGCTGATAAACGCGGGTTGCGGTTGTGCGTAAACCGTGCGTAAAACAGGCAGCATGTAGTGTTGAGGTTTGCAAACGGCTTGTCACTTTTTGGAATTTGTATCCTACATATTCTCCTTACAAATTATATTTTATATAACAATCTTAAAGCACGAATTGCTCACGCAGCTGTCCCACTCTGTATAGATTGGCACCAGTAATATAAAATCAACCTATGTCCAGTGTTTAGAAAATGAATTAGCGCTGCACTTAAACCAGAGGGATTATGACCTGATAGTTGTTATTAGTGGTCACTGAATTATTTCACTTTGAGTGTTGGTGCATATAACTGGTTTCCTCTCACACTTTGATGTGCTCTCTGTGTATTTGCAGAAAGTGGCGGCTCTGATGCCGAAATTGCGGACAGCCAGGGATGTCGGTCATGAATGCTCCTGTCCTCCAGGTACCAGTCCCTGTTCTTTATCGCCACAACTTTCAAAACACACGAACACAATACAAACAAGACATCGAAAGTTAGTAAAATAGCAGTTAAAAACTTCGATTCAGCGCTAGTTTGTGGAAACAATTTGTCTGCTTTTGCCAGCCGCCTTCATATTTGAACACATGTGTTCTCTTCTTTTTTGTTTGTTTGTTTGTTTTTTTCCGTGTGGTCTATTATGACCACCATTATGACAGCGAGGACAGACTATTATATAAGTCTGCGCAGGGCCCGTACTGTGACCGCAGGGCGCAGAACTCAGCACATCAGTGTGTTTTGCGACGTCCAGCGCGAGCCCTTTAGTTCTGTGTAAGAGGATGCTCACTTTTATAGACGGAGGAGCCGGCGTGCCAGGATTGGCCACGTTTGGCTTGCGGTGTTCATTACGAGGCTTTTGATAGTTCCCGGGGAGGAGTACCGCGTGTGATCCTCATCGTGTGACACACACAGTCCTCCATTATGCATATGGATTTCAGAAAGATGCTGTTTCTTTCATTGGAAGTTGAGTTGCTATGTGGAATAATGTACAAGCTGAGAGGTGCCCGAAAACACTCGTAAAGCCCGAGCTTCATTCAGTATGAGTGACCTGCTGACCAGCTGCGTATTAGATAGTTTACATATTTTACATGACCTATGGAAGGGGAAGTTGTGCTTTATTGAGCAAAATCTTTTGGCTTGTAGCAACAGGATGTGAGTGTGAGTGTGAGTGTGAGTGTGTGTGTGTGTGTGTGTGTGTGTGTGTGTGTGTGTGTGTGTGTGTGTGTGTGTGTGTGTGTGTGTGTGTGTGTTATCAAAGCTTACATTCAGACATTACAGTTTAAAAAAAAAAAAAAAAAAAATTTTTAAGTTGCACTTGCAGATTTCCTTCTTTAACGTCTCTGAGTGAGAAAAACTCTGCAACAACCCAATCAAATGGAAGCATTCACAAGGGGACACTGTCCACGCACTCTGTTTTCCAGTCGGATGTCTGGTGTGTCAAAGCATTTCTCTCAGATTTATTTACTTCATTGCTTCGTATAATTAAGACAACAACTTTATTTAGTTTTCCCGTCAATTTTACAGAGCTGCTGAGCTGTCAAATTGTGCACTGAAACCCAATCCCTTTGCAACTATTCGGAGGTCTATTTAAAGTTCTATCTTTTCAGTTTCTGGTCTGGAGATGTGGTTTTTGTGTTTGGTGAAAACAAAAGGCTCTGTTGTTTTTTGGCAGCTTTGATGCAACTGAATGCTTGTGGGCATTTTTTCCATGTCTTAGCAATTAGATTGCTCAATACATACTTGTCACGTGCATCCTTGCGAGACAGTTTGCAGTTCGTATCACAGTGCCGTGTGGCTACGTGAGTTTCTGTCTCTGAGCCTTTGAGGGGCCGACAGAGGCTCCTCTCCCAACACGACGTTGTAAGAGGAGACCTCTCCTCTCCCTTTAGCACTAACTCTCACCACCTGATACTTGAATCTTTTACCACCGGGATCACAAGCCGAGGTATTTCTGCCTGTGTGTGTGAGAGAGAGCCACACTACCACGCAGCATGAGTGGCATGTCTGCCATTAAAGCTATGCCCTCCACAACAGGGTGCTCACCTTTCAGCCTGCACAAGGATGAGGGCACCAACAGGGGGCAGCACTTCCGCAGCTGCCCTGATAATGACGAGGATGAATTTCTTTTATCGACACTACTGACTGATAATGTTCGTCTAATAAAAGGAAAGCACTTTCAAGTCAAAGCCCTCTGGAGTAGTCACTGCTGGACCAGAGGCGACGCTGTCTATAAACATGCATCTGATCCCGGGCTTCGACAGAAGGAACATTCACCCCTTGTGTCCTCACATTGTGACAGTTTTATGCTCACAGATACAATATGGCCAGCAGTCGTTAAGTCTTAGACAAACTGTCACTGAAAACGTCTCTGCTTACAAGCTTCAGGTGTTTGCAGTTAACACCCACCCGCTCCCTCAACTAACACACACACACACACACACTTGCTGGTAGTAAGCACATACATTCATGCATGCATTCATTAGTAACACTTGTGCACCTCTGTGGTACTAGCAGTAATTAGAATCACGTGGGGGCTGTTTGCGGCCCGTTTAGGGGGAGTGTCATCTCTTCAATTAACATTTAAACTGTTTCACAGGTCTGATAGCAGATAGCGGGTACAAAGTCTGCCCGCCGGTATCCTCATGTTATAGCTCTTCCATTATGAGGATTTGCAGTTTGTTTGTCTTATGTGACTGTAAACTGAAGATCTTGGAGTTTGGACAGTTGGTTACTCAAAACAATCAATCGTAAGAGTTTAGCTTTTGGAAATTGTCTTAGACTTTCAAAAAAAGGTTCTTGATTATGTTGTGTTTTTGGTTGATTGATTTGTAATTGTCTGCTGTAGGCTGTTTACAGGTTGCGAGCCCTTGAATGTGTCTTGTTATGGTTAAGATCGAGATCATTCAGTGTCTGTCGTGCATCAAAGTCGTTGGTGCTGGTGAATACGAGGCCAAGAGGTCAGGCGCCCTGCTGTGCAGTCAGATCCATTTCCATCAGATAAGAGCTCATTTGCAAACTAAGCAGGGACACAGCCCCCCATATTTGCGTGTTTGGGTTTATGTATATAATTGAGAGAGCATGTTCACAGCAGGGCTCCTCTTAACATGTACACATACCGACAAAAAAATCAGAAAAGTACAGCTTTCTGTGTTTTATAGTATCTCCAAAGTCCCATATTTGCGTGGCCTGATCCTTATACTCCCATGCAGTCTGCAGCAGTGTGATGTCGGAATAAGCTGAGAAATGCACTACCACCTCTTGTGTGAAAGCCCTCAGCAGCCTACTGGTGTTAACCAGCCCGTCTGGGGATCAACCTCTCACCTTGGAGGCAGAGGGGAAGCCGCACGCTCTCCCTGCACGGCATCCTGCTCTCCCACCTGGAGGAGGAGACGGGGAAATCCAGCTTTTGGGAGATGGAGCCCCACAAAAAAGGGCAAACACCCCCCCCAGGGCAGCATTTTGTTTTTAAAGCCATAATAAATCGGACAGGAAGCTTGTAGCTACCTGTAGGCCTGCTGCCTATCGCCACAGGAAGAATACACAAGGCATATAAGATCCATTAATGGCCATTTTGAAACAATAACCACAGGAAATTTGTCTACATTAGTAGCCTTTTTTTTTTTAGATCTGTTTCACTGTGGGCTGTGGCAACATTAAAACGCTCCACCAGAGCACATACTTAGCTCCGTGTGTGTGCACTTTTACTCTGTATTTCTATAGGCATGCAGCGGTGTGTTGTGTGAGCGTGTGTTTGTTTTGATGTCAGCAGGCGCGGCTTTTAGTGTGCGTCTCATAGAGACCGACTGCATTGCTTTAAATTCACGGTGATTGAAGCCAGTTATGAGAAGGGTATCCTGTGGCAGAAAATCCAGGTGGCTTTATTGCTTTATGCTGCAGGAGGAAGGGGATTTCAAACTGGGGAGTAAAATATACAATCTTTAAGATACAAAATACTTTTTACCCTGCTGCTGTGGAGTCGAGTAGGCCGTGCTTACACATTAGAGTTGGTCTTTGGGATGTTTTATTCAGTGTAAACTTAAAGCGATAGTTCGGAGTAGATTCACCCTAGGGTCATTTGAACCGTGACATCCAGCCAAGTAGCCCACCCGAAGTTTTTTCGATCTTGGCTGAACATCAGCCGAGTTACTGAGTTATCCCGAATAGCTTAGTACAAGCGCTAATGGAACTTGGCAGTATCTCCAAAATTACCACACTAAAATCACATGCCATGACACCAAACTTCTACAGTAGTACAAATATGGTCTGTACTCACAAAACGATGCATTTTGAAGTTTGTACATAGTCCAGGAGTTTATTATTATCAACACAAGCCTAATAGCTTCTCTGCTGCTAAAGCTGTGTCGACGTCACTTCCTTGATCTGGGAGCTTCAAAGTACGATGAGGGTTGATCTACTACTGTAGACAACAAAGTATATGCTATATTCTACATGATTTTTTATGAATTTTTATGTTGTAGAGTTGTGAATTTATTTTATCAATGGAGAAATTGAGCAGCCTTGCTTTGTTGTCTACAGTAGTAGATCAACCCTCATCTTACTTTGAAGCTCCCAGCTCCCAGAAGTGACGTCGACACAGCTTTAGCAGCAGAGAAGCTATTAGGCTTGTGTTGATAATAATAAACTCCTGGACTATGTACAAACTTCAAAATGCATCGTTTTGTGAGTACAGACCATATTTGTACTACTGTAGAAGTTTGGTGTCATGGCATGTGATTTTAGTGTGGTAATTTTGGAGATACTGCCAGGTTCCATTAGCGCTTGTACTAAGCTATTCGGGATAACTCAGTAACTCGGCTGATGTTCAGCCAAGATCGAAAAAACTTCGGGTGGGCTACTTGGCTGGATGTCACGGTTCAAATGACCCTAGGGTGAATCTACTCCGAACTATCACTTTAAAGAATCATACATGTCGTTTATTCAAATGAAGTGTAAGAATTGCTTTTCCCCAATTTCACATACTGTAACTCTTCAGGAAGTCATGTTTTTTTGCTCAAAACCTTAGGTGGGAAAACATTAGAAACGCTGGTCAGACAGTTTCAATTAGCAATTTGTGGGGATTTGATGGACACTGTCAGGAAGGACATTGCTTTCCCCCCAAATCTTCCTGCTTTGTATTTTGTGCCTCACTGCAGACGCCACACATGTCATATATCCAGCAGCTGTATAAGCGTTGTCTCCTCAGGTTACATCTGCCTCTCAGCTGATGTGTCTGTGATTCTCTTCTGGTCAATGCAAGAGGGAAATAAAAGTGAGTGACTCCTCTTGATATCTTGTTCTTATTTGGAAGATTTTGAAGTGGTCTCAGTTTATTTGAAGGAGGAAAGGGGAATGTTGCCTCTTGAATAGCTGGAGATATTTAGTTTTGGAGATGGATGTATTTGTATCGCTGTATCTGTAACATTATCCACGACTGAGAGAGAACGCTATGTGTAAATCCAATGCTAAGTTTGTGTACAGTGACTCTCACTAGGCTCTCCTCAACAACTTGTTGCTATAATGGAGTCTGTGGGAGCTCATCATACAGACATCATTCTCAAGTCTTTCCTTTAAGAAGTCTCAAAATCCTACTAAAAGGGAAGGAGGTGAGGTGTTTTTTTTCACTCCCGACTTAATGCTCAGTTCATAACACAACAACACGTTGGAAAAACTCACCTGATCCTGGGTCGGTTCAGGTAGAAATTTCTGTTGTCACACCTTTCACATCACTACATAAGGCCTCATTAAAAAAAAAAATCTCATTCTGTGAGTTGATCAGATGTTAGCAAGCTAATGTTAGCTCTGTCGCAGGCTCTAGTTAGGTAGCTACACCTCAGCATCGCTGGGTTATTGATTATTGAGATACAGTTAATCTCTACATAAAAGACATTGTGTGCTGGTTTGATGTCATAATATGTTTATCTCCAACAAAACATTTAGATTGAACAAAGATAAGTTTGAACCTGCTCCATGTGTGCACATTTGTATGCGAGTGTATCGTCTCTTGCCCACTGGTTTACCCACAGTATGCTGGCTAACCACCCACACAGAAACAACTTACATACCCCACCCGCCTCTGCCTCTCATCAGCCTTCTTATTAGAGTTAGCTTTGTCAAACCACAGTGTTTAACAGCGGGGCCGACATTCTTCCTTTTGAAAAATAAACAGCCGGACACAGACCGGCCAGTTGGCAGCCCACGAAGGCCCACTAGGACCTCAGGAACACTGAGAGGAGAAAAGGGCTGGGCGCCAGGCACCGCAGCCCAAGACTTACGGAAGACACACAACAGCCACAAAGAACCTTCTGAACAAACAAACTCATCCCGTATTTGTAGTTCTAATTCACAGTAAACATTGCTGGATGCAATTATCTGCTGACACGATATCTTATTAGCTGTAAGAATTGTTTGACGTCCTTACAAGCAGGAGGTTATGTTGAGTGAGTCAAAGGGAGAAAACACAGATTGTGATTTTTTTTTTCTTTTAAAAGGATCTTGAATCCACATGTCAATATTTAAGAATCATATTTCAGGCTGTGACCTCTTGGCCGGGAGTGAGAACCCTTCATTCCAAATAGAGCCAGTTGTTGAGCAACAGCTATGTGAGGGCATGTTTATATTTATGTCATTGTCTTTTTACAGGACAGTCAGAGAACTCAGGAAGTCCACTTTTCTCATGCGCTGCAGCTCCTTATAGTGGTGCAAGGCCACAGAAACAGGAGTCGTGCTTGTACACAACAGTGACATAAACAACGATGAGTGTTGCTTAATGTACAACCCACTGGTGTAAATGAAATTCCATGATTGAAATGTCTTTAAGTTCCAAAAGCTGGGTTAATTTACCAATCAATAGGAACCACAAGTTCCTTCTCATCTTTTAGTTCAAAGCTAAAATCCTAATCTAGATTAATTTGCTCATGATTATGTAACACAACAACAATGTGAATTTATTGGTCTTTTTTTTTTTTTAATGAAATTAGTCTTTTCAACTTCAGATGATTTTATTAAACTTCGAACGATGAAAAACAGATGTTTCAGAAAGGAGAGTGATGCCGAGATGCATCGGTGGAGGTTGATGAAAAACACACAGCCGCTGTAGAGTCTTATAGACAACACTATAGAGTGTTCATGGTCGTAACAGCTGCCTCGCAAACCAGTGGAGGTCTACGGTGCAGACAGGAGGTCCGGGTCACCTGTTGAGGTGTGCACTGAAGATGCAGGGAGTAACCCTCTGCAAGCCGGCAGCAAGGGTGAGCAACTGCATCTAGGCCAGTGGTGGAGGAAGAGGCGGAGCCAATTTAAGGCACAAAGGGATCATTTTCACGGTGACAAAAAACTGAAAATGTGTAATTATGATGACCAGAGATGAGTTTAATCATTGCCAGCAGACGGTGCTTAATTAATTCCACCTAGAAAAATATTTACAATCGTCATCTCAAATGAGGCATCACTCATTTGAGATGCACACCACATCAAAGTACGCTTGGGATTTAGGAGAAACTTTGATTTGTTTCTTTTCACATAGTAACACTTTGTGTGATGCACTCGATCTCCAAACACTGTTTGTTTTCATCAGGCCTAAAAAGGATGAAGTGGAGCGTTAAACCACAGCGGCGTTCGTCAGCGTTTCAGTCTTAGACTGATTTAAGAGCGTCACCACAAAATTATCAATGGTGATTTAGGAGCTGTTAACTTAGCGGGATGGTCTGAACGGCTTTAGAAATGCAGTGAGTTTTTTTTCTTAAAATGTCCATAGGATTTTTATTTGTATTATTTTTTCTGCAGGAGCAACCACATCAGAGCATAATGGAACGTTAGACTGTAGTTGATCAAATAACTTTTAAAAATGTAAAGTTTTTTTAAGAGTACGAAACAGAGAAAGTCAGATATAAGGTTTTTTTGGTTTTTTTTAAATATGCGAGAGACTGCCAACTGGTATTGTAGTCTTTTTGAGGTTGTTTTTGATTCTTTTAAAAACCCACACACCCCCCTTTGCTCTTAAACATAGCTTTGATAAATTGCCCTTAAATAAAGTAGAGGGGCCATAATAGAGTTCCTGAATATCTTAAATAATCAGCCAGTGTAAAAATATTTTCATTTTCTCAGGGACGGCATATTTTCACGACGAGCCAGAGGGGTCTTGCGCGTGGGAGTTACAAGGGCCAACGGAGCGGTGTTGAGCAGATGTAGCGCCAAATGTGGAAACTATTAGGACGTTTTCTTTAATTATCACAAGTGGCAGGTGACAAGGTGAATAGCCTTTTAATGGGCGAGCAGACACACTCTTTAACACCACCAGGTGGTTGGCTGCACCGTGAGGTTTCTCTTCTTGACGTAGGAAACTTGTAAAATGTCAGTAGTCTGATCATGCAGTCCTCAGATTGTGTTTTCAGAGGACTTTGTCTCTCCTTGAATAATCCTCCATACCTGTGAAGTGTGCTAACAGGCTGCGATTGCATCACCGCTTAAGATGTCCACCTCGGACAAAATCCCTCAGAAATTAGTTTCCAGAATATATTTTGGAGTTCACAGCCCAGTTATTGTATCAGGAATGAGAGCAGCTGCAGGATCGGGCTTCTACAAGCACACCTGGATTTATTGGGCAGATAGCATCTCCAGAGAGTTGGATCAGAGGTTGTTTATCTTTCCATCCCTCTCAGACTCGAGGTTAAATGAACAATCAGGACATCTCTCTTTGGGAACTGCGGGGCGTAGCTGGAGGTGTGAAACAGAACTTAGGTGATCCAGATGGTCTTAGTATGCAGAACGCACTCCTGCCCGATGCAAATGCTCCTGGATGGGCTCGTCACTCTCCCAGCACCTTTTTAATGAGAGAAGGGCTCGTAAAAAAAACTGGGCCCGAAACCTTTGAACAAGCCCTCAGCATCACTGCTGCATGTTATTCTGTCGTGGCAGGGCAACAAGGCCATGGAAGAGTGGAGTGCAAGATAGCTCTCAGCAACTTAACACCACTGCTTTGGGGTGTATTTACCCATGTCAGGCCTGTTTTCTCTCTCCGTCTGACCTTATTTCATATACGTCTGTCACTTTCTAACTTGTTTTCCTTGTCTCCCCTCGGCTCAGTTTCTCGTGGTGCAGCCTTTTTTTTTTCTCTTCACGCTCATCTGTATTTATGATTTCAGGAGTGTATATGTTGCACAGGATCTGGGATCGGGCTGACCTGAGGCTGCTGTACATCCACAGTGAGTCAGTCTGTTCACTGGTTGTATACATTAGCCCAAAGTTCAACCAGGAGTGACATGGGGGAGGGTGGAAATGGTTATCTCACACACAGAGACACACACACACACACACACACACACACCGTAAACAGTCAATGAAATGATGCAAGGGGAGTCTCACGGGGTAAGTGGGCAGTCCATCAGTTGTGTACAGCCTCCAGACACAGGAGTAAAAGCTTGGAACTGGTAGATATTGTGAGATGCGAAACTCATGAGTGGATTACAGGCCTCATGAGTGAAAAGTTTGTGAGGGAAATTTAGCGAATAATTTGGTGTTATGCCTTTAGTCAAAATGAGGCGGAGACGAACACACCTCAAAGAACTAAAACCTCAAAAGGCAAAATCGAATCAACTAAGATCTACAGCTGCTGGGCTCTCATGTCTGCAGCCATATGTAAAACATCTACGGCTTAACACAGAACCACAGTAGCTGCAGTTAAACTATCAACATCACTTTGTGTCTTGAGGTTTCTCTCCACTAATTTGTGGACTGTCGTTTACCCTCAGTTATCAAATATCTGAACAACTGTAATAATGCTACACTAGAATTTCTCCGTCCAACTGGATTATGATCACTCTTTAAGGTTGGGTTGAGATCTACATGAACAAGTGTCCTCTTAATGTGTTCCAGTTCTCGAGGGGATGTTTGCCAACAGGTTTGCGTGCCTCTGGTGTCGCAACAGTGCAATAATTCGTTCTAAATGAGCGTTAATGAGCGCACAGTGGTGGAGACACACTCCGACTTGCCGCCATTAGATAGAAACACTTTGTTTCTGTCGAGAATGTTGTCGCTGCAGCCGCTGATCGCTGCGTAGCGGCCAGATGGAGGCACATGTGGGGGCAGTGGGGATATTCTGAAACACAGAGAGCGGCACATGCTGAAGCTGTTTGTCAGTGTTCCATCTGTTTTCTACATACAGAGCAAACACTGGTGTGCCTTTTATTTTGGCGACGTATGCCTGCATGTTGGCTCACTTTGCACGTGTTGTAATTCTCATGCATGAGCGCGCGTGTGTTCCTACATCTCTGCAGACCATCCAAGAGCCCATCTCCTCTATAGGGACTTCTTATCTGCATATTTGCTGTTCCACTCAAGAATCATAATAAAATCAGTCCTGAGTGCATTTTGAGAGCCAGGAGAGTATATCACAGATGTCCAGTCAGCTTGGGTTACATATGAAATATCTTGGTCGAACATGTGGACAATCTATCAAATCTACCATCTTTTTCCTCTCTTTCTCTCATTTACTCCCTGCTTGCATCCAAATTTTGTTCCCCCCACTTTCTTTTCCTACCTTTCGGAACACATCTGGTCTTTCTGGACAGTCAACAAACGATGCACCTCTCTCACACACGTACAGCCGGGTGTAGATAGGAACCCAAAAGGTATTGAAACATTAGACGTGTGTAAACGTGCTCTAATGATTGTGTGCAATTAAGCACGTGTCTGTTTGTGTTTTTTATTTCTGTCTGCTCAGTTTCACACTTCACAAGCTGCTGCACTGACACACATCAAAAGGACGAGTGCCGCAGCTCATTCAAATATACAGCCAGAGGCATGCACACATTTATAAGGCGCTGTCACTCTTTTCTTTGCCGTTAATACATCTTAATGCACTTTTAGAAGTTAACAGTCCCCTTTTGGTTTTGTTTATTTACTTGGAGTGTTTTCTAACGTCCATGTGGTTCTAATTGTGTGATTTGGAACAAAGACAAAGAAAGGGATGTGTGGAGAGAATCGAGAGCGGCGGGAGGAAGCGACAGAGAGACTAATGTGTGCAATGTGATTTTGATGAATGGAATTCAAGATATATGTGAGGTGTACAGATGGAATCCAATATTACAATTCATTTCACTGTCTTTCTGTCACTGTAAATTGTACAACATCTTGCCTCACATAGCGAATATGGTATTACTGCAACACCACTGTGGCGTGCAGAACTGCCTGCTCAGCCTCAAGCCCCATATGATTCCTTTTACGTTCTAAAGAAAGAGCTTGTTTAACCACAAAACTATGTATACGGGACCATAACTTCCGAAATTGGCCCTCAAATTGGAAACTTATTTATAACGCACAACAGGCCAATAAGTAGACCTAAATCAAGCTGCTCATCATAAAACATGTTGTTGAGCATTCACAGCCAAACCACCGGTGCAAAGTACTTCTCTAACATGGTTTTAATTGGGAAAATTGGCTCAAGGTACAATTTCATTTTTTTCAGAGGGATGAAAAGAAATCTGGCACATGCAGGAGAGCGCTGCAATTATTGAAATTAGCAGAGATTTGGGATTTTGGATGGTGTGAGGCAACAAGATGGGAGGCAGAGTTTCTGACATCTTTTCTCAATCTGCGTGTTTTACAGAAGAGCTGATTTATACGATGCTTTTTCTATGAGTAACACCAGCCCAACCACTGCAAACTGATTAACTGCAGGGATGCTTGCAATACTCAAAAATGACAAATCCTGCATTCCTCTCAGCTTCTGAAGCACATTTATGTTGCACTGCTGCTTTGCTGGTGAGTTAGGGCTGTCTGCCTGTAAACTTATTAACTTTATCCCCCTTATCCTGCTGGTTGAAACTCCTGTATGAACTTGCAGCCATGCACTTTATTCATTTTTCTCCTTTGTTTGCTTTCTCTTGAGATGGCACTAAAAATGAGAATACTTGGCCTCTCAGCCCTCTTATTTTCAGGTTTTGTCCGATATATTTGACACGCTTGTGAATTTTTAGAGCCTCTTTCTTATCGCTCCCTGTCTTTCTGTGCAAACATCCTCCCATGATGAGGCTAACTACTGCAGTTCGCAGAAAATCCTCCATATTACAGTTACACTTTATAGTTTTTCAAAAGCACAGAGCTGACTTTATGGACAGCATTTCTACCTGGCATTTATAAGAAACAGGTCTCCTGCTGGGTCTTTTAAACAAACAGATGTCTTGGAGACATCTTTCTTGGCAAAAGAATGTCCTGCTGATTTATTTGAGGCAGATGTTTTGATCAAATCAGACAGACATGACAGTAAGTCAGTCTCCAACAGTAAGTAATTTCCTCGGCGAATTAGCTGATTTTATTTGGTCTGATCATGCTTGAACTTTTTCACTTTCACAATATCTGCATTTCCTCCTCCATCAAAGAAGCGGGCAATGGGAAATGGAGCCCAGACATTTACCTTTCCAATCCAGGATTTTTGCTGCATGTATACTGATCACATCAGTTTCCTTCTCTGTTTGTGCATGCCTATGTCTGTCTATATATAGGCACGTGTTTGTGAGTAGAGCAGGTGACATACAAAGCATTTTGTGGCTTTTCTTAAGTGAGCAGAGGGGTTGACTACAGGAGGTGGGTGAGGTTGCAGCGTGTGGAAGTCCAGCGAGCACCCAAGCAAACAGGCCAAGATAAGATCTGAATGGAGGGAGCACAGCTGGAAGCCTTCCTGATGTGATCCTTCTCTCTGCCTCTCACATTCTTTCAGACTTTTTGCTACCTTGTCTCTCTCCATGTCCCCCTATCCTCCCCCCAGCAACTCCCCCCCCTTGGTGTCTCATCCTATTACTCCATCCATTATCTTTATTTTTCAAACAATATCCCCATGTTTGGAGTTACCTCAGATCATTTTTCTCCCTCTGTGTGGTGTCTCCCCTTGCGTTCTTCACTCAACTGCCTCTTCTCCATCTTTCCTGTCCTCCTTCTCCTCCTCTCAACAGGACCTCAGTAAAGTGAGGTCAGCATGCAACATGTAATTCTGGGATTTTTCTTTGTTTCTACCTTGCTCCGTGACTGCGTTTATTACTGCTGGCCTCTCTAAACTGACCGATCACCTTTCATGTTTTCCCCTGGGCCATGTCCTCGACATGACAGTAGACCCAACATTTCAAAGGAGGGCCTCTCTGCTGGAGCACGTATGATTTTTCATGGAATTTGCATGTGTGTGTCTGCGAGTTTAACGGGATTAGGACGAAGCAAAAACAGTGCAGAGCTGCTGTGCTTCTAATCTGTTTTGACATGATTAAAAATCAGAGTGAAGACATTAGGGATTGTGTTGGATGGATTTCTGTTTTTCTGAAAAAAAAAAAAACTTTATTCCACATTAAGATGAAAAAGTGTGCGGAAGATGAAGGGTTGGAGTGAAAGAAATATTAAACGGTGCCAATCTGTGTTTTTTTGGAATGATTGTCGTGTATATTTAGCTCAGTTTGGATGGTAACACAAAGACAGGTGCTTTCGCCAGCTCACTTCTATTTCGGCCATGTGTCGGGCCCTCCTGTCATTTAACCAGACCCATATCTGGAAATAGTCTTTCCCGCTGACAGGCTCTTGGGGCAGATCACACAGTGCACAACCGAGATCTTATCTTCTGATATTAATACAGCCCAGACTTCAGGGATCTAATAATACCAAATTAACTGAACCCACTCTTGTGTTGGGTTTAGATATTTGCTGCTGGCCCCCGTCAGCATCTGTGGTTTCCAGTTATCATCCATGCCCCATGACCTCACAACCTTTTGACCTTTTAGCAACAGTGGAGTCCCGTAATCTGTCCTTTAGTGAGCTTCAAACCCTAAACAAATTCAGCAGAATGTGTGACCTCTCCAACACCAACTTTTCATCTTACACGCAGACACACGCATCAGTCTGACTATAGTCCTTTCACTCGTTTCCTCTGGGGATCGGACAGCCATCAGCAGCACCACGGTTCACTTGGAGAGGAAGTGAAGGGTCAGTCTGGTGAAAGGCTATAATAAGTAGAAGAAAAATACTTTTTGGCATGTTTGTTATCTTATTTTATTTAGATCTTAATTTCTTTTACAAATGAATTAGTGAAAACTTGCTCAAATGGAGGCAGTTCATACTTTGTGCCCGTCTGTGTGGGACCAAGCAGACGCATTAATGCAGACAACAGCCAAAAAAATTCTGCCGGCGTGAACTGCACACTCTGCAAGCAGCAGGGCATGAGACAGGAAAGCAAAAGTGGTTTCTACTGGACGTTACTTTGTTTTTTGAAGAGACCTTTACGTATTCTGAATTTTACAAATCATCATTAAAGAGCAGAACAAAGAGGCTCTTGTTCTTGAAGTTGCATGCGCACATCCGAGGAAACAGACCGATAGTAGTATTGCAGTATGACTTAGGTGCAATGATAGGACCTACATGTTATAATTTCATCATAAGAGACTGCTTGCGATGCTCTTTTTGGATGTCTGGCTAAACACTCATTTATTCTGACTGCTGTTCATGGAAGAGGTAGTAAGATGCCCTCTCTGGGGTATATAGGTAAACACATAAATAAACTGAGAATAGATCTATGAGGTCTATGTTCAGCAGTGTGTATTGAGAAGTTGGATAAGCTTCTAGCTGAGCAAAATCAGTCTCCAGGATAGCAGGGTCATGGAGGCTAATGCCTAACTTGTTGCAACAGAGAAGTTTGTGTGACGAGGGATGCTGAAAATAGTTAATGATGGGATGATGTGACCGTTGGGGTAGCTTACTCTATTGAAAACACTCTTCCAAAAAGTCACTAATTTGGGCAGGAGCAAGACAGATGAATGGGATTGGCAGGAGATAGTTTGCATCTGTTGAAGCTTCATTAACTGTAGGGTAGGAATGTGCTCATAAAACAACTCCCAGCGGACACTATGATGAGACTGACATCACATCTGTACAGCACTGTGTTGGAGAGGTGCACATCTGCAGTGTTTCAGCTTGTAATGAAACAGGTTTAATGGGGACATTAAAATAAATGTCCAAATTGTTATAACATCATTAAGGACTATTGGTCTGTGTAAAAAGTGGTGAGTTACAGGGGGAGGAGCAGAAGAACTGGAAGAAGTTTGGGGGTTGTGCCTGGTTAGGGGGTCAACTAGCCTTTTACAAAAAACAGATCAAATGACTTGGCTTTAATGGTTCCGACATCGTCCGCTCATCTGTCTGTCAGTCTTTCAGTTTGTTGGGGCTGTTTACCAGTCTGCCAACTGTCAGTCATCATTCCCTCGGTCTCCCACATGCGCTCACACACACCCAAACCAACACGTACGTTTGCCCTGGTCCCTCACACAGATATCTTGCTTCAGGCCCTGATGCTGCTCTCAGAGGCTGAGGTTCGAACTGGAGCCGTTGGAACTGCGTTGAGTTGGCTGAGCTGATTTTAGGCCCATGTAACATAAAACAAAAAGACCCCGAGGAACACATCTAACCTGGTTACTTCGAGTAAACAAACTTGTTTCACCACAGAACCAGTGTAAACAAGTACACAGTTATGTACACGAGGCCAAGGCTCGCTCTTTCAAAGAGATGCAGAGCCATGTGTGCGTGTGATGTGAAACACACATGCACATTTTTGCCTGCAGTCTACCCCATGAGGACTGTCAGGATACTCCGGCATGTACAGAGAACATTAAAGACCACAGAATGATACCATTGTCTGTCTTCTCCTCGTTGCAGCCGTCATGTATTCCACTTCTTTTTTTCAACCCACACAACTGTCCTCTTCCCATAGTTTGGCTGCACTATGTGATTGACATGTGTGGAATAAAGGCCTGCTTCATGCCCCTCTCTCCTGCTGGTTGTAATTGTATGTGGTATTTGGCTCTTTAATCCTGTATACTGTAGTGTCACATTTGTGCTATGCGGTGCGGTATTGTGGGAACACTGTAGGAGCTTTGGACAGACGGGCTAAATAGGGCTCCTCTTCAAAGTGAGAAAAGGGTTTTCTGTGTGAAAAAAAAGTTCTGTTTTTCATTCACACCTCTTTCACACATTGACATAAACAGACATGTGCGCATACTTAAGGTACTTCGATGCCCCTGTATCCAGTTAGATATAATCTGCACATGCAGCCCATGTGTGCACGGTATGACGCTACCTTTGCAGATGGAAGCGCGCTTACATTCTGCAGACAGCTCCAGGAAAGCATCAGTAACATACGCTTTCAACAAAAGAACCTGCATCTGGCTGTCATAATGAGCAACAGTGCCTCCTCCACTGAGCAAGAATGAAAGACATTTGCAATATCCTTTTGACTATCTGAAAGAAAGAGGTGCATTCTTTATGTGTAGTGATACTTATAGTGAAAGAAGTGGAAAGGCAAGGCCATTAATGTTGTTGTTTTAGTGGTGACGGTGCCCAATATTTCTTAACAATTTTTTTTTGGACCAGATGGAAAATTTTCAATAGATATTAGGTAGCTTACAATGCAGTTTTGTCATTTGTGTTCATCAGGAGATATTTAGCATCAGCACAACATTTACACGTGTGGATTCATCGTGATCTGGATGTGGAAGACTCTACATTCATGTAACCTACATGGAATAACAGCATGATGTCTGTAATTGGTGATTTTCTTGTCTCAGAAGACCATAAAGTTTCACATTTACACAATTATGTTAAGTTCAACTGCTGCAAAACTTTAAGGAAGAAGATATAGTTATATCATGTACCTCTTTGGAATGAATTATGAGTTGGATGTTATTTTAAAGTTACCACTGTGTTTTTACCCTCTCGGCTTGAATAAATATAATTGGACATCGTGTCTCTAAACAAAATCTTCACCCTTTGACCACTCATGCCTTTGACAGATTTTCGAGTTGACGGTTGAACTGCTCCATGCATAAATCCCATTTGAGGAGCCGAAGTCTTGCTTCAACCCCGTCTCCTGCCGGTTGCTAGAATCCCTTGTTAGGCTCAGTTAGGCAGAGTGGGATTGAGCCAAAACCACTTGTGTCTCTTTCAATTGACAGAATTTCAGTTGTAATTTGATTGGCGCTCTGGTCTTTTTGGGCTCTGATTGAATCAAGATGTTTCCACAGCAGAATACTGTACCAGTGTATTTCTGTAATTCACGGCCAGCACATTATTTGACACACACACACACACACACACACACACCTGCAAATCCAGAGGCCTGTGATTCTCATTAGGTGAGTTTGGGGTCTTTTTCTGTTACTGTTCTCCCGCCTGTTCACTTCTCTGCTTTTTGCTCAATATTTCCAATCAATTCTTTGTTCTTTTGTCGTCTTCAAGTAGCAATACAGATGTTGAGGCCATTTGCTGCCTTGCCTGTGTCGGAGACGGGGGTGAGAAAGAAGGACAGTAAAGGACTCAGAGCATCGCAGAGCATGATCCTCAACAAGCTGTTAACCATCAGCTGACCTCAGTTGATCTTTCTCCCATTTCCCCTTTCAATTTATTTCCCCTTCTTTATCGTTTCGTTATGTTACAGTGTGAGCACTTTTCAGTTTCAAAAGTGTTTCAAGAACAACCCTGGCCAACGGGGAAAAGATACACCCCTGATTTCTGATTAAGTTGTTCAAATTGACAGGTTGTTCATGTTTCATCAGGGTTCTAACATTTCGAGCACAATTCCTACTCATTAGGCTGATGTCTGAAGCCAACGAGCGTCATGCATCACGGGATTAAATTACTGATATTGGAAGGACAATGAGCAGGATCTACCCCTTGGAGTGGTGTGTAGATTTTACATCAGGAGAGATCAATGGAAGGAAAATATTATTACAAAATTAACAATGATAATTATTATTATTATTAGGAGATGGGCTGAGGTGCCCAAAAGAACCCAGTTGAACAGGAGATGGGGAGAAGGAGGGTTGCACGCAAGATGGTCTGAAAAATCAAAGCCAGAATTACAGCGAGGATTAAAGATGAAGGCCTAAAGGCTGATGGGCTCAGAGAAATTGGACAAAGATTACTTGATGAGAGCAGTGATTTGGAAGCGGAGGATGGAATTATTTTGACAGGAAAGTGCCGAAGAAAATAGACCTGCGTGTAGGTACACTGCTGTGGTTTCCTGGAGACTTCTTGTTGGCCTTGCACAGCCTGTTAATTTCTAGATTCATGACATTTTATGTGAGACATTAAATCACATCTTTGTGAAGAACCCGTTTCACTTACTAACGTGATATGATGGGTGATGTGTCTTCACACAGATCAGCATCAGATCTGTCTAAAAATGCATCTGAAGAAATGATCAAAGTTTTTATTTTGTGATACATTGATTTTGTAACAACATTTTAATTGGTACTGGGTTTTCAACAAGAAATTGGTATTAAATTGTGGTTTGTGCTTGCTGACCTGACAATTATCACAAATATTCAGGGTTGTCTGAGTCTGTGGGTTTGGAAAGCATTTTTGTTGTCTGTGCATGTGTGTGTGTTTTAAATATTTGTGGCAGTACAGATTAAATTTATTATCCCTTTGAGAAGACAAACCCCAAGAGGAGAGGACTGTGGCGAGTTAAAACCAAAACTAAGAATGATTTGTAGTCAGTTTAATTCAGACGTGCTATTCAGAGAGAAAAAACTTGTTCTTTTCCACTCACTTACCCATCCACTGACCCAGGCAGACCGTAACATCCTAAGAAGCGTCTCTTTTCCCATTCATTTCCTCCACTGCTCTCATTGCGTTACTCCCCAGAGATTTTTGTGTCCACAAATCCCCAGAACGTAGTATCTCTTTCTCCCCATATAGCCAACATGTGTCACCAGAGACACACATGTTAGCTTACAAGCACGCTAAGTAGCCCTTTCCAAATTCCCCAGATAGTTTTTAACGAAGCCACTTGCTTCGCAGGGATCAGAGCAGCAGCGTTAAATTTAGGCCTTCAGTAACTTCTCCATATGTTCCCCTATTGTCACACAGCAGGCAAAAGTATGATGCTTAGCTGGTTTAAAGTTAGTGCCCTGACGATCAAGTCCAAAGACCGGAGATGAGCAGGTGGATCATCACCTCAGCTGAGAGACGGATAGTCACTAATAGATGCATCGATGTTTAGAGCACTAGGATGTATGAATAGACACAGCGATAGACTGTTGGAGATGTGAAATGAAAGCACCTGGTCTAGGGAATTGTGAGGTTGTGATCCCTGACAGGTGTGGAGGATGGATGGCATCGCTGGAACGTTCATGGCACTGATAAAGACCGTAGAAATAGGAGGGAGTTGAAGGAGTAGATCAAACATCAACACCCAACCAGTTCTGCTCTCTCTGCTGCGTTTGTTACAGACAGCAGGAAACATGTGTTTAGGGATCTTACATCAGCATCACATTTGTCGGCCAAATATCTTTCAAAGATCTCTTTTAAAGTTGGTTTTGAACTTATTTCTTGTCTAGAAGTACATGTAGCATGCCAGCACATCACTCTGCAAATCTAATTAAGTCAGTGTTTTCCCAGTTCCATGAATAGTTTAAGTCACTTATATTAATGAAAACTTTACCTTCCAAACCAGAAAAATATAAATATACTTCAGTGCGGAGCACAATGGAATCACTTACTTGCCAGGCTAAGACTCCTGCTGCTCCAGGGTAACTTTATACTGAAGTAAAGCAAAATTGTTTCTTTTTCCCCATTTTTTTTTTAAATTTGTGGCTGTCGCGCTTCCATTTCCATTCAGATCAGTGAAATGTGAAATAAGTGTCCAAAATACACACAAGGGTGTTTATCCTACTACATTTTGTCTGTTGGACTTTGGTGAAAATCAGAATGTGTCTTATTTGATTACATCTCATTTTCATAATAAAACAAAACATTTGATATAAGACAACTAAAGCAGCATTTTACAAATGAATAACAATATTCATACAGTAAATAGAGTGACACAAAATATACCGCCTTAAGTAACCATTTAAACACTCAGTCAACTGCTTTGTTACTTACTAGTTTCAGACACTGTAATTAAATGTGTGTTTAATTGAATATTTATTCTAGAAGGAGCAACAGTCTATTATCAAAATAGAAAAACTACAAAAAAGTCAGAAGAAATACTTACAGCAACTGTTTTGATTTATTTTTTAAGTAAAATCCTCTATATGCTCCTGTAAAAGAAAAGCTTTTTTCAGTTTTTTTTCTTCAGTTTGTCAGGCAAAACATTTGGTTTTTTACATTTTATAGAACAAGTGACGTACTGATTAATCAATAAATGTGTTCCCACGGTTCCTCACATTGTAGGATCTTCTAAACATCCAGGTTTAGACTTTTTACTTGAATATGCCAGTTCTATGGATGAATATGACATCATCAACATTTTTTACATAAAGCGTGTAAGCACATACAGTAATTCAAGAGCACAAACTGAACGCCCTGACATTTGATCTGTTCACAGAGTTAGCTGTCAGCACGTTACGAATCTTCTTTGAGCACTGAGCTAATCCGAACGTGAAAGAAAAACAAAAAAGAGAAAAAAGTGGGTGAATTCCCCTTGTGTGTATCGGGACTTTGAGTGGGGCATCAGGTTGTGGTTGTAGTTTGGCTTCTAGGTGTTCATGTTTGGTGCAAAGAATCTGGCAAATCTTAAGTGACGTTGGCCAGAGTGCCAGGCACCATCGGGAATGTTGGGAATGCTGGACGCCCTTCTGCAATGACCTGTTTTTGGTGTGTGTCTGTGAGATAAGTGAGGAAACTAAAGGAGTAATCGAGTGTCCTTGAAGAGTGCATCAGGTCTCCCTTCTTAAAGTCTTATGGGATGCTCAGTACCTAATAACAGCCAAGCTAAATGAACTAATACATGTTGCATGCCTCTCATTACGTGGAGCTTGTTTCATTTGAAAGGCATGTAACCTCTTGTACTTGGGATTTAAGACAGAAATAATTTCCAGTTTTGATTCAAATCTCACTCTATATTTGGCTCTTTGGTCTGTTAGCTGTCTAATTAAAAAATATCTCTGGTAATGAAGATCAGCTTTGAATACTGAGTTTGTGGTATGAGATGGAGAGCAGATGTTTGCAGTCTAATTAAGACAGATATTTGTTTTCTTCTTCATTTTTATCTTTGACATGTTTCTCTCTTTTGTTGAGTTGTGCCAGCCTTTATTGTCTTAACAGTTAATAAAACAAGTTTAAAGTTCAAAGCAGTCCAGGACTTTGAGTAGACAGCTCCGGTCTTCTTAGAGCATTTAAGGTAGCTGTGTTTTGGTAATTTGTCTCCCTGATAAGTCGATCTCTTATTTATGCCCCTAACATGGTGAATGCAGGCCTTGTGTTTAGCATCCGTCATACTCTTATCTGAGCTGTTGGGGGCATGGCTCTCTGATCGATCGGCTGCTCCTGCTAAGTCAATGCCCCTAATCTGTTAAGCAGACAACCCAGAAAATTGTACTCTCAGAGCCACAGAGAGAGCCACGGAGAAGCAAATGCTTGCTGTGGTGCATAGGTCACTTTTGGGAACACTAAAGCTCTGCCGTGTCTTGTACTGAAGGAGTGAAGGCCATGTTTGGAGGAGTGCGGAATGCTTTGGCCCGTTGTTGTCCCGATGGTCCAGTGATCGTGGTGTCAGGTTGACTGTGAGCTTGAGTTACTTGCATTCCCGTGGTCCCCTCCCTTAAAACATAACACCAACCAACCCAGCAGCGCTGAGAGTGGATCATCAGCTCATTTTTTTTCACTCAAACTTCTTCTTCTACATAGTGACTGGTATGTTAATCCTTCTGTCCACATGAATATCCACCGGATGTCATATGGTGTAAGATGAAAAGGACACAGTCACCTTGTTAATGTGGAAGCTCTTGCCCTGACAACAAAAGCCATACGATGGAGATCAGAATATTTTAGACTTATGATTGTCATCCTCTTCCACAAAAAAGATTATCTGTATGTGACTGTAGCCTTAAACGTGCATGCACATGTATGTGAGCACACACACTCATACACACAAGCTATTCTTGTCTAAACCACTCATCTGCAAAGTGCCGAGCTGGTTAAGTTACACTGGGAAGGACCGCAGAGGATTTGGAGGGCAGATTTGGAAGCTGGATAACCTTTCGAGGCAGTTAAATGTCACTGTCATTGTTGATGGCTCCGCAGTGTGTTGCTGATTGCACAACTCGTAATAAACCTAAATGTCCCCATTATGGGAATAATTGTTCTGGTTAGGTGGAATGTTGGCTCAGTCTGTGTGTGGCCGGGCATCGCCTGCTTGTGATGTGGATCTAAACACTTAGCTCTCCTCTGGGAGAGATGCCTTGCAATGCTTCACTCTGCCTCCACACATACTGACCCTCAAGGCTGATTGCATTGGACAGTTAAGAAAAAATGTAATAACTCTTTAAAATGCTTGCATGTGATTGCAAATAACCGCATGCAAACTGCAAAGAGAGAGGCTCAGCTAGTGGAGGAGCAGCTGAGGGAAAGAAGTGCTCCCATTTAATTGCTGCTCACTGTAAACCTCTTCTGATTGACATTACCAATGTCAAAAAGAGCTGATCAGATGTTTCTATTAGAAGAGGATGAGGGGCCTCCTTCTTGTCTTTTTAGAAACTGATGTCACATTAGCTCACACTTATAGTTAGCTTGAATGTGATAATCTCAGTATGATGATGATAACAGCATGAACCAGCCTGATGTTAGTCATGACGCAACTAAAATTTGCAAAAATCAGGCTAAAATATCCCTACTTAAGGGATGGAATTTAAGCTGGAATTTAGCAGCAGAATTTGAGGTGTCTGCAGATGCTCTGCTGCTTGTTGCAGGTATGTTTTCATTTATACAGAGCAACAAAATGGGAAAAAATTACTTTTTTTAAGATTTTTTATTTTCCTCTGTCTGATCACTGTTTGGCAGGAGCGCCCTTTGTGACCGGATCAGATTTTAAAACAAATGGTTACACATAGAACGCCCAGCTCTACATTGTATGGCTTTCTCGTCATTGTTTAGATGCATATCAAAAGATGAATAATATTACGTTACCTGTCAAGAGGGGTTTTATACCTAGTCTTATAAAATTCTTTGACAATTCTTCTTCTTATTTCTCATGTTGCTTGAAATCCACCAACATCTTTTGAGTACAAAGTCCTGCACCAAATAACATTTATCGGCTCTGGCTCCAATCAGCATTGTTGGGAAACACCTGATTGCACACATTATGTTTCACGGACTGGATGCTACAGTCGAGACTCACGTTTTCTTGATGAAAAACATCTATCTAATCACCAGAATATCTGACACTGACAGCAACAACTAGTGGAAAAAAAGAGACAAGACTTTTCGATTTTAGCATCTGCGAGACAGCTGGGAGCTCACTCTCTGTACTGCTTGGTGGGCAGAGGTTCGCAGTCCAATAAAGAAAATAAATAAATAAAACTGGCCTGATTATCCCAGAGTGTCATGATTATTAGAACTTGTGGTCCAACAAAGCCTGCAGGATACAGAGTCATGCCATCTTTTCATGTTTCGTCACATGTCCCCTGGAAAGAAGTGGTATACTGGACTGGCTAGTTGTGGCCCTCATAGAACTGAGAGCAAAAATGTTCAAACATGCTACATGAAAATAAAAATAAAGAAAATGGCACATGTTGCCTATTTCCTCTGACAAAGTTAGCTCAGTACGAAAATCAGATCCAAAGAGACTGATTAGAACACGAAACATTGTTGAAATGTGATGCTTTATTTTATCAACTAATCTAGTCTTTTGAAGATTGTTTTTTAGTTTTTGTGTTTTTTATCATCTAAAAAAAAAAAAAAGTTTTTGAAGTCAAAACCTCATCCGTTGGGGAAAGTATTTCCTCACTATATACACTATAATCTCCAGTTTAAGTCTTGTTTGCAGAGACTGCAGTGCCCAACCGTTTCAGAAAATGACATGTCGAAAACCAAACTAAATATTTGGCTTTGTGGAGATTTACGACTCCAGTTGAAATGTATGGGCTCGCAGCCGTGCCACAGACAGGCTGGGGAGGTTAAAAGTGACAGGAGGGGCCTGATGGTCTTTGTCTTTCAGCAGAATAAGGTAACAGTAAGAATAATATTTGAATTTGTTTGGCCCATGCTTTCAGTGAGTTTAGCAAAGCCTGAGCGTGCAGGGTGCTGACTTACAGTAAATATTGCAGTGCACAGTTCTTTTTTCTAAGGAAATCCCAACTCATTACCTCCGTGTGGCCTGGCATGTTGCAGCAAAGTGTGCAGAGTGTGTTTGGCATGCAGTCGCCCTCTGATGCCTATCAATGTGATTAGAAGTGTCATTAGTTCCAGCTCTGCCAGCTCCAGCAGAGCCTGAAAAAAAATGTTTATCCACGGACACATAAGATTGTGTACAGGCACAAACAATCATGTTGCCTTTCTTATTTCTTATTTACCCATACACTCATCCTAACCTGAGTGTTCACCCTGAATTTTTATGATTCATGACATGGGGACTTGTTTTCAGTCTGTAAAAGGGAAATTAAATCCCCAGAATGTGCCTGCGAAAACATTATTAAGTCGCCACAGCATGAGAAACGCAAGCAAATACAAACCGAAAATATCCGCGTGCCACACGCAAGCAGACGGGAAATCACATCTCGCCACTCTCACTCTGTATTTGTTGTTTTGTCTGTGTGTGTGTTGTTTTCCCTGAGTTGCTATGTGTGTGTGTGTGTGTTTCTGTGCCTGTGTGTGTCTGTTTGGCTCTGCCATGTGTTTATAATTTGTAAGGGACTTAAGAGGGATTTAGAACCCATTAATTTAAGAACCCACCTCTGTCTGCTTCGACTTCTATAGGAAACACAGTTTATGTTTTTTACTTCGTTAATGAGCATAAGTGCTGTACTGACTGGCGTGGCTGCAAGGTTAGATACGTTTACTTTTAGCAGGATAAGCAGATGTTTGTGTGTAAACACTCTCTCTGCCCTAGATGGGACTTTAAATGGATCTCTCAATGGACGAAAAGGAAAATGTGTCATTGAGGGCTTTTAATGGATGATTTACGGATGGAGACTGTGTGTGACGTCTCACTTTCCTCGGAGGATCTTCCCACGCTTTGAGCTTAACACTTACGTCAGTGTATCTTTTATATAGTATTGGATTTATTACTGTTTATTCCATCCAGTATTTATCATATTAATTGTTTCCAACTCACTCATACAATGCCCCTATTTTCTTTACTTGATTCAGAATGTTTTTTCTGAATGTTTGTGTTTCATCTCATTTTTTGCCAGACTTTCCACATCTTTTAAATGCAATGTGTCTGTTTTAATGCTGGAATGTGTTTGAAATACTGCTAGGAGGTGGCCGCTCTCTGCCCCCTCGCCCTCATCATGTTGTCTGAAGTCTGCTACCCCTGCCTCTCTTGCGCCGGGCATTAAACCGCCCCGCATGCCCTCTGCTCCTCGCACATCTGCGCTGTCAGCCCTCCTGCTTTTACTCCCACGTTGCCTCTTTTGCTCTTGTCCCCAGCCGTCTACCCTGACCTCGACCCTTCCCCATCTTCCAGTCCCTCTTCCATCTTCACCTGGTGTCCACATCTTTGGCTACTTGGAGCTTTAACCCCTTTTAATGGAACGCATCTAAAGCTGGAAATCAGATTTGTGATGAACAGCCAAACAAAAATATGCCACTTCTATTCCACAAGAGAAGGAAACAGCATTATTATGGTGTGAAGACAGATGGCTGCCACTTCTCATCATCGTCTCAATAACGTGACCTCACATCTGGCTCGAGGGAACTGCAATAAAGGCATGTGCATGTTTGTGTGTGAGAGATGTATGAGTACATTTTAAGCATAAGTGTGTGTGTGTGTGTGTGTGTGTGTGTGTGTGTGTGTGTGTGTGTGCAGAGGGTAGAGGTTGAATCCGCCAGTTGCACTGTTTACAAGACCTCTATGATTGGGTTAGTAGAAAATAGATGAAAGGTTGTCACTGCAGGGACTTACAGTTTGAAAGTAAATAGTAGTATTAGTAAGTAAAGCACATTTGTATAAGCAGATACAGATAAAAATCGCAGAGTGCTTCAAGAAAAAATGCAATGAGACGCATAGGAACATCAAAACATAAAAGAATAAAATGGAAAAAATACAGACACAGAGGGCCGTACAAAAGGCATAAAAAATAAACAGAATGTCATACAGTAAAACTCATCGACCTCTTGATGTGATTGCAGTGTTGCATCTAGTCTTTTCTCTCAGTCAGCCACGGATGTCTCTTGCTGAGTTTCAACCACCTTAAGTGCAAGCAGTTTAATCCTTCTAACTTAATTTATATGTCACATACATAACTGTAAGTATGCAAGATGCACAACTGGAGTCTTTAAATCATGCTCCACTCCCAGAGTACATCAAATGGAATTATAATAATAATTATAATAATTTTTGTGTGATAATTGGTTGATTCCGATGAGCCACAGGGACCAGCTCGGGATGTAGCGTTGTCATCCTTCAGTTTGAACGTTGCTGGTTTGAACAACTTCACCAGTCTACATGTCAAAGTATCCTTAGGCAAGACACTAAACCCCATAGTGCCAACCTGTTGCTCAGTTGTAAGTCGCTTTGGCTAAAAGCATCTGCTACAATGAAGGTAATGTAATCTACTGCAAGGCTTTATCGTCTGAATGTCAAAGAACTTAATTTACCCACTTTTCGGTTGCCAAAAATGTGGCTATAACATCATTGTGTTAGAAACTCACAATCTCTTTGGTCACTTGTGTAAGAGACATGACACTGGTTATACAAATCTATTTTCCAAACGCATACCAAGTTGGCAAGTCCTATTTATTTTCTCAATTATGTGAAATCTAGGGAAAAAAATTCAAATGTTTATTTATTGCCCTCAAGCGCAATTTTAGCGTATATGTCTGTGGAGCGTTTAGATGTCTTTTAAACATCTTTTCAACTCAATAAATGCTCGGTGGGAACTAAAAGCTTATCGAAGTAAAAAGAAAAGAAAAAAGGTCTTTAGCTGCTTTTTAAGTGATTCAACACGATCAATGTATCACAAAAACGAGGGCCTCAGAGTCCGAGTTGATGAGTACAGCTTCAACAAGCTTCAAATGTACTGAGGAGTGTGTCCACTCAGGAATCCTACGATTAGCACCATGACTTTAGAATTAAGTCTGAAGAAACTTACCTTAGAATCTCACATAATTCACAAGTTTGAAGTCATGAGAGAATCCCCCAAGCTATCCATTCGTTGACAAAAATAAATGAATACATCAAATTTGAAAAGTAAAAGAAAAGAAAAGAAAAAAATAAACAACACTGGCAGCTGCAGGTGTTATGAAGTTTGCCTGTGACAGACAATATGATAAACAGATGCTTCATCGTATCAGCTGCTAAGTATTTCCTTCCAGTCGTTTCCTCTGGTGTGACTTGTGATCCTTTATGATCAACCAAATCCTAGAGTTGTGCTCCTCTGTCTTCATCCACATGCCTGTCCTCTTGGCCATGTGTTGAGCTCTAACTGCTTTCTGGTGTTGAATCATTAGAACTCTATTGACCTTTGAACCTAGTCCCCAAGAGAAAGTTCAATGCCAAAAATGGAAACATCGGCCTTCTGCTGGGCCACACAAACTACCCTTCTCATGCCTGAAACAACTTGACACTCTGATTTGAACAATTAGATTAAAAAATTGAGGCAGAAAAACACTCTCCTCTGCAACCAGTATCAAGGTTAATTACAGGTATCAGTCAGTATTGTTTGACAGAAGGAGACCTTCCCTTCATCTGGCCAGAGACGAGCAGAGTGTGAGAGCGGTAACGGGCAGCGTCTGGTCTGACAGAATAAAATGTTGATGCTTTGAACCTCTTGCATAAGCTCATTTAGGGGAGATTCATGTAAGGGGTAGTTTACACAAAAAGCACAGATATTCTCTCTGGCTGCCTGCAGTGGAAGGCAGAGGCCTTTGTTGTTGGTTCTTACAATAAATGACCATGCTTGTCTGAAGGATCGAGCACAACAGCTGTATTTCTGTTCCTCAGCACTCTTCCCTGCCGCGGTAGAATATTTGCGACTATTTACAATCTGTATGCTGCTGTACAGATCCCACCTGAGTAGAAGGATGCGGCATTTTTTCAAACATTTGTTAATAAACTTAGTGATAAATACCTTAGAAAAGGTGGATTCAACAGCCGATTTTGCAGAAACTCTTTCAGGTGTGCGTGCTGGCTGAAAAACGGTCAAAACGTGTTTTTTCTCTGCCGGCAAGAATCACGTATGTATAGAGCATTCTCTACAACAGTTTGTGTCACTCGTAGGAATTAGTTTCAAGCATTTTGTCTTTAACTTGGTCAGGTTTGATACAGGGAAAATCACTGCAAGATGCAAAGTACCAAACCAAAGTCCGAACCAAAGGTGGGGAGAGGCAGAGCTCTGCGTTTATTCTTTGTATGTTCCTCGGAGGATATTCAACCCCCGCTCTTTTTCCCTACGACTGGCAGACAGGAGGACGACAACTCCTCCAGCGATGATGGATGAATCTCACTCCAAGTGGAACTTTTGATATCTTCCTCCTCTTCTCCTACCATTCACTCAGTCTTCATATTCCCCGGAGAGGTGAGAGCCGACCGGGCCAAGCTGCTCTGTGTCAGACAAGCTGGGCTTCCTGGTGGGTGATAAGTGACGGAGCAGGGCCCAACTGGTCAGGGTCCACGGGGAACAACCCCTGAGGGGTCAGAGGGCATGTCAGGGGTCATGTGCAAGAAAGATGAAGAGAGACTGGGCTCAACTCTTCGAGGTACCACAACACAGATGGCGATGGGGGGTAATAAGAGAAGAACAAAGTTGCACACAAAAGCATGGGAACGACTGCTTCCACCTATTACTAGATATTGTGAAAGAATAAGTTGTGTGAGTGTAAGTAACGCCATAAAACTACCCGCTAATGAAGCGCTCCTCGAGCTCAAATACCCCACTCCAAGCATAATAATCAAAGGGGAACGCCATCTGACCGGGACAATTAAGAGGTTTATTTTGTTGGCATTCTGCCCATTAATCTTTTTATGGAGTCTGACGCCGAGATCCCAAATTACATCACACAACAGTGCACATAATTGGACAAGCTGTTTATTTAGCATGAAATTCCAACTATTGAGTGGTTATAATTTGTGTCATATACACTTCTCTGTTTTGCTCTGACTGTGTCTGAATGTGCCCTCGGCTTTTAGCAGCAGGTATGACTAATTCGATTGTGGGTATTAAGATGTGCATGTGAGTGAAAGTGACGGAGAGAAAGTGAAGAAATAAGCCTGAGACCAGTGAGAGGAGTGCGTGCAGATGTACGTGTGCTCCTTTTTTACTTGTGACTAAATATGGGGCTTTGAATGTGTGTGTGTGTGTGTGTATTTGCAGGAAATCCCAGGAGTGGCCTTCACCCGCAGGGCCATCCCCAGTTAAGGCCGTACAAAGCCTCTCTGCAAAAGCACCCACTGTAAAAGACACGTTGGCCCAACCCAACAATGTTTTACTGGAAAAATGTGACGTTCAATCGTGATAGAATATAATTATTTATAGGGAGGCGAGGTCCGGAAGCCGCAAAAGACGGCTGATTGTAAGGAGGACCTGTTCACATTTGGTGCGGCAGGCCTATTGATATTTCTGTAAACATAAACACATTTTAGACCCACCTGAGTTATAGTTTTTCCTGAATCGTTTACAAACATTTCAACGAGCTCACCATGAAATAAATGCGTGGGGATGTTCCAGAGCTCCGTGTCAGCCCACCTCTGCTGATGAAGACGCACACACTGAAGCTTGTAACCCCTGAAATTCCCATGGCTCCCCAGTGGGCTGTTTTTCTCCACCACACTCGGCCTTGTGTACAGATGGGTGCACGGGCAACATGCCATTGAAAAGCTGAGATTCTTGTGATTTGACTGATTCAAAACATTTCTATGATACTGTGACCACAGTGGGTATAATCTACACTAACGATCTAGACAAGAATGACTCTTTTTAGGCAAACTATTGTGGAGAAAATCGTGATTGGATCATGCTGAACATGTTGGCACCATCAGCCTCTCACTGGTTTCGCAGTCTGTGAGTCACATGTGTGTGTGTCAGCGAGCTAATTACCTCCTGTCCCGCCTGGTTCCTTTGCATAATGAAAAATCAAGTTTCTCTGCAGACAACTATTTTTCTGTTTGACAGGAAATTGACTTTAGAGATAAGGTGAGAATATTTGCATAAAGAAGCGGGGGGAAAAGGAGCATGTAATTATTTGCAGGGGGGGAGTGTCACAGAGCCTGATCTACTTCAGGGTAAAGTCCTGATCATGGTTTTGTTATCTTTATAGCAATCCTTAGATTAACAAGATGTATCTGTTGTTGTCTTATCACAGCTCTTAAGTCTGCCTAAGGATAGCTCCCATGCACTTGGCATGGAAGTACAGTCAGCATGTAGTCCAAATGTGCTGATTTATTGAGATGCTATCATGTGTTTTAACAATGTTTCTTAGATGCAATACAGACAGTATTTTAGACAGAGTTTACCACCGAGAGGCAGAGGGACTGTAGTGTTAAATAGTGTTTAACACTATTTTGCATGTTGGAGTTTGAAGAGAAGGTCAATATTTCTCTGCAATATGCAGTTTCATTAGGAAGTTAATGATGGCTTTGCAGCTGATAAACTGTCTATTATCTCTAAATCTGACTATTTCGGATTGATATTTCCCTCCATCCATCCATCCATTTTCTATACCTGCTTAATCCAATTCAGGGTTGCGCCTACGGGTGGGAGGTGGGGGGTAGAGCCTATCCCTATTGCCATTAGGAGAGAGGCGGGGTGCACCCTGGACAGGTCGCCAGTCCATCAGAGGGACACGCAGAGGCAAACAAGACAAGCAACCATGCACACTCACTCCTTGGGTCAATTTAGAGACATCAAATGACCTAAAATGCATGTTTTTTGAGAGTGGGAGGAAGCCGGAATACCTGAGGAGAATTCATTCAAATCCACTGGATTCAGATCTCATCAACGACAGCAACTAGCCAACCATCCAAGAAAAAACACAGGCTCACCTTCTAAAGACTAATGCCTTCAAAGACACACTCTGCTTGCATGCGATAATTGAGAGCTGTGGTTGTTGTGTTCTGTAGGTCTGTGGAAATGTCCGCGTGCGATAGGGTTTGGTTTGAGCGTGCTTCTTCCTGTGAGAGCATCTGTGTTGGTCTGGGTCAGGTAGTGACCCGGAGGGGGGGTCTCATGTGTGTCACCACAAGCCATTTTTAGGCTTTTATTAGAACCTCATGTTTCAGTTACATTTTCAGCATTCCTTTTTTTAAAATGTTCATTTTTTTTTTTTATCTCCATCTGGAAAATTCCAGATGTGGAAAGATTGCAGAGTATATCAGAGGTTTTTATTTTTTGCACTTCAATTTGCAGTGTCACTGCAGAAGTGAAAACATATTGAGCATTATCTCAGTGCTGGGGTCAGATATTGACTCTGGCTTACCTCAACATGCCTGTTGAGGGAATATCATCAGAAACTCATGTTTTCCATATAGTGTTTAAAGGATTCCTTGTGTGTGTGTGTGCGTGTGTTTATGTGTGTGTGTGTGTTTATGTGTGTGTGTGTGTGTGTGTGTGTGTGTGTGTGTGTGTGTGTGTGTGTGTGTGTGTGTCAGAGGACCTACCAACCAAACAAAATGGGAGAAATAACATCTCGGATGATCCTCTTATCAGATAACAGCCGGCCTCATTAAGATTGCATGTGATTTAATATTGACATTTACGTGCCCATTAGATGAGGATATATTTTATGCAAAGCTACAATTAGACTGAGTTTCAATCCCCAACAAAATACCACAAAAAAGAGAGAAAAAACAACAACACAATTGTCCGAATACCAGCTGGATTATGATGTTATATTAAATCTAAAGTGAAAAGCTAAAAATGAGCCTTTTTGGTTAAATAAAGCCAAATGTTCCTGTTATTTACCAAAGTAGACCCAAACAAACAGCAGCTCTCATCTTTTCCACGATACATACAGCAAAGCATCATATAACCCATTCCACCCAAGCTGCCCTTTAAAATGGCCATCAAAAACTGAAAGCTTATCAGCTTTCTTAAAAAGCTCGACGGGAAATCACCACACAGCCCTAAACTGATTAACTCTACCACAAAACCACCATTTGCAAACAAACAAACAAATAGGAACCAAATACCCTGACATGCAAGACCAGAAGTAACCTAAGAGACTTCTGGCAACACTCAAATCTCCTCTGTGGTCTCAGCTCTTACTGTTGTTGTTCGAATGATGTTGAGACTGGAGTAAAGTCTATAAACTATTTACAGATCCTCTTCGTCTTAATTCAAACACATTAGATATTATAAATGTTTGCCTCTGATCTGTTTTTAGTGGCAGGTTTTGCGTTATACAGTCTTACCTAACAAACCCATTAGATTTTCTTTGGGCCACATTGCTCTCACATATACAAACACTTGCCATGTTCTGGTCAGAATGCTCTGAGTGTCCGCTCGTTGTTCCTCTCGTTGATGGGTGCATACCTGTCAGAGTTTATGGAAATAAAGAGCAGGCGAGGAGATGGAAAAATACAATCTCCGTGGGTGGATCTGTTTTACTGTTCAGATGGAGCCCTGGTTTAAAAGACAAAATGAGTTCCATAGATCATAAACTACAAATGCTGTGCTGAGTTGCTCACTAGTTTTCAAGGGTTTTTCTGGCATGTGTGCACAGTGAATCCCCAATTCATTCAGGATGTAAAATTTTATCGTTGAGTCCTCTCAAATGTTCAGAGAAGTGTCAAAATAAGAAAAACAACAATGCGGACTTGACATAATCCTTTATATTAAGTCAACAAGTTTAGTTTTTTTGTGTAAATTTCACTAAAAAGACATGAAAGCAAATACAGTTTGTATGAATTACATTTTGATTTGAATTAATCTCCTCTGTTGCACCCATTGTTTTGATACACTTCGATTCCAGTTTGACGCAGAACTCTAAAAGATTTGTCAAAATCTCGGACACTGTTGGTCATCCATCACACTGATCTTTTTTTTTTTTTTTTTTTTTTACAATACCTTGTGTGGCTGCTAGAAAAACAGATTTAATCAAGAAAGCTCCAAGATTCAAGAGCTGCTCGAATGATGGGAAGTTGGTCTTAGAAACAATGCTCTGCTTTTGAGCAACTGCCAGCAGCTGATTAAAATGTTTGATTTGATGGTCTCATGAATGAAAAAAACATGTATCATTCCGTACTAGCACATTTTTTTATTCACCGCCGGTTGGTTCATCCAGAGCAGATGTAAGGCTCCGGCTTTTTGTCATTGATTTTTTTTTGGTAGCTTTTGATTTTTGAAAGAATGCCTCTCATTTACTTTTTTGGTCCAATTCTTTGCCTCCCATCCCTCCAACCTGTAGGTGATCACCATCTTCTGTAATAATGGGCTAATCTATTATATTTATTGCTTGGAATGGAACAAAAGGGCCTGTAGATTGCCATTTCTACTGGACTAATATGAACCTTCACAGTCTGGTCATAGTTAGCTGTGCCGAACAGCACAAATAAAACCATGCCTCTCCTCACAGCCACTTCCATAAAGGTCCACTAATGTTGAATTGTACTAATAAACGGCACATGGTTCTTGTTTCAGAAAAGCATCTCTCACTGTTGTTGTACTCTGGTTTGATTCTCCAAACTAACAGGAGGACGGATATGTACAGTAAATGTCCTCCTACGGGGGGTAGCTTTGAATTATTGTAGAATGTATTTGTGTTCGGGTTACATGAGAAGAGATGAGATAAAGTTTGTGGGTAATGTAATGTTATGCTACTCAAAAAAAAACAAAAAAAAACATGCCCACAAATGGGAGCGTGCATTTGGGCTGCACATTTTCCCGTCTTATGCTCTGAGTAAAGCCGGAGGTCCTCCTGTTGGCTCTCATTAGGGCTACCTTTGTTAATGGGAAAGGTATGTCATTGTACTTTTCCAGATTTCTGAGGGACTTTTACTGTACATTTGCGTAGTTCCTGCTTCACCGTAATTTTTGTTTGGCTCTTGTTCTTGGATTTTCCATTCAAGGAATATTCCTTTTTTTTAATTAGATTTTTCTGGGGTTGTGTGAAGTAAGTACAGCTATTACTTATAGCTAACAGCTATTCAAATCCATGCCAAATATTTGATAGAATTTGGAGTGAACACTCTGTTCAGGATTTTGGGGCACTGGTGGCTTTTTTTTTTTAAAGTTGCTTGACAGGAGGGGGGCATAACATGCAGCAAAAGGCCTGAGCTGGGACTCAAAACCAGGTCAACTGGGTCGAGGGGCTTTAAACTCTCTACATGGAGTGCCTGCTCAACCTGCTGTGCTATCCAGTGCTCCAACACTGTCTCACCTTTGTATCGAACAGTTGTTTACTTTGACACTTTCCACCTTATTTTGCAAAAAGTTGCCATCTCCTGGATGGCATTTTGGGATTAATTCAGCAGAACTGCCACAGCTGATCATCAGCAGAATACATTCACCAGCCACCATGCACGAATGATGCGCCTCTGGGCTTTGAGAAAATAAACAACTGTCTGATGCAAAAGACGCGGTGTAAATATCCCTCTATAAGCATTAAAAGGAATCACATTAACTGAAAAGGATGGGGTTTGAGCTGTTTTAGAAATCAACTTAGCTCCCCCAACAGGATTCTTCCCTGATTTGCCAAACTTTGAGTGTTCTGACTGCTGTCTACTGCAGATAAGACTACATATAAGTACCCACCCCCACCTAAAAGAAAGATGATATCAAATCAATGAACCCATAAAGGAGATTTATAGTCTGACTCATTCAATGTTTCCCTTTTCTTCTGACTTCCTTCTTTAATGTGTCTCATTCTCATCTCTCCTCTGGTGCCATATTTTTCTATGTAGTTTCATTTCTTTTTGCACCAGCTGCCCTTTATTTTAATGTAAGTTTCTTCCCTTTGGGAGTTCATTGGTGAAATATATGAAATTCATGAACCTTGGATGGTGCTTTATTGTATTTATAAGATGAAATCATATCTGCCTCATGTGATAATCCAGCGCAGCCTGCGCACACCACTGTGAAACCGTTCAAGCAGATTGACAGATCTGATGTTTCACAGCTGAAGCCTGCAGAAGTCTGCAGCACCAGCTCCCGCTGTGAACCCCAGCAACAGTCTGGGATAAATTCCTACTATGCCATTGTCTTCTCTCTCTTTGGTTCTGTCACTCTTCTTAGATTCATCTTGCTGGCTGCATACATGCCAGTATGAGTGCTTGCACAACACCCTGTCTGCATGAGGCCTTCTCGAGAGTCTTGGTGTCTCAGTCATACAAACTGAAATGGGATGTAAATTTATGAATACTTCGTGCTGAATAACTGGCAGCATGCTCTGAAACGAGAGACCTCTTGTTTTAGTTGGAGCCTCACATTGACTCTTGTTCCACTCCCACAGCCTCATCCCTCTCTGTGACATTCACCCATGCACATGTCCGTTGATTTCTCTTATCTATAATAGTTGATGAAAACACTTTTAAGTGGGGAGGAATTCATGACTTTTAGAGTCACAATTGGTATTTCTTTGCATTTTTTCTTCTTAGAGATGCAGCTTTTGCCCTTTAAAGAAATTATTTTACGAACAACCAGTATCTTGAGGGACTTTGGAATTTGGAGTTGATTCACAGCTTACTCTGTAAGCCTTGCTCCAGAGCTGTGGGGGTTATTAACCAGCACGGTGCCTTGTGGTGATAACTTTACTACAGGAATACAAAAGCAGGGTAAGTCTAAGGGTTTGGAAAGTGTTTGAAGGCTCTTGGGGGGTTAAGCTGCACTTACAAGGTGCATCCACTTGTTTGAAAACCAGGGTCTTATGGCCTTCCTGCCTCCTGCCATCTTATTCGCGTCCAGCTGATCTGATATCATCTGCCCTGCAGATGTACACAATGTCAACTCGTGCTGTGGAGGTGAATGGATATCAATCCAGGCTTATTGTTATCTGGATGTTCATTTCCTGCGTCTCTCACCTCACTGACCCGCCGTTTAAACCCACACACATTCAAATTCACTCACAGCCAACCCAGACTTTGGAGGGCTATAGATTAAGGTGCAGGTCGTAGAAGTTAAAGGTTATGAAGTCTCTACCTCCCAGTGATTTTTGGTCAGTAAGTTGTAGACCCTGGTGCCGTGCACGTATGTGAATGTGTGTTGAAGGTGGACAAAGCCGGGCTTGTTGAACGAGTGTGCAGCTGCGAGGGTCACAGCTTGTTGATGAGCTCTTAATCAGAGTGCTTACAGCTGGGGTTAGGAGGTCACTGGGTGACTCCGGGTTTTGATTGGGCCCCTGAGAACCCGACTGAGCCTGAGGGCACGAATGCAGGGTGGCAGCCGAGGGCCGCTGCATCACGACGTGGCCGATTTCTCTCGGTCAGTGCACCCAGCTTGCTTTTTTTACACACAGGCACACACACTCAACACACATTTGATTGTCCACCACACACAGACAATAGCCAGAGTTCAGTTATTATAAGGCAGGAAGCGCTGACTGTGCGGCTAAACCAGCTCTTGTACTCCAGCCATCATCTCTTCATCCTCGAAACCTGGAAACCAAATCAGGTTATCAGTCAGCTGAATGAGTCATTTTAAGCGTCTGGAGACAACGATGATTCTGAAAAGATTAAATGACTTTTTGAGTAGGAGAAAGATATTTTGTCACAGTCCTAATGCTTTAAAAAACATCCTTGAAATTTAAGTAAACCTTTACAGATAAAATCAATCAAAAATTGCTACTGGAAACTTGGAGCAGAACTTTCCTGGCCACATATATTGCACTCAGAAGTGCAGTAACTTACCCCTGTTTGCCACTGATGCTGATTTGTGACTGTGGCCTATTTTCCAGAGTGTCCTGGGAAACAAGGGCGACTCGGTTTTTCTTACCAGACTATATTATATGTTTGCTGCCTGAAGCAGGAGAAACGTTTGGCTTTGTGCCTTCAGCAGCAGGAGAAAATACAGCAGACAGAATGTCAACAACCAGAATGTTAGAAAACAAAATCCAAGGCCAGAGGATGGACCGTTCGGTTTGGTGTTCAAGAGCAAAGAGTCATGGCTTCATCATCCTGTAATGCTGGAGGCATTTATCTTCTGTCACAAGAGATTTGGGAAGTGCGGTTTATTTGCTTATATGAAAGGAAAATACACTTAGATACAAAGGTTTGTGCAACCCTGCTCCTACAAAACCTTCATGGAAACCATAGAAAATAAAATCGTGCCTGCATAGTCACTGCAAAAATCCTTATCAAATGTGTGAAAATGAACGTCTTAATGAGCTCGGTACATTTCAGAAATAAGCCATGTGGGCTGAAAAATTTACAAGAGAAGTTTTAGGCTAAAGTACCTTTGAAGTTTTGCATAAGAAAAGGTTGATAGAATCTGAAGCAATCATTAACATACTTCTCATAATAGACTAGGATACCTAAGTTCTGTGTTTTTTTGTGTTTTTTTGCCCTGTTTCATAAAAGAACTGATGCATATCAGGGCAGATGGAAACACCTGATGCGATTTAGTTCTCTTGTAGCGAACATGTAACAAACAACTAGTCCCATGAACATTCAGCCTTTTATGCTCCAGGAAAACATTACTGGGCAAAAACCTTAGTTTCCAGATGATGCACAAATCCATATCACTGCTGGCTGCTCTGGTATAAGACAGAAAAAGGAAGCTGCTATATCTTGGATTAAAAATGTCCAAAGCTTGTCATTCTGCTGACAGGAATGATTCACTGCTATCATCAGTCAGGTCTGCACTTCTCATGTCAGAGCATTGTTAAAGGGCTTGGAAGTTTTCTATTGGCCAAGACTGCAGGCATGAAATAATAAGCATCACTTACTCCTCTGAAAAGAATTCCTGAAGATATCTTTTCAGTTTTCCTCTTCTACATGTCCAAGACAACGGCTTTAATTCATCTCTCCTCGCTGTTTCCTGTTAGCAAAATTTTTGCTGTTTGTGGCAACCACATGACGACACCATGCAGCCTTATTTATTCACTCCGAACCTGGTAATGGAAACCAGCTTGATGATAATTTGCTATAAAGCATTATTTTAGGAGTTTGCTTCAAATGCACTTTGCAGATGGATGGAAACCTTACACAGTCTTTAAAAAAAAGAGTGGAGGTGAAAAAAAGATGGACTCTTAACAGGATAAGGATCCGAAAGCAAACACTGATCACGTTCAAACCAGCGAACTCTGGGATGGCCTTTTAGTCTTGTCTGGCTTTAAATCAGACATCCCTTTCTTTCCACTTAGCTTTCAAAGTTCAAGAAGTGAACTATGAATTGAAATATGAAAGAAGTAAAGGTGAAGCTGCGGTCGGTGGAGAGCAGTTGCTCAACAGTGACTGGTTTTCCTCAGTCAAGTTGACTTTCGTGGGAGGGACAGCTGCAGTCAGAACCAATCACTCTCTTTGAAACTCAGTAAGTGTACCATGTACATAGGTTCTGAATATGTTTCTGCCCACTTTTTCAAAGGATGACATGCATAAATCCAGTCAGATCAATCATGTATATCCTTTAATATGCTGCATTAGATCCACATCACGTTTCTTAGTGATGCTGAACATCTGTCTTGTCCCAGGGGGCAAATGCTTTGTAGAACTCTGACCTTCTCTAAGCATAACTTAATATCTACATGGCACAAAATGCTTCAATGTTTATAGGCTGTTGTTTACTCTAGCTTGGCCAAAAGGAATTCTCAAATGCTCACCAGAGATAAATTGATGTGGCAGCGGATGAGTAAGGCAGGATGGAAGCGTGACGACATGTCAAGCTCCGAGACAGAGATGCATTCTGTGGTTAACTTCGAGACTTGAAGATACAAACATTTTCTTTTGCTTTAATGGACTCAGCTGTTGGAACAATGAAGATACACTCTGCTGTCCAAACTTTCCCACGACCTTGCAGTTAAAATTCCTTCTCCCTGTCTCCTCTTGCATCCTTAGTATCTCTTAATTTCTCTTTTGACACCACTGCTGTTGCTTCATCAGATGATATATGCACAGCAAGAGCTCTTAATTCTTGCGTTAGCTGTCCACATGAAGAAAAGCAGCGTTTTCAGGTGCTTCCTCTTTCCAACGCACATCTTTGAAGATGCATCAATCAATCAAAAATCTTTTTTTTTTTTCTCTTTCAACCTATTTGAAGTAAATGGTTTTCATATTTTCTGTCCTTACCAAGTCTTTGTCTGTTTTTGAGGGTATCGGTCATTATAACCGCGTGCTACTTGCAGGAATGCTGCTAGCATGTTGCCCAAGTGGTGTGCACACACACGTGTTTGTGTTCATGCTAAAGAACGCACTCTCACAAGACTCACACATGTTAGAGCCTAAAGCACTGTAATCAAAGCCACATTGGTTCATTTCATCCTCTCTCCCTGGAGAATCAATTGAGGGAATTAAATGCCATAATATCAGATGCCACATTTTGATCATTTTAACATACCACTGGTGCACCATGTTTTTCTTTGCAATAAAGTGAATTATAGTGGCTGCAATATGTTATAGTATGTGATATGAAAAATCAGAAATGAAGTTAACATACATGCCAGTCAAGCAGCTGTTTTAGGTTATTCATTGAAGAAAAATCAATAAATCTGCTTCTGAGACTATTATACTTGTCTGTGAGAATTCTGGCTCATGCATGGAGCTACATACTTCATCCTGCTGCGGGTCTATGTTAAAGCTGCCACATGTGGCACTTGGTGATTCGAGTCTGCAGAGTTGGACCACAGGGTGTCTCTATAGATGGAGATTAGTTGCCTTCCGCTTGCTCAATAGGCTCTGTTAGTTTTTGGTCTTAGCATTGTCACGATAGTCGGGCGAACTTCTTTTCAACAGCTCTATTATTCGGCACCGGATGACCCACAAATTGGAGCTGTCTGGATGGGAGAAGGGTAGTACAAGAAAAGACAGGCCTGTGGGAAAGATGGAAACTGTAACGGCAGAACCCGTCCTGATGAGTGATTTATTCATTGAAGAAACTGCCATTTACGAGCAGCACATGAGCACAGATTAGTGGGAGATAACCATATTAACCACTCATTTATTGATAATTGATCGATGCTGTGTTGCAGTGTAGTGCCGAAAAGCCCTTGAGCAGGAGCATGTGTAACCTCTGCTCAGCTCCGAGATGAAAGACAGACCTCCCCTCAGTGTTTTGGTTGTGTATCGGTTTTGTTTTTTCAGGAGGCATGAAGAGCCAGTGAAAGATCTCGAGCCAGTCTGCTCCATAAATGGGGGGGGGGGGTGACAGAGGAGGCTGGGCAGGGACTTCCCTGCCAGGGGATGCCAGATGTGTGACCGGGCCCTTCGCTTTGCGATAAGAGCGACAGCTGGCTTGAAGTATGAAGCACATGGAAACCTGCGTTAAAGTGAACAGGGAAAAATTACGCTGACATTGGTGGAGATGAGACAGAGGAGATGGGCACAAGGACCAATAGATTACTCAGAAATGATGGCATGGGGGAAAGGATCTGAGGGAATGGAGAGGCTTCTTTTATTCATCTGGAGTTTACATGTGCAGTCACAGATCGTACCAGCAGAGCGGTTCCTCAAGGCAGCCATAAGCAGCTGCTCAATCAACCTAGGTTTCATCTCTCCTTCCATCACTAACAGGCTGTGTAATGAAACAAGTCTGTGTCACCATGACTCCTTAGTTCAACCGTACATTTTCTGTGCAATTCTGCAAACTCTCAAGTCGGGCTGTGTTGTTTCTCCAGTTTGTTTGTTCCAGCTAAAACCTATGGCAATTTCTTTGTCATTTTTAGTTAATCAACTGCAGTAGCTGTAGGACGTGGATGTTGAGTCCTATTGTCAGGTTTTTCTTTTTTTCAGGCTTCATCTGATCACCCTGAAGATGCAATCTATGAGCTAACAGGACGGTATCTTTGCAATCTGCTCAGCACTAGATCCCCTGTTGTGCTGCCTGGACTTTGCAGAACAAAAACAGACCACATGTTGATCCGTGTTGTTTTAGCCCTCTGGGGAAAGGGAAGAGGTGTGATAAAGATCTCTGTGGGGTTTTGGACAATCTCTATTGTTCGGCAGGCCTGTGTGCGTGTGTATGTGTGTGTGTGCTTGTGTGTGCGTTTGTTTGAGAGGAGATAGAGAGGGACTGATCCACCGGTTCATCAGTTCACTCTTGAGCCATACCAGCTCCAGTAATGTGAATGGATATTCTTTTGCATGAGCAATGAGAATTGTGCAAGAATGAAATGAGGCAAAAAATAGAAAGAGCAGGGGGAAGAGAGGGGAGACGACAAAAGGCAGCCGCAGAAAGAAAATGTGCAGATACCAGACAATTTCCAATAAAAGAAATATCAATTTAAGTCATAGTCTTAAATCACAATCAAGAGTACCTAGCATGTACAGTACAGTTTGAATTGAGTTATATAGCATGTGATGTGATGTGTGAACGCACACACAATGAAAGTATCAAATATGACAGTGAATGGGCCCAAGTTTATATTTTCACTTACTTTATGGGATTTAATAATCAGTGTGTTGAGTTACATGAGTTGCAGTGAATGAGCCGTGCAGGCCTGTCGTCACAGCAGGTCCCCCACAGCCACGGCGCTCCCATTAACAAAATTGCTTTGATCTCTCTCACATGAAGGTCATCCATCATTCCAAAAAATTACCAGAGCTTTTAGCTAACTGACTTATAAACAACACCAAAACAATAATTAATAAATCACACTAGAACATAAGCTGAGTTTCCCCTCTCGCTGACTCCACTGGGGTACATGTCAAAGGAGGAAAAAGGGAATCTTCGGTTACTGTTAAGATGGATGCAGAGGCTGGATGTGCATGTGTTTTTTTTTTTTTTGTATGCGTGTGTATGAAGCAAGGCACTCTCTATAAAGTAGCTGTAATGAGAACAGCATGGTTTGGGAAGCGGAGAAAAAGCAAGAGGGGACTGTAAGCTGACCTGTTACCAGTTGGTCTTTTACAGGATATATCCAAACTACACTCAACTATAAGTCAAGTCCAGTCAGGTTATGGATTGATTACTTAACGATAACCACCTTTTATTTGACAATATTTGTATTTCTCTACATTTCTGTTAAATAAACTATTAATATACTATTTGTGTAGCTCTGCTGCCTTAAATAGAAGGCGCTGAAAAGTACCGAAATGAGCTTCTTTTGTACTTGAATCATTTAGCTTATTCTGAGAACCTTAACTTTGGAAATCCATACTAGGTAATTGGCGAAAAATCAACGGCAAGAACATTTTCAGTTTTGTGATTTTTTTTATTATTTTTTTGCTACTCCGAGACATGAGTCGTTATTCGTCGTTTTAGTGGCCTTGGTTTTCATGCTTGTGTGTATGTGTTTTTTTCCATGATTTAGACTCCAGATGGTGGTAAACCCAGAGGAAATAAAGCTCTAAAATGTCTGACTGTATCAAGTTAAAGTCTTTCATGGGCAGGACTCGAGATAACACAATTTAGGACTTGATTTGATAATAGTTTTTACCCATATTATTGCCCCAGAGGAAAAAGTCATCTAGATAACAGCCCATGTGAAAATTTCTGTTACTGTGAATTACAAAATAAATTGATAGCAATAACAAAAAGAGGCCCACATCTTCAAAAGACATGAAGTTGAAAATTAGGCCTGTCTTCAGGCAAATTTTCCCCTTTCTTTTTTTTAATCTTCAAAAACAGCCTGATAAATACATCGAATGGAAACAGTTGAATTTTGATACCATCCAAAGCCTGCAAATAGTTTTTGCAGCGGCTAAGGGTCTTTCAGCTCCTCTTTGAGCGATTTTCTCACATTCCTCTTGTAAGTTGTCTCTAGCTTTCTGAGACTTTGGTGTGTCTTATCAGGTATATCCACACATTTTTATGATGTTTACATTGAGCGCGTAAGGCCATAGCAAAGCCTTTCAGGTAGTCAGTTGTGGATTTTGAAGCAGGTTTAAGATACTTATCCTGTTATATTCCGTATTTTCATTTTCACCCTTTTTGCAGGGAGCGGTATGATCGGTTCCAGAATTTGCCAAAGTTTGAGTCAGCAAATTTTCCCTCTACAGGTGAAACGTTCCCCTTGTCACTTGCTGCAACACAAGCCCAAAGTTTGATTGATCCACTCCTGTTCTTAAATTTTTGCACCCTGTCCTCAGTCCACAGAACCTGCTTCCAAACATCTGCACAGACATTTAACATCAATACAGACTGCTTTAATTCTTCAATTTGAAATATTTCTACACAGCAGACATGTTATCAAGGTCCTTGAGTGAAGGTATAATCTGATACTGATCAATCAGAAAAGACCTTCTTCGGAACATTTATCTGATGCTCGAGATCAGATTGGGACATACCTAGAAGTTTTTCGTTTGACTTTAATGCAATCATATGTCTTCCATTTCTTACTTATCATGCCAACTGAACATGCTTTGCTCTCCACTTCTGAACATTTTTGAGCATCAACTGATAGAATTTTCCTGCTGGCTGCTGCTTGAGGGAGCGCATGGCTGCAGGTTCGAGGGGACAAATCAGAATAGTCCGAATATTTCTAAAGCCATTACCTACCCTTCTGCAACAATGACTGTGAACACGTCAAAGCCCTAACAAGCTACTCCAAGTTCTGAGACTCTGCTACAAGTTATCAGAGACAGAAACAGAGGCATGGTAGCCAAAAGGTTTGAAAAAACTGGAAATATGGACAGCATAGAGTAACGGATTGAGTAAGATAGAACGGAACGAAGGAGAGAATGAAAGGATTTGAAGAACAGTACAGTGGAGGTCTGTGCCAATATTCTCGGGCTATTTAGAAATGTAAAGTGATGTTTATGGCCAGGTTGTTATTATTTGCAGGTGGAAATGTTGAGATCACTGTCTTTTCTGTGCCGGTTGTCAGTAAATTCCTCTCAAACTGACCCCGTCACTGTGAGAAGGTGCCTCTTAACAAAGACTAACTTTCTTCTTCTATTGCCAATAAATCAGTCACAGACCCAGAGTTGGGTTGGACTGGCCATTAAAGTGCCAGTGTTTCTGATCAATGAATAATCTCTCATGTAAAGTGCTCTGGGGCACTGTTTGTGAGGTGGTCGAAGTTTCACCAAAACAACAGAGAAAGATTTTAGATATCCGTTCCACATGGCTCTGTCAGGTCCTCTGTCAGTGGGTGAGAGGCTGATGTATTATGCAGCTCCTCACCTGCTCAGCTGCCAAAAGGCTCCCCCTTGTGTCCAGAGACATTCAACAATAGACTGCCTGAACCCTGAATATCGCCCCACAAATAGACGTTGTGTGTCTTGTGAGAAGTTAGAACATTCCTGTGTATCGGTTACAGTCCAGTTTGTACCACCTACACAAAAAACAAGCTCCTCACTTCGAGATATTAAAGGAGCCTTCCCCTTTTGGGTGAATCAGGAAATGATCACTACCTGAAGCTGAAAATATGTGAATGTTTATGAACAAATGAATGCAGAGTTGTGGGCTCACTTGAGGAAATTGATGATGTTGGGAGTATTTGGTAGTCCCACACACTGTGGTCTGACTCCAGTACATGTTTTACCATATGTACCCATTTACTTTGACAACAAAACTAAGTTGAATTGCCTTTTTTAAAAGTTACTGATTAATTTGAGCATTCTGTGTCTTAATTACCCCAACTGTCTTTGATATAGTTGTTCTGGTTTGGGTTTATTGTTTTTTTATGAGGCACAAATATCTAAATTAAAAGTTACACTTTTTTTTCTTCTAATTTTTCATTTTTGGTGTGTCTTGTGCACTCTTAGTCCTGAGCAACAGAGCAAATATTTGGCTTAATTATTTTTTTTTATCATTTTTTTGGGGGGTTTTATGCCTTTAATGGACAGGACAGTGAAGAGAGACAGAAAGCAGGGGGCAGAGAGAGGGGGAATAATATGCAGCAAAGGGCCGTCCGATGCGGGACTCAAACCGGGGCCAGCTGCAACGAAGACTGTAGCCTGTAGTACATGGGGCGCCTGCTCAACCCACTACGCCACCGACCACCCCTTGGCTCCATTTTTTCATCCCCCGATCAGCCAAGACTAACCCCTCAGGGTGTAAAGACAGGCACTTTTCAGGGTGTCCTGTGGTGTTGATCAGATTGAGTCTTCGCAAGTTTGAGGGGCCAAATCAGCACCTTACACACGTGGCTGTCCTGGAGACTCACTGAGACCTAAATGAGCTATGGTTTGTCCAAAAAGTAGAGACTATGTGCTTTAATCTAATGTAAAAATCTAGCGACAGTGTCGATAGGTGTAAAGACAGATACAAACATGGCCTCGCAGAAGTATATCTATAGCACAACATCGGACTTTAATGAGAGTATTTTTTCTAATGTTATATCTTTTTTTTTAAATCAAAAATATGACTCATCACCAGCCATATGGCAGGCTGCATTGTGTCATGGCAAAAGGCAGCTCTCTTGGCTCGTGATTTTGTCATCATGGGGGTATGTGTGGTCTCTAACAAAGTTAGTGGCTGGTACGTTTCATAGTTGAGGTGTTCATCTCCTTCAGCCGTCACACACAGCTGACTGACTGATGGCACAAACTGGAGGGGATGTGTTACTCTTCAAGGCTTTCTGTCATTGGCAAGTCATAAAGGCAGCTCGTGTTGTGCCGCAGGAAAAGTATGACAGAACACTTTAGTGGTTTTGAAACTGTGATCTTTTTTTTTTTTAAACCGTGGTATACTTTGAAACTGGAAACTAAAATATGCCTAGTTGGAGTGAGGGATGTGACTGTGATGGTTAAACTCAAGTATTTGAGTATTTTGGTAGAACAAAATGTGCTGTAAGCAGAAGTATGTGGAAACTGAGATGTGTGTGATATTTGGTTTGCAGAAGGTCTAATTTGACTGGAGTGTTAACTCACAGGTGATTTTCATGCTGTTCACTTGCATATAGCTCAGCATTACACAAAATATTACATATTTTACTGTATTGTTATTATTCACCATTAATAGTTTTCCCTTTTTCTCTCCCTCCATGTTGGCGTCATCCCGTGATCCACCTTCAACCCTTCTTCATGTCAGGTATGAGTTTCCAGTCGTCCCTTTTCCTAACTCTTTCTTCATCTTTCCTCACCTCCGCCGTACCGTGTTCTGAATTTTCCAACTTGTGCCTGTCTCTGATATGTTAAACCACCGCAGTGTCAGGACATTCAATACACGAAGCTGAATGATTTCCATCAACTGGGGCATATATGGCTGTGTGTTCCATGCACACTGACAATGTGCCAGTAAATATCGTTAATCACAGTCTTGTTTTGGCTCCTCTGAGTCAGCCATGTGGAAGTGATTTTTGTGGCTTAAACAGTCTTTAACTCGTGGTTTCTGCATTTTACTCACTAAGTACATTTGTGTATATTTTTTTCAACTTTCTGTTTTAGTCAGAGCTGTTCACAGAGTGACTCGACAGTTATTCACCCCTTCTAAAAATACATCACCCCCCGCTGCAGCCCCTTCTTTGACTCAGGAAATGACAGCAAAAAAAGCACCAGCTGTGTGTTTATTTCTTGTTTTTTTTCATGCTGCAAGAGCAACATTATTCATTATCATATTCTACGGGTACTTACAGTTCTTTGCTGTGTGATACACATGTGTCGGCACATGTTTGTGAGTCTGACAGCATGTTAACAGATCTATTAGAGTTTCATGACTGGGTTCTTGGAGGGTCAGATTGTGGTATTCATCCCAGCTGGTGGATACATCTGACTCCCCTATTTCCTCTAACCCCCACTCAGACTTACAGTATTATCCAGGGTAGGCTTCTGTGGTCAAGGCTGGTGTAAGCAAGAGTTCAGGATGTGTGATGGCGCGATTCACCAGAGTTTTGATTTTCCTTTGTGGGAAAGATAGAGTCATCCTGGTGCTGAGGCTGCCTTGTGTCTGCCCTGCAGTGAATCACGCAGGACAAAGCTTTATCACGTCCATATTGGAACGACCACAGCATACAGTGATAATTGGGTCGACCACGTCATTGCCAGACTCGGCACCGTTTTCAGTCTGATACCACCGATAACTATAATCATGTACATCTGTGTTTTCATTGAGTCTGATTGTCTGGGTATGATAATCAGATAAAGGAGTCTCAGTGATTTAAAGTGTGCATCTGACATTGGAACAGCACTGCGTACTGGCAGCTCTCAACACCCACTGTCAGCCATTTTTCCACTTATATGACAAAATAGTGAAGACATAGACGGTTAGACATGAGCAGTAATATGGTTGGTTGGCCTTGTAACAACACAGGATGTAAAGTAGATTAGATTAGTGCTTCAGACTTTTAGCTTATTGTGAGTATTTACCCAGTCCTTGGTGTTGCTTTCTCTTAGATTTTGATAACTGCTTTCAAATTCCTCATCTTGTGGAATAAGAGGACATGAAACATAGTGTTGCAGGGCTCATCAGAAAAGGGAAATAGTTGGACTACAGCTGCTGCAGCAGTTTATTTAAATGAGTGGTAATCTTCTAAATGCTTCCTGAACAGAGCAGCTTTTGTGATCATTCACTTTTGTCTTGTCTGCAGAATTATATTAACTCCTGAGATCTGCTTAGAAAGGGAGTCTTACTCACATCAGGTTTGCTGTCATTGTGTTTTTTGTAAAGCAAATGGTGGAAGCAGTGCCTTGTGTCATTTTCATCTCTCTGCCCGCTGAGATCTGCAGACCTGTAGAACTTTGTTCTTAAGATTTATTTCCTGAATTTCAAATGAAATCAATGGACAGATGAGTGCCCAGGTGAGGCCGGTGAGTGTGGAGCTCTCTGCCATCACTCCGGTGGTGTGAATGTAGCACAAAGTCAGGCGGTGCTGCTTCTCAGTGGAGGATTGCCTGATTTCCCGGCACTTCAAAAGGACATGCATACAGTACAACAACAAACTCAGAGCTCAGCACTTGCAACTTGGATACTGACTGTAGAATCCAAACAAAGCTGATAAAGCAAACAGGACCCCCTCCGCTAGCCCTACGGATGTGTGTTGGGGGTGTATGTGTGTGTGGGGGGGGGGGTTCTTTAATGTGCTGGAGAAGGGTCACGCTGGAATGCTCTGCACAAATAAGCCTTGGCACACATGTGTTGATGGCCAGTGTGCATGTGTGTATATGCGGTGAGGGGTAACTCTGAAACGAAGGATCACTATGTGCGTATCTGTGATTTTTCTGCCAAACATAGCCCAGTTTTCATGTGGACTCTGTATCAACTGCAAACCCACATTGTGGTCGTCAGGGAAAACATACCCGCAATGGTTCTCGACAGTAAAAAACATGGCTGAGTTTTATAGTTTTTTTTTTCTGTTGTCACAAATCACAAACTCTACCAAAGATCTGTCTTTTGACCAAAGTCATAATACACATCCTTCTTACCACTATCTTATTGACCAACAATACAGTGACCCCAGCCCGATATTTCCTTTGCATTACCTTGTTTTGATTACGTTTGGAGCACAATAGCTGGGTTTCCATTCACTAGCAAAGCAAATATGAAGCAACCTTTTAATAATACCAAGAAATGTGAATCAGAGGCTACGTTGCGTGCGGTCGTAACTGTATAGAAAGAGCACTAGTTTCAGTTGAAAAGCTAGAGCTCTTAACCTGAGGAGGGGAAAAGAAGAAAAGACAGTGAATACTTTGATGGAAATCCACAAGAGGAAAATGTAGAGAGCTCATCCTCAGGATTTACTTTAATCTCTTGAAATATCTAGTATATTATGTGCTATCATATCTGGAAAGATGCCATTCAGTCACAGTTTGTTTGCTCAGAACAGAAAGAGCTGGTGAGTGTTGTCATTTTAATCTTTATCGGGTCAGATGATATTTGTAAAGTTGTTTCCATTCCAATTTGTTCAAATCTTCTTTCAAACAGATAAAAGCCACCTGAAATGAGCATATAAACTTCTGTTTACCATTAGAGGAAGTTTTTTTTTAAATCTTGACCGTTTCCATTCACCTTTTCTTATTCACGTCTTCGAAATGCTCATCAAAAAGAATGTATGGAAATCCAGTTAATGTGTTATGAAATTGCATTATTGCACCATGTATGTGTGTGATACATTTACATGAATACACAGAACCCTGTGCTTTGTGTAGGATGTATTTTAGCAAATTGCTCATGTGCACAGCGGACAACTATCTCCGCCATCAGCACAACTTACAGACTGCTTGTTAACTGAGGTGTAAACATCTGAAAAATCGAGTTTGGAGTTAAGTCACTCCTGGTTTTAGATACCCAGGCACTTGAAAATCCACGTCCCATTTCCTAATGCTATCAAAAAGAGCAAACAGGGTCTTTATCAGATATAAACTATCTTCATTATGTCAAAAATTGGGAAACATTTACAAGCTTAGCTTGTATGTGGCTCTGGAAACTCAATCTCAACTCCGTAAACAAGCTTTCTGGAGCGGTTTATGTTTATGTGTGTTTTAGCATTGCTGCTTTTGTCATGCGGAGAGCGCTGCCATTTGTTGTTGTTTTACTTTGCCTTCTTCAGATGCAACTACCGCCAGCCCCTGTCAGCCCTGTTTACATTGTAGTGTAAACATCTCATGTAGTGTGGAGAATTGGGCCGCAATTGAAAAAAAGAGGGGCTTAATTTCCTTTTATTAAATAAGAGGGAGTGTGTGTAAATGATTGGGTCTCTCATGTTGTTTGAAATGGCTTTCCATCTGCTCTTTCTTGCTTGATGGCAACCACGTTGATGGTTATGTGTTTATAATTCTTGCCAAGCACTGCGAGGATCCTGCAGACTCTGTGGGAAGAATCTATTTGGCTCATAGAAGAATGAAAGGGGGGGATAAAAAAGCTTCTAATTAGAAACCTGCCCTTTTCCTAATGCCTTAATTTTCCTCATAAACAATAAATTACACTGCCTGATGATTTAATAAACTCATGGCAGGGAGGTTAACGCAGCCAAAGCAGGGAACTGAAATGAAAGATGCTATCTTATTTCTTCATCCTTGATGTGTTTTTCCATGACTAAATGGTAGACTGGCTACAGTAGCTTTAATGTCGAAATAAAAGCTACTGCGACAGTGAATTATTGTGCGTGGGTAAATGGATTTTCTACACTGTTTCACGATCACAGCTTGTTGATATTAAGTATTTTTCTCATTGTAAATAAATCCAATAAAAAAAGACAGACACTTACGATGAATAAATAAAGTATTGCCTGTGGCCAAAACTTTGTAGATATCATATTTGGCCACAGAACCCAACTGTTGTCTAAAAACAGCTACACAATCAAACTTACTGCTGAGTTTATCACAATTAGAAGGAGCGCTGTGCCTGATTTTAAGTTGAACTGCATAGACCATCCTTACGCGTTTAATACTCAATAATGACGTGTGCCACATCAGAAAGTTAATGTAAGGGTTCCAATACTGTTGCCCCTGGTTAAACTTTACTCTTTTGCTTGACTCGTCTATTCAAAGAGCAGCATCTCACTTTTCAGTTGAAATAAATTGGTTCGCGGAAAGATGGACTGTTGGTTTGGTCCATTTGATGGAATAGTCGCCAATCACTCACAGTCATACTAGCAGCAAATGAAACACAATTTATCATAGGATTAGAAACCTCTCAGGTGTTAACAGTTAAGACATTGTTTGGTTGTCCCAGTTTAGACAGATGACACATTAAACCCGGAGTACATATCATTTGCTCAGCAATGGAAACAGCGACCCCTGTGGCTTAAAATGATAATAGCTTCATTCTAATGTGACTACGAGCAGTCACTGGACCACAGGTGCTCATGCAACATGCACAAAAGCATCATCTCAGTTTGCAAACTAGCCATTTCACTGTTCACAACATAAGAAACTTACTGTTAAATGTGCCTCGGGTGAAAAAGATGTTAGTTTAAAACAAAGGTAGATTACTTGCACTCTGCTGTTAAATAATTGCTGAGACTGCTCAAACACTGTCCCCCTCCCCTGTTTTTCCTTGATCAGGAGTCTCAGTCTGTCAGTTAATGAAGAATCACATTGAAGTGCTCAATTCATCAAGTTGTTGTTGGACAAGTTTTGATGAGAGTAAAGCGCAGCACTTCTTTGTCCTTTTATGAAAGATCCATTTCAGCCAAAGCAGGTCGACTTTACTGTCCCCGGTTAAAACGAAACAAAATCTTATGAATCGGCAGTGCCTCTGCTGCAGGGCCAGGTGTCTTCAGTCTACGATCTTAGTTTGTCAGGCACAGCTCTCAGCCTTCCTGGCATACAGTAATTATATATCATTGTTTTTAATCGTCGCATAGAATTTTAATGAGTTGCTGTACAATATCATGATGCTTTGCATATCAAAATGTGTCCACTGATATGTATTGGATTGAGTTGAGCCAGCTTTATGTTGTAAATCTTGTGTGAGCAGCTGGAAAAGCCTATAATGCATGCTCCGGATCCCTCCTGTGCGGGGTTGTTGTGACCTTAAATCAGCTGCCGTCCAGCTCTTTGACTCCTAAACCCTCCTACCTCTGCTCTCGTTGACTTCATAGAACACATCCGTTTTCGCCGCTAACTTTGATTCATCATTTTAAATCACAATCGTGCCGTCCCTGGTCGGTACAGGATTCAGTGTGGATGGGTTTCTTTGTTGAGTCAGTCTAAATCTCTTCATTAATATGACACTTTTTCTTTTATACTCCATGTACAAGTGTTTGTGAGCATCATCTTACTCATCTTACATCATCTCATTCTATTTTGCATGTTGCCAAGTGTGCTCAAACAGGAGAATGGGCAGGATTCATAAAGTGTGGAGATATATTCAATTGACCGTGAAACGTAACATTGGCCACAAAGTGTAATTTATGCGTGTGTTTGTAGAACACAGAAGCAAAGAGAAACATCAGAAGGGACACATTAATCTCGCTGACTTTCATGGCTACTGATGCCTTGGCTCAGCAGCCATTCTTAGACACATGTTCTTTCTATCAGTAAATAAGACAATTTAGATCATTTTTGAAAATGTCCAGTTTCTCACAACACAATAGTTTTTTTTTTAATTTTAACTAACCTCGTGCTTCAATAAACAGCTGTATTTCACCTTTGACTGGCTATCAACTGAATGTCTTATTTCCTTTCATTCCACCTGCTTTGGGGAGTTTTGCTTTCTGTAAAATTTTCACAAGTAGGTGATGCATTATGTAGCCAGTGAGAGGGAAGCACGTAATAAAATTCAGAGAAAATCTACGTTCAAAGGTAAAAAAAAAAAAAAGAGGGAAAGCAAGAGTCAGTTGTAACAGCATTTAAATCAGACTAGTGGAGACATTATTGCAGAAATGGAGCAGTGCTTTGGCTCAGAGACAGACCTCAGTACTGATGGATGTTGTGTAAAAACCTTATACACTGCATGAAGGGTTTAGCCCCGACTGCTCTCCGATGAACTTGTTACACTGTCTGAAAAATCCCTTTATCCTCCAGGGCTCCTTAAATCCCAGCTCTCTACTCTCAAATTAGTAAGTCAGAGTTCACTGTGGGACCCGAGTTCATTAAAACCTGTTTCTTCTCATGTCATCAGCTTCTTCACTGTCGTATTTATTCATACAATATCCTGTCCCTATTTCCTCTCTCGTCTGTGTGACTTGAATTAAAAAATATGTCAGAAAATACAGTATGAGAAGTAGAAAAGGATTCACATTGATTTTATTTGTGAGTGCCTCACGATGTATGAAAACAAAATGCTTGTCAATATTTATATGTTGCAGAAATTCCCTTCTCTGAATTTATTGCATTGCTTATGAATTGAACCCAGCTGTAGCACATCTCCGTCTGCTTGTGTATCTTGCCAGTGTGTGTGTATGCATATGTGTGTGCGTGCGAAAAGTCAGGCACACAAGCAAGCACACAAGCAAGCACTCACGCAATCGTGATTAAGAATCCATGGCCCTCATTCGTCTGACGCTAAAGGTAAACTTGATGACATATTACTACCAGGAACTACAAAGAGAGCTGTTGGTTGGTTGGAAAAAGGGGTCAGATGGTTATGCATCGCTTAATCCTGCAGGGACTGATTGCCCATTACTACTTATTACAGTCTGTTCCCTCTACACACTATAATTTCTCTCCAGTTACTTGTGCTGTAACTCTTCCCCTAAATTCAAGCATTAGAACACTTGCATCCATTCCGTTTAAAACACATGCTTTGCAGTTTGCTGTGTATAAGCAAACCCTCGATGATTGTAATGCAGGCCTTCTGCTGGTGTAGACATGCTGGGCACTGCTATGTGATTAAGTAACCTTTCTTACATATCGAGTTCAAAGCAGCCGTTTGTTTGTCACTGAGGGATGCAGTGTATGGAAAATGTGTGGAGCAACTGCAGACCTGCCATTCAAAACAGTCCACAAGAGATTAAGTGTTGGGGAACTGATGTTGGAGAATCAAGAGTGTTGGATCGGACAGGCAGAGCCAGGAAGGGAGGATGAGGAAAGATGGAAAATGTGGATGGGAACAGAGTGCCAGATAGTAAAAGAAGACCATGGCACAGGACTGAGAACAAGAGTGTTTGGTCAGTGTAACCCAAAGCTGCTCTGTGCTGTGCCAGATTTACATAAATGAGTCGTTCACTGTCGGCCAGAGACAGCTGAGCCAGAGGTGCTGATGTCACTTGCCTCTCCCAACGCGGCCACCTCACTTCACTACACTTCACTTTAGTTTGAATTTAACTTTGAGAATAAGGTTTCACAAGCTGCTTTTATTTGTGTTATAGAAGCTCCGAATACATTTTCCTTTGTGGCATTTACGTAATCACATTTGTGACGTGATGTTTAGCCAAGCAGACTTCATGTCAAAGGCATAGAAAAAAGGGCATTTACCTTTTTAAGAGCAGTAGGAGTTCAGTATTTGCATTCCAGTCCAAACGGGGGTTATCATGTTGAAAGAGTCTTCTCGAATACTTGTGTACAATACTGTGTAGCCTGAAGTGAGATGAGGTAATCATCTCTTTCTCCAGATGTTTCTTCATAATCAGGACACAAGTTCAGCACTCCCCCACATCACTCAAAGCAGTTTAATTAGCCCTCAAACCAGTATAATGACATTTTTAAAAAATGGATCAAACTCTCTATCAGTTATACCAAGAGCAGTCGAGGTAATGGCAAAATCATTTCCAGAAATGCTGAGCACTGATCTTGAAAAACATATTTCTGAACTTGTGCAGACAATGAACAGAGAAAAGTGGCTGTTTAGTGAATTTCTGCTTGGATCTGAGTCCACTAAATCAAGATCGTGCTGAACTTTATTTCAGGCTAACATGTACACAGTTATCAGTTATCGATCATAAGCAAGTTTCAAGGCACGCAAGCTGATTTTTACTCTGCACATCCTGAAATTAGGAGAGTAGGCAATGAATTTAAACACTTGGGCTCTGGAAAACAGTTGAGAGTCTGAAAACCCTGAGCCCCAGGTGTCACAGATGGATGTCTGCTGTCGTACCTTTGGAGCAGAGGGTGAACAGGAGCATATGTCACAGTTTGATCCCCACGTCAGGCGGTTCCTTTTTCAGGCCACAGGTCACCTCAGCGCTGCCTCCCTCCTGCAATGAGTATGGGGGACACCTGATCTGAGGTTTCGTCAAGCACCGTTAACTGACTCAACACCCGAGGGGCTGCAAAAGAGGTGAGGGATGCGGGGGGGTTCTTTAGAAGAAAAAGTAAACCTGTGCATACATTTAAGTGTTGCACATCCACAAGATGCTTTTTTCAGCCATGTGAAAGCGCAGCTGTATCACACAAAAAGAAATCCCCCCCTGGTAGAACCATAATTACGTGTCATGTGTTTCCACTGTAAATGATGATGTTACCTGAATGAGTCAGGTCAGTTGGCTTTGCCTGGAGGTTCATTTTTCGGTTCATTGCCTTTGATTGGTTAGCTCTGCCTCGCTGTGTGTTGGGATTGGCTGCGGACTGTCATGATTTTAAGAGGAAAAGCCTGTAAATTAGATAAATGTTTCTCTGTTGTGTTTTCCTTAATCAAAGAAACTTGGCCACAAACTCCACACTAATTCCATTCAGAGGGACCATGTTTGCTTTGTTTGCTTGATCTAATGGGTTTAAAATCAGCGAAGTTAGTGCGCAGCTCGTGCGGGCTATAAAACACATCCATCCTTAGAGATCTGTCCCAATTTTAGAGGTGCAAACTGTCTCCTCCTTTGTTTACACCGTTGTCTCCACCATTCTCTGTCTTGATCCGTCACTAAACAATAGATGGGGACACTTAATGGTTAGCATGTGATGGGGATACTGCTAAATGATTCCCACTTGTTATTCTCTGGAAGTAGAATCTTCTGTAGCTGTGGCTTATTTCCACCGAGCTTTTCTCTAATTTCTGTCGGACTTTGAAAGTCTTCCAGGAGGAAGATGCAGTTTAAATAACGATTAGCTTGTTTAGACATAGCTGATATGTCTATGGTCTGCTTATCTGTTACACAGTATGAACTGGACGGTCTTTAAAACACAGCTTTGAAAGAGAAGAGGAGGCTGGGAACTTTGTGGTTTTCAGTTTACACTCCTGAGACTCCCATTACCACACTGTGTCATTACAGTGCTAACTAACAATTCTTCCTTCAGACCGTTTGTCATAGTGACCCGCTTTCCCCAGTTTTCCTCTTGTGTCTGTTTTTTTGGCAAATGTACACAGAAATTCCACCGTAAATTATTCATCTTTGTCATCCCTTGTTGTGAAAGCCACATAAAGAGCTTTGCAGTCAGAAAGCTGAGGAGGTTTTCATTATGGAGAACAAATGTAAACTGGCTGTGAAGTTGCACAAGAAATTCAAATGTGTGCTTCAAAACTACTACAATTGGATGCAGTTGTGATTACATGGTATTCAAAATTCATTCGAATCTTATTCGTACAGCATATGTCAAAAGTTTGGACACACCTCGCCATTCAAAATTAAAGGGTCGGTATTGTGTATTTAATTTGGAAGTTGGCCTCAAGTTTCTGTCCTCCATGAATGCCTGCATAGTATTAGTTTCAACAATCCCTTGGCTTATTAACTGCAGCTCTGGCTCATTGTGTTAACGAAGGTTTAACACCACACACAGTGCATGCTTTATGATCACTGCCGGACCTGTCAGAGCAAACAGACTCCTTTCAGCAGTTCAAGAAGAGTTCTCAACACGAAACACAATAAATACCCATAGGAGAGCTTCAGTGGGCCACAGCGAGAGTTAGAAATGAAAAGTCATAACCTTAGTTTTCATAAACTTGTCAATTTCAACCATGCAGAGGTAAAGATTAAAGGCCATTGACATTTCCAGCACGCCAGTGGACGGGCTGAGAGGTATTTTCACACCTGAGTAAATTAACCTTTCAATGTATATTAACATGAGTCTTTCATCTGGTGTTCCTTGCAATGAGAAATACCAATTCTTTTCTCTTCAGTTATATCTCTCTGTTTTCTTTTCCACTCTGTCTGTCTTGTTCTCCCGTGAGAGCATGTCCTTAGCAGTTGTGATGAAAGAGATCTGCTGCTGGCTGCAGTTTGATTGTCTGGTTGACAGCTGGCCCAAATGTTTATTTTTCTATTTATCTCCAGTGCCCTGAACTGACACAGGCTCAGTCACTCACAACGTCAGCAGACCCAGGCCGGTGAGAAAGGGGAGAGATGGCCAGACAGATGCATCGGCTGTGATGTGTTTCCCCTCAAAGATCGCTTCTTATGGGTTGTTATATTTTACACATGTGGGTTTTATGGACTCATCAGGCAAGCACACATATACAATATACTTTAGATAGACACTACAACACACAACTGAATACTACTAACAATGTTTGTACATGGGAAACTCTTGGATTCATCCAGAAGTACGTTATCCGGTTTTTATATGTCTCTTACGAGCTCAAAGCTGTTTTCTCATCTGCTTGCTCAGAGCACAGAGAGGTTTCTGTGGGTCAGCTGTCTCCAGAAAAACAAGTTCATCCTGTGACTGCATTCAAGTTTGCTGTTTAAAATGTATCTGCCCCACAGTGGAAACTAGTGGGAAAAAAGACGGTACACCTTTTTGTTTTATTGAGATTCAAATCTTTCATTCAACCTTCTTTAAAGATTTAATATACCAGTGGTGCACATATTTCCGGAGACATCCTGCTAATTTATCTCAACTGCTCTTTGCTGAAGAGTTTCTGTTGCTCAACCTTTTTTTTTTTTCTTGAAATCACCCAATGAGGTTCAGCTGGATCCAAGTCAGGTGATCTACTTGGCCAGGCCGTGTTTTCACTTTGCCCCTCTTCTGAGTTTTTTAGCAGTGTGCTTTGGATTATTATCCTGACAGTATATTGCTCTTTTGGACAAGTGGGAGGAATGACTCTGCAGACTGAGAGTCATCGTGTCGACCCGTATTTTTGCATAACAACAGCAATTAATGGTGCCAACCATGAATGCTATCTCTCCACCATCTTTTTCACTTTTGAAACTCAGCGTCATCACAGTTGAACTCCTGGGCTTCAGTGTCCGGACCGAACATTCGCTGTGATAGATCTGGTTGGATTCAGGCCATATTTGAACCAAATTTTTTGTGCAAATGAATCAATTTTCTATTTAAAGTCCTACAGTCCAGTTTAATTTGTAGTTTGCGCTGAACTGATTTTGATTAAATACACCACTACCAGTTTGACCAGTTGCTATTTGTTTTGCTAATAAGAGTCTGCTAATAGGCTGTCACTCAGTAATCCGGTCACAAATAATCCCGTGAAGATATAGAGTATTTACCCTGAAGGACAATTCAATACAATTGAAACCATCTTTGAAAAATAAATTTTAGTTGTTTCAATAAGAAGCACAAATATCAATTTCATTGTGCCATTATAATAAAAGTTAAGAAGGCGCTCTACAAAACTTGGTGTGAAACTATCAAAATATTACAAATATTACATTTCAAAACTAATATTGAAATGAAATATGTTAAATGTTTGAACTGATGTAGGAGCAAGAGGGAAAAGAGAATTACCAAAGCAAATGTCAAACTTGTCATGTAAACGCCTCAAATGAACATCACAGTCCTCTGGATAACCTGAACAAACCTGAATGACAGGCACATCAATACTTGCAGAATCTTTCTGGTCTCCAAAGTGTCAGAACAACAGAGCGCCATCCTGAGGACCAGGCACACACACAGATAAGGATTTTCTCTCTGGTTTCACCTCCCCAGGCTAACATACCAACAAACTGTTGTAAAAGTGCAGTCTCTCTTGCACCAGTGCACATCTGCAGTGTAGCAGGGAGCTTCCTCCAGCCTGACATTGCATTTTCATGTTTGTCCCTCCTAAAAGTGTTGTAACAGGTTTGTTCCACTGGCTGGAACTGAAGAGGAGGGCAGGTGAGGTCGCACGGCCCCCCGACCTCTTAACCCATGCTGGGTTAACCTCTGGCACCAGCTATATCTCCTTTAGCTGCTAACAGGATGCAGCATTTGCCCCGGAGAGGTGGCTGTTTGCTCTGTACATCTGTGCTGACACTATGAGCCTGACCGGACATTCTCGAACCGCTCCCATACCTCTGACCCTGTCAGAAAACTCTCCTCTTTTCTCTGTTACTCGTCCTTCCTCACCTTTCCTTTCAGCGGATCTCTGTTGTCTACATTCTCGCTAACTGAATTACATCACCGCTTCAGGGGGTAGAGAAGAGCCAGTTTTGATGGCGGACAATCAGTTACAGACTCATTCAACGGGGCTAAGAGGGGAACTAAGTGTTACGGATTGATATTGGTTTTTCAGAAGTCTGCAGATCATGGTGAACATGATGATAAGAATAAAATCTGCAGATGGAATAGAAGACTTTGTCCTGACATTAAAAACAACAGTTGTGTTCCAGTCAAGGCGTCTGCTAACCGCTTTGTAGAAAGAGCTTCTGATCTTGTTTGTTTCCAGTGCCACAGTATAACAGATCGCTACATGCAGCTCTTTGTCAAATTGTGCGTATTCGCACGTCAGTTTCCGTGCAGTTTCTTTCACATCCTCATGGTCTCTGGTGTTGGTCAGAGTCAAGAGAATACAATCTGTGTAGTTTCATCTCCCAGGGGTCGGCTGAAGAAAACAAAACGTACAGCCAGCCCACTCTATGACTGGTATCCATCCTTTTTGTTGTAAACTTGGATTTGATCCCTTCAGCTGTTTGTTGTGTTCCTTCATACAACAAAAAGCCACCCCAGGACGGTAAGTCCTGCCACACTGTTCAACTGAGGAGTCATGAGGCTATTAAACATAACCAGATCAAAGCCACGCAGTGTTCTTGGAACAAAGAGAGCATTTCTTTATTATTTTACTCTTGTTTCTGCTGAAATATAAGCCGTAGTGTTTATCATTGTTTATCTTTGTGTCGTAATTTCTTTGGTCAGACCCAGATGGCTAAAATATTTAAATTGTCTATCATTTTACTGTGTGAACTTTCCGCTTTGTTGTTATTTTGGCACTTTATTATTGTCTGTTTTATTGCTTTGAACTCATTCAGTTTTAGTCTGCTATTCAGCGGTTGACTCTGAACCTCTGGCAGCTGGACCCAATGCTGCACAAAGACTTCATCTCGGTTTATGTTAATTTGACTAAAATTACCGATATGAATAACTATGAACAAGATAAAAATATACCAGCTACCTGTTTTCATACATTATTTTTAGATGCTGTTGCAGAGCAGATGTGCATCAGGTGAAGACCATGAGAGGCAATAAAATTAGGAGACTTTCAGTGAGAGATGTGCGGAGGGCACCATCCAGAGGAGTTTTAAAAGTTTTCAGTTAAGAAAGTGACACAGGATCTCCTCCGAGACCCTGAATAGGTTAAAGTGGGTATACAAAATGGATGGATGGATTCTCAAGTGATTTACAAGTACCTCCAAAGATGGAGTTTAAGTACAAAAGTTACTTTTTTTGTCAGTTCATAGAGATTTCTGTCTAAAACCCTACAGTCCACACAACTGAGAACCTGGAGCCAGAGTTTTTGTTTAATTCTGTGATAAATCTCAATAAATCAGTTTTAATTAAAGTTGTTTTAATCAATTGATTTGATAATGAATCCTTTGTTCGACTCTGTATATCTTGCACAAAGTGTAGCAGCAGTCTGTTCATACGTGTGGAAACATTTGTTAGCTCAGTCAGTTATTTTCATCAGATGGCAAATGAAAGCAAGTGAGGACCATCAAGAAACATGCTGGATACCATCTTTGTCTGGTATTTTGACTATTAGAAAAGTCCTCGAGATGACCGGGAGGGATATTTAGTGAGACAGGTCCTTCCTTATGGACAAAAGCTAGATGGAGACATGTGGTGAGATCATGAACCTTGCAGTGAGGCAAGACGGTCTCACTCTCCTGATCTCCAAAGGTTTTGGACTAGGCTTAATCTCTGAAGCTAATTTTCTCCCTTTTATCTTTTATTTGCTCTCGTTCATGTACGATATCCGTTTAAATGATTGATTTTGATCAGATCAGCAGAATCTGCTCCATCTCTTCTCACACTTTCACCTCCCCTTCTTAATTATGTTGTTGTCTGTATTTCTGGGAAGTTTCTGTTCTTGCTTGTTTATCACATTGTATTTGTTTTATGGAGGGGAACACCATCTTGCTTCCAGAGTCCGTAAACAACAGGATCATTATGGGAATGAGGTCGTGCAGACTAGTCTGGACGAGTTCCACTCATATTAAAGATGAGGATAAGATGAGGATATGGATTTTTCTTTTTCTTTTTTAAGGAAAACTCTGCTGAGGATCTGTCTTAGTGACTTATTTCATGAAGAAACACATCAATTTGTTGCTTTCCTCAGGTTCCCTCTTCTATCCTCCTTTATCTTTACCTTTTACTCACTATTTGCTCTTATCAGACATGAAAGACCTTGTGTACAGTCGCTGAGTTGTCTTGATGGTCATGGTTGGCATTCACAGAAAGCAGAGCCCCTACTGCACTAAAGATAATATTGTCCTGGCAACTTTTGCAGACAGCCTGCAGCAAAGATAATCTAATGCCACCAAGATGTCTGGAATGGCTTCATGAGAAGCCATGTCTGTTTCCCAACAGCATGCCTCAAGCCTGCAAGGTCTAATTCCCTGGAGAGGAGAAGTTCAACTGATATTCCCCATCAAAGGAGCATTTCTTCCTCCAGGCAACACACAACCACAACTTTCCAGCTCGCTTCATCTGATTCCAAGGTATTGTGCTGACCGGAACAAGGACCTGTGCTGAAGACACTTTTGTATAGGAGAAAGGTAGAAGGAACAAGTGAGAGGTTGTCTCTCGAGCGTGACTGTTAAAACAGAGGATTGGCTTCCCTCCTCAAACTTTCCTGGAGGCGGCTGTTCAGCTCCTCTCTGCAGAGTGACACAGTTCGCTCCTTCTTTTAAAGCTGCACAACAGATCAGAACAGACTAAATGAACAGAGTTTTAGATTCGGTTTAACTTGCACTTCCTAAGTTTTCTGTATCCTTGTGTGCCTTAACAGGACCTGCTGCTAAGTATTCAGCATTACTGATAGCAATCTGCCAAAATTAGCCTTGTTGGAGATGAGCCAGACTTGTTGCTCGAGATCAGTCGCTGGTGATTGCCCCCCAGCGCTGAATCGATTTATACTTGATTAGATAAAGATGATCTCACTTTTTAGGGATGCACAGATTGATCAGCCCCAAATCAGTGTCAGCTTGTTCACTGTAATCGGCCTACTATCGTCCTATTAGTGAATAGAATAACATCAGCCAATGACAGAAGTCTACATTTATGTGGTGTGTCCTGGTTGTGTTGCATTAACTTTGCCATAGTTGGTAAAGGTTTAATAGGCAAAAAGGTCAAATACTCAAACTGAGTTATTTTTGATTAGGCATATTTAATTGTCTTTTTAGCATTAAAATGATTGACAAAAACAATCAGTATCTAGTAACGACCATCAGACAAATCATTAATATGATCACTGGTGTCACAACCGGATGCAAAGAAGGAAGAGAGAAAAAAAGATTAGAAAACCTTAACTAAATGGAGGAACTCACAAGTTATTTCTTTAAGACAGCAAGCTGTTTCACGGTTGTCTTCGCTTTGCTCATTCAGCTTTCCAGGTCGGGGTTCTCTAAACTCATCTAACGCTGCTTTGATTTGTCAAAGCTGTCAGTTTTCTTTTCTTACATCCAACATGTGTCCTTCACACAGTTTTAAAGTTAACCCGTAGCCTCTGCCACTCATGTAACCCCAAAGGAGAGATTATCTTGCAGGTGAAACTCTTTAATTTAAAAGTCACAGAAGGCCATTAAATGATAAACTCTTTATCGTGCATTTATGTATTTTGGTAATAGACGTAGATGCTGTGATCTGTTTCTCTTCATCTTTTTGACAGATAAAGGTGCTTCACAATGTCACTGCTTGTTGTAATGATTACTAGCTGCCATTATCTCAGAGTAACATGATCCACAAACTGTCCTACCTCTTTAGTTTATTGATAAAGATTGACAGTTTACTTGCCCATCAGATTGTGGCCTTTAGATCTACAAGTCATGTTTCAAATCCTTTAAGGAGGACCTTAACCTTGGGATTGATCAGCAAAGAGCAGGAAATAACTTCACAGGAAATGTAAAAAAATTCAGTTAAAGCAATTTGGAGTGGGAGTGGGGTGAGACTGGCCACCATGACTTAGTATATCAACAGTTCTGCCAATGTTTTAGAAGTTTGTTCAGGTGGGAAGAGTCTTTTTGAAAAGGGATATGGATATGAATAAATGATGATTGAGTAAGTATCAGGAAACCCTTTCCAAATATACAGAGCGAGTCATTTTCAGCTCCCTGCTTACTTGACGTGGGGCACAGCAGACCTGAGTGCTCCATCATGCACATTAGCTGAAGGCCGGCAGAGATCAGAGACCAGCTCACTGCATCTCAAAGGCACTGCAAATAAACAACAAGAAGGGGCAGGAGGAAAGAACGGGAGAAGGCACAAAAACAAAGTAAACAACGAGATCATGGAAGGATGCAGACAGGGAAGAAATGGAAAGATGCAGCCAAAGAAGGAAAAAATAATAAAATACCTCAATAAACAAAGGCATTCCGGGACTGCCTGTGAACGTTTATGGAGGCTTTTCTTTTGTATCTTGATAACCCTTAAAGTAGCATACTTTTTACACGTCTTACCGCATGGTACTGCTTATTAAACAGGATTTTCTAAAAAATGTGCTGGCAGAGCACTTCTAAATTTAACAATAGGTAGAGGAAAGGCCAGGCTGTTGCCATTGTTCATTTCAGCATCTGACGAACAGAGGCTCAGGCTTCCTCTGCATGTTCCATTTTTTAATTAAATCTTATTTATATATATTGTGGTGAGCCTCAATGTTGTTGGGTCATTGAGGGCTCCCTGAGTCATAGAAATAATTTAATCCCTAACCTAATTTACTGTGTGCCATTCAACTTTGTAATATCTACGTGAGGTTCAGAAGACTCCTGTGACGCCATATTATTATATTTATCACAGTGCCTTCGCAAACACAGGGGACCAGATTATAGAGCGGGCTGGATTGCTTCCTTTTTTTCTTTTATGAAAGCCTGATGTTACCATTAGACCTTTGCCACTCTTGCAGAATGAATGTTATCTTTCCAGCTTGGGTCTACTCCTTGTTTCTTTGTCTCCTTTTTACAATCCTGTAAACCGATGCATTCCATTGGCATGTAGCTCTTTTTTAAATGATATAATTTCCTTTTGGGATAAATAAAGTTGGGTTTTTTTTTCATTGAATTCCATTTGTATCATTTCTGACACTGGTATCAGGTGTAATTATATTACCTCAGTCAAGTGTCTGTCATTTGTGTGATCTTCATTGTGGACTGTACTTAACCGTGTCCAGACTGTGCAGCTACTTAAGAGGCTCAATCTTCCTCCATTGCTCAGACTGCGCTGCAGGTCGTAATTAACCTGAAACAAAGCACTGACCTGTGACAAATAGATTGTAACACTACACCCCCTCCACCACCACCACCGCCCTCCCATCTCAGTATAGCACAGTATGGCTGGCACGCCATGGCCCCGCTTCACTGAGATGTTAATGGAGAGGTCCTACAGATCAAAACTGCCCTGGGGGCAAAGAGGAAGAATTCCAGGGATGTATAGATTTTACGGCAGAGGAAAAGTTTGGGAAATAGCTCTGGAACTGGAAGGGAATTCCATTTGAATTGCATTAAGTGCTGTCGCCTGCAGCCAATATTAAGTTGATGATATCGTCCTGCAATCACATGTGATAGTTATTTATACTGCAGCTGCAGTGAGAAATACTTGGAATGGACTGAGAGTGAAATGGTTATAAGAGCACCTCAAGGACAGCTGTCTGGTCAGCTGGCTGCACACTTAGGTTCTAGTTTATTAGGTTCATTTGTCTAGTCTGCTGAGCTCCAGTGCAGCAGCTCTACAAAAACTAAAGAAATAATAGATAATAATAAACTGTAATAATAATACTAAATAATATTTTGCTTCCGTCAGAAAGCTCCCTTCTGAATAAATAAAAACATATTCATGTAAGTCACTTAAGGTATTGTAGATGAGATAATACCCTAGAGGTGGAGTTTCTCACACCTGGGAGCCGGGATGGTTCCCCGTTAGCTTATTCAATAAGCACGTTAGGATTCAGAAGACTTAAACATTCATCCGTCCATCCATTTTCTATACCCGCTTAATCCAATTCAGGGCTGCGGGGGTGCTGGAGCCTATCCCAGCTGTTCTTGGGTCAGAGGATGGTAACACCCTGGACAGGTTGTCAGGAGACTTAAACATTTATATTTAATTGTTCCTTATCAGCACAAGATTTGTTAAATGTCCTTAAGAAAGATGCAGGGTTTATCGAAGCATTCCAACATGCTCTGGAAAGTCTAAAACTTAATACTGTAATGTTGCAGGGCTTATGAGAATCCTGGGACCTGAGAACAGATGATGGAATAGAAAAGTTAAAGAAACGCTGATTCAGTTTTGCTGCAGTTTATGTTTGATCCATTGTAGCCTCACATTCTCTCCAATATAATCCTGCCATCCTTTATTCTCGTCCTTTGTGCTAATTGCAACAGAAAATACACACAGACGCACCCCACAGATTTTAACCATGTAGTAACCACAGGCATGTTAACTGTGCCTGGCTTTGGTCTCTGTGCATTAGCTGCACATTCCGGCGGTGTGGATAATGGGAAGCTCTATTAGGAGCTATTTGTGGCTGTGCTGTGGCGTGTTTGACCAGATTCCAACATTAGCCTGGGTTTTAACCTCGGCGGGTGAAGGACACAAAGGGAGTGATGGTCTGATGCTTTGTCCTATGCCCTGTTTCTGGTGTCAGCCCTTCTCCTTGTATATTAGCTTTTTGTTGAAACTGACGTCCATGGAAACACTTGTTTGTGTACCGTCTGTGTGTAGGTTGCACACTCACCTGTGCTCATTAGGACTACTTCTTACACCGCTTCTGCCTCGCCTGCATGCTCATACGCAGCCTCACACGCAGCCTCACACGCAGCCTCACACGCAGCCTCACACGCAGCCTCACAGTTCTTACTTTACATGCACGTGTCTCTCTGACCGTTTCAGACATTGTGGCCATGTGGCAGTGAGGGGTGGACTGTTGATACTAAGCTGCAGCAGGAGAGCTTCCTTCTCCCCTGCTTACAGAAAGCAAACAAGCTAATCAGAGCCAGCACTCTGGCCCCGTTTCACCTCAGCATCCAGTCAGTCAGCTAGACTGAGGACCATCCTGCTGCAGAGGAGCTACAGTTACAGTGAAAAATGTGTACGTGTGGGTGTGTGGTGGTGGAGAGGGGAGCATGCAGATGTGCCCCCAACAACCTCTTAAAATTGCTCTAAACTTTAACGCTTCACTTGCCACATCTACATTAACAACCCTTATTATCCCTCCCAACAAATTACAGGATTTTTCTTAAGGAATGTAACAGTGTAAGCAGTTGACAGTCTCACCTCTGGGTCTTTTTATTAGCTGTTGTGTAGCTTTTAATCATATCACATCAGCAGGTGGACTTGGTTAAGGCCTTTTTTATGTGCTTTAATGCACCAAGCTACAGTATGTGTTTGATATGGCAACTACGAGTAGGTTTCAGGTGTAACGACCGTCATAGATGCATATCAGGTTACTGCATATCAGGCATATCAGGGTGCGGCATAGATGCTTATCAGGGTAACTTGGGTGTTTATGATGTTCTTAAAGTTATTGACTTTCAATATGTAAACCTTGCATATTTATTTATAGACCATGTCCTGTTCCTTTTCTCTGGAAACACTGTAGAATCCAAAATGCAGCCAAACGCCGCGTGCCTTCACAGAGGAGGGGGCTGAGTGTATTTCATGCTGAATTTCATGCTTTATTGCTGTTCCATATTAATTAAACCACAAACTCTGTGAGCTAACTTTAGCAGCAGCTGACTCACATGCTACTCACTTGTCAATTTGTATTTTAGTATGGAAGCCAGTGGAAACATATAACCTTGAAAATGAATTATTTAAAGATGTGAATTGAGTTGTATTGTAAGAAAATCAGAATCACAACATCCCTGTCCTCCTCTGCACTGATTTTCAATGTCAGAATTCCAAAAAGATTTTAAAATTTCAGTGTTCTTTGCAGCAGATTCTCTTCATTGATTGGTATTTTAGATAAACACCAATAAGTTCCATGTGGCGTAGTGGTGAATATGTTACTACGCACGCATCACAGTTTATTCAGGTATGCTAATATATCCTGCTTGATGCTTGTCTCATAGCCTCCTAGTTTCCACTGTTCATTTGTGTACTTTATGCGACCTTTTGCAAATCAACACATAGGATAATGCACTCCGGCACCTCATCACCGTGTTTAGGTTAGGCTGCAGGATCTTTTAAAGAGTCTGTTTGCTGTGTACAGTTGGCAGTTGATAGTGCAAACATACAGAAGCTATAAGACTTAACAGAGAAATGTCATGTAATCAAGTGAGTTTTCTTCCATGGAAACACTTTCATCCCTCCTCATCAGTTCAAGTGCTTCTTTCCAGATGGGATTACAGAGTCCTGTGTGTGTGCATGTGTGTTTGTAACATCAGGTGCAGATTTAAACTCATCCATAAACTTTTGTAAACACTAACTCTCCCTCCTCCTCTGCTCCCCTTGAAGACCGCAAACAAATAAATCTTAGACTTCAAATTAGCATCAGTCAATGCTCAACAGCATGAACACCTTAACACGAGATGACCTTCGTCTCAACTTGTCACCCCCCAGAGAGTAGTAAAGAAGTTGTTTTTAGACAGGTTCGTGATTACCCATGATCCTCCTTGGCCATCCTTGACCCTCTGAAGGCTAACAGAAGGGAGTTGAGAGTAATTTATGTGACCTTTGTGCTTGTCCCTTGAACTGTTTTCTCTGAGTCAAGTTGTGTTCGTGAATTTTGGTACTGGCTGTATCTTCCTCTGTCAACACTCCACATCCCGACCGGCCAACCCGGGGGAGAGGAGGATGACAACTTTGAGGGAGGAAAGGGAATGCTGCAGCTACAGCAACTTTATCTGTGTCTAAGTGCTTCCGTGGCCATTTAGCATCTCTGTTATCTATCGCAGCTTTTCTTCCCTCAAAGTCAGACTTCTTCCCAACACCAGGTTTCACACGCTAATAGCTTCCATAGATTATATGGTTTCACTGAGATGGAGTCTGATGGGTTATTGTGTCATCTGTGAGCATATTTCAGATGCACTCTTGGTTTTTGTAACCGTGACGTGTGTTGCACTTTATTTGTATGAGAGTCTGATAGGGTCCGTCTGATGTAAATCTTTTTATTGAAGGTTGCACAAAAGCCTCCGTGCTAATGTCCATGTGCCTGCTACTTTGTTGTGAATGCATGGAGTCTTCCATGCACTTGTCACTAGTTTAGTGAGCATTCTATGTTCCTTAAGACAGCCAAATATGTTTTGACTCTTTGTCAACTGTATTCTTTGGTATGCAAATATTTCTTGTACTTGTTTTTGCAAAATTGAATCTGCTTAGACCTGGGACAGTTAAAGAAACTTGATTTGAACACACAGGCTTTTTTCTTTTCTTTACTGTCCGATATGAATTAAATTTCTATAAGAAATGTAAATGTAATTACATTTCATTTCTGTCTTTAAGGAGGAAACACGCATACACTAGTCATTTGTGCATCTACTAAGTAATAAAGCAACCTACTGAACAGCATTAAGTGGAAAAAGGCAACGTTTACTGTGGCATAAATGCTGGTTTTCACTAGCATGAAAATCACAGATGTCAACACAAGGCAAACTCACTCTTTATCAAATTAGTGGCGGCCTCTGTTCTGCCTGTGTTTATGACAGGAGTAACTTCAAAACACTACTGAATAAAGGAAGGTAAGCCTTCCACATTCCTCACAGTGAGTCAATGTCAGATGGATTACCGAAGCATATAAAAAACACACATGGTTCCTGAACTCTCTTTAGGGATTGTTGCACAGTGGCTCAATCTTCAGATTCGGTCAAACAAACATCAAAGAAATTGAAAGTTTAAACAATTTGATAGCAGAGGAAACCTCTGACTCTGTGAACCTAGGCCATTTACTTCTGAGATGCCTTTATTTAATCTGACATGCACACCTTCCTCTTCCCTGTTCCCACAGATCCAGTGCATTGAAGCACACTTCAGTGGGATGACTGTACTTGAATATGTGTCCATCCAAACTCTGTAGCTGTTCTTGCTCAGTTATGATACGTACATGTGATGTGTGCCTGGCTTTTGTGATGTCGGTCTGTTTAGTACAGAGCATGTTTAGTACATCTCTCTCAGTGTGCTCCATGTGTGCGTGAAAAGAGGTGCCGCTAGCAGACTAGCAGGTACTCGTGTCATTGTGGTGAGTCATGTGGTGAGGACCGGGGAAATGCTGGAATCTCTTCAAAGTGAGTTTGTTGCTGCTGCTGTGAAATGAGCTGAGAGGATCTGGACCAAGCAGATGAAAGAAGCAGAGAGTGCAGTGGGACTGGTGCACAGCATGGCTCTGAGCGGAGGAGATCTGCAACACAACAAGTCACACGCATCTACACATTGTGCATGTAGGCTGTTTGGGAGCATTGATAGCCTGTATCTGCTAGTGAATGGGTGGTGTGTGTAACAAAATCAATTGTTACGACAGTTGTGCTGATGTGAGCAAAACCATGAGGCGTGGGCCACAAGATTGCGTGCTTTTGATGTTCAAAAATTAAGAAGAAAGACTAAAGATTTGTCGGGCCTTTATAATTTATTTATTATGCTTCATTTACTTCCAGCATTAGGAAACATGACATATTATTTCAACATGCAACTACGCTGAGAAAAAAAAAACATGATTGAAAACAGACCTATGTAATTATACTCACTTTATCAGCACCATCAGGGAAATTTCTTTGCAGTTGGAAACAGATTGGTGTGGAAACAGGAAGACAGCAATGACAGCAACAGTTCTGTGGCTTATTAATGACATATACATGAACATAAAGTTGTATATATTGTATACGTCTTTGCTTTAGTTTGTAGCATGCAGTGTTTACTTTGCATCAAGGATAAGATACAGACATCCTGGATGTTAAAGCGAGCACCTGGGTGATCGTGCAGCTGCACCGTGTGACACTCACCATGTGTGCAACTGCGTGACTATGAAGCCCGCAGAGCCATAATGAGGGAATCCATCAACAAGGGGCGAAGAGTCCATGGTCAAGAAGAAGCAGGTGCAACCATATATACTTCGCCATAAGAAAAGATGGAATCTGGAAACTTGCAAGACTCTGCAAGAATAAATGGAAAGGGGGCGATTACAGCAACTCAAAATTATTCTCCAGGTCAAATGTTTTTGGTGATGATTTCGACAACTTAAAGTAGATGACTTCTTGAGAAATGAACGGGCCGGGTGATGAATAGGAAAACCTGAGGCAAAACTAAATTGTTTCCTTACTTTTGCACTCCAAATTTCCGGGCAGATTTTTTTTCGTGTGTCCCAAGAACAGAGATGAATGAGGAAAATGATGGGGGTCTCCCTGTTTTCCTGACTTGGATTCCCCTCATCTGTGCCTCCTTGTTCAAGCCTTATATAATGTGCCCTAAACACTCTGTGTGTGTTTCCTAACAGCTGGGCAGGTCCCACTGAACCAAAGCACTATGGATGGCTGCTAATAACCCACCCTAATAATCCCTACATTACCTAATGTCTCTCTGCCTTCGGTGCCATTAAATACCCATTCATTATAATCCCTGCAGTTAACGCTATTGTGACCATGGTCCCAGAGGTGGGAACCAGCGCCAAATGATGGCTGGTTGAGTCTGCAGTGGTGCAATGGGCTGGCTCGTACCCTTGGGTGGTGATGGTTGGTGATTACTCTGGGCCCCGTGAAGATGAAGCCCAGAACAGAGCTCCTTCAACAGACCATGTGGTTAATGAATGTCAGGGCGAGCTGCTGGAGCTGCAGACTGGAACGATTGGAAAGATACACACAAGCTGCTGGATACTGTACTGGAAGCAGACACACGCAAACAGTCCCAATGATAGTTTGCTCTGTGCTCCATGTCCACATCACAGTGAATGCATGGAGAGCCCCTGAGAGGACCCACAAAACAAGAAGCTCAATTCTAAATGTATTATAATTTCATGGCTTACATTAAAATCATATTTCCTAAATCTGGGAAAAAATTTGACTCTAACAACTTTCATATGTTGACACACTGATTAATCTAATGTAGTAATGCATGCAGTGGTTTCTAGCCTCCTTTATTTGTCAGTCCACAAACATTTAATTTCAGATCAAGTCTTAGTTACAAGACAGCATGAGGTTTAGCAGTTCATGTCTTGATTGCGCTGCTCTGAATGTGCGGCCTAATTGGAACGCAATGGAGGAGCTCCCTTGGAGGATGGTAAGATATACACTGGGGACTCTGGCAGCTTTACTGGAAGCCATTAAGGAAACAAGACATTTCCGGCCACAGGGAACAAGAAAAATGACTCAAAATTAGGAGAAGAGAGGACTCATCAGGGCTGAATTCAAACATAACGGATGAGTATGTTTGTGAATGTCGCGTGGCAAATTACAGATTGGCTTGGTGACAGGAAGGCATTGAATTGTGTCTGGTCACTTTTTTGCCACGTCTACCTTCTGCAATTGTTCCAATTGTAAGCACAAAATTTTGAGTGTCTTTAGAAATAAATGTAAATGAACAAATATTAAACATTTTTTAAAAAAGAACAACAGAAATTGCACCCCGAACATCGTTTTTTGGCACCCTTGAACGCTCGCAGCTGTCTACAATCTTCTTAGGCCTGTTTGCTGATGTTGTTGCCACTTCTTCCATTGCTGTCTATGCTTTTTAATCAACCAAGCTTTTGAGTTTGCACAAGTACTTTTGGCATTGACCAATTACTGCTCTCTCCGAAGGTTTTTATGGGATTTATCTCAGCCTTCCTGAACAGATAAAACAGGCCCGTTGTTGGATGTGTGCTTTTTGTCATGGTTCTGTTGAAAGGGACCTTGACCTTGAGCAAAAATGCTTTGATAATCTTCTGGTTTCATCATTACATTGCTGCATTTAGCATCTTCAGCCCCAGAGGCAGCAAAGCAGCCCCAAGCCATGATAGGTTTTTTACTGTCTTATAAAACAAGGCAGAAAGTTTTCACTACCAGGACGGTAGCTTTATTTTCGGGGATGTCCTCCACCGAGCCCTACCTGCACCGACTTCACCAGATTACTTCAGATTAACCCGAAAGTCCACTAGGTGTCTTATGTCATGTCTTTATTCCACAGTCTTCACCCACCTTTACAGGCTTCTCTCACAGAAAACCATCTGGAAGCTTGTTTACAAATTTGATGACTGTAAAACTTCTTGATATAATTATGAACTGTTAAAACAGGGATTTATGGATTATCGGTTATTCCCTAGTGGCCTCTAAAATTGTTCTGGTTTATGATAACCACATTTCTGATACTCTTAGACAGCTTTCTTGTCCACAACATCGTGAAACATAAATCAACACATTTGTTTAGGAAACTAATTTAGAAATAGATTTAAAAAAAAAAAAAGGCTGACAAGAATTGTGTTTGGCAAACATTCTGATCACTTTATGAAACTTGAATTAATTTAGATGTTTTACAAAAATTATATCATTATTTGCATTTGTTTTTGAGGATACTCTATTTCCTGTAATTACAACTCAGGGGTCCAGTGGCTCACAGCAGGACTGTATCACTTCTTTTCATTCACCTCTGTTATCCATGTCATCATCAATCATTATTGTCATCGGGTTTTCATTTTAAACGATGACTTCAACTTGTTTCCCGCCTGTGGCAATGCCTGCTTGAATCTTCAAAAGCTCTGTATTTCTGTGCGCAGGGGGCCCCTGCTGTAGCTGCTGAGTGAAGAAAATACACAGTTGCTGTGTTCGAAGGAAGCCCAGAGAGCAATTTAAATAAGAAAGCCGCACTCTGCACGTCACTTTCAACTCCTGCTGGAGAAACTGATGGAAATCTGTCATAAAGATTGAAGCGTTACACGAAACGTGAGGTCGGGGATTGTTAGCAGCAGCACACTTGAACGATGGCGGAATCCGTAACAGCACCTGGAAGCAATTGCGTTTCCCTCCTCGGAATATTTATGCATTGGTGAATTATTCTAAGCATGTTCCCAGTGTTTATTTCTACAATGATGTCTGGCTGCATGGCAAAACAGCCATACAGCCAATCCGACCACTCTGAAGGTGGAAAACTTAAAAGGCGACTGCTGCGTGTGTGGGTGAAATGTGCGTTTATTGACAGTCCAACTGCTTCCCTTGTTAAGGTATGGTGAACCCCTCCACCCCTAAAAGTTACCCTTTTTATATGCACCACCCCGTGTCCAAACACTGTTAAAACCTGCATAATATTTTGATGTCTGTCATCTCGCTGTATGATGTTAGAAAGAAGCCAAAGGGACAGGAAATTGTCTTTGTTTGTGGAACTCATTCCCATCATAACACAGAAGCTCCAGTTTGCCATGGGTGTCTTTGTTTTGATGTCTTGTGGCACCAAGGAAAACAGACACTGTCTGCATGGGGCCCAGTGGCCCGGTGGATTTGTTTAGTCTTGGTGGGCCGGACACAAGGAGAGCATTTTGGTATGTTTAGGGATGTATGCTTGTTTCCTCAGTGCAGATATGCTGGGGGTTGTACATTTAAAAGTCATGAGAGAAACTTTATCCCATTGTACAAGCTTCTAGTCAGAAAGTGTTTGTCAAGTCTTTGTCCCCATTTGTGTTGCAATCAAGGTGGTTATATCGGTGCCAGTGTAATCCAGCCCACAATTTTGCATCGAACGGAGAGTCCTCACAACTCCTGGATGGATTGTCTTGAAATTAGGTGTAGCTATTCGTAATGCCAAGAGACTGAAACCGATAGACTTTGGAGATCTTTAATCTGTAGCAGCTTGATAAGGCTTACATTTATAGTTTTGACAAAAAAGTTAGTCAAGTAAAAACGGATTGTCATGGATGTCTCCCACAGGATGAATCATAATAACTTTTCTAATCCCTTTCTTGTGGTAATCAGGTCAGACCAGTGACATTCCCGTCAGCTCAGTGTTACAAATGATACACTAAAACACCAGTGTTGGTCAATTGATATTTTACCTGCTTTAATTGTTAGCATTTAGCTAAGAGCAATAACTCATCTTGGTCCGGGGCTCCTGAGTGCAACCAGTTTAGTTAATAAACCCAAGTGTTGCTCTTCTATTTTATTGAAAGGTTACATGGACTCTGTTTAGGATACTTCTTTAATAAGCTGGGGGACAAGACGTACTCAAGAGGGAGGAGTGTCTGTCTGTGTATCTGAGGTGGGTATCTACCATATGTTGTTGGGTGACGGTGGGTGAAAGGGGACACTCCGACAAGTGGTGTTTACGAGGCAGGAGAGCGCCAGGGGACAACTGTTGGCCACCGTGAATATGAGATAGAAGGTGAGAAAGAAAAGGGAGGGCGCCTGAGGCTGAGATGTGTATGAGAGAAAAGTGAGAGCAAGATGGAAGTCGAGAGTCGCGCGTGAGACGTGACATTGACATGAGGATCCCTCGCAGACTGACACCAGCTCGTAAACCTCCAGTCAGGCAGAGATGGGTGTGGAGAGACGCAGGGTGAATAAGTGTACAGAAGGCACAATCACTGGGGGTTTTAGTCGAAACTTCATAGAAACCATTTTAATTTAGTATTCTTTGTCTCTCTTTTCTTGGTTTTCTTTGGCATGCACCAAAATGCGAATGGTTATTTGTCAGGGTCAGAGGTGGCCTGTGTTGGACTACTGCGGCAGATTTATGGGCTTCACTAACCTTGAAGGCTTGAGGTCACACGCTGAATTTATTACACGCCTTAACCATCACACACACAAAAAAAAAGTGGGACGGGGACAATATCAAACCGCCGATGGCCAGTCATGCATGTTAAGGTCCAAGCAATAGATAAAGCTGGGAATGAGGCTTGCCCGACACGTGTGAATGTGTGTGGGATTATTTAGGTTTGTATGCTTCTCATAAGGCTTTGGGGTTATCCATATAAAGTCTGATTAAGATTGAAGACAATGATCAAGGGAGAAACAAAAAAAAAAAAAAATCCCAGCAGGATCATGTTTCTCTGTATCATTAATATCTATCAGGAGCCATACAAAATTCAAACAGCCAGACGTGGATGAATGAGAGGATAAGAACCGAGGAAAATAAAGAGGGGAAAGTTTTCCCAGGGTCACAGAGTTGCCTTTTTTCTTTAAATTCATTCATTATATGGCTCACTTCTGCTGTCATGACTTAAAAAGCGCCTAATCCCCCATCAGTCGTTCAGTCATGAAATTCAAACCAAGTATGTTCACATCAGTTCAGTGTTTAACTATTTGTTCTTATGTAAGCTTGTGGTGCACGTTCCAGCTAATTTAATCCGCTATTTATTTTTTATTGAGTTTGTTTATTGCAGATACATTTTTTTTTCAATATTTCTGCTTGGGATCAATTACTAAACAGATTGTTTAAAGATATTTTTGAACAAGTAAAAGAGCTAGCCCAGCTGCACAAATCAATTAATGAAAAACGATATTTTTTATGCTGTTAAAGTTTGACTTGCTTCACCTCTGCTGTCAAATCCAACCATCAGAGCAGTTTCAGTGATAAATTCAGGTTTGAGCACCCTTTGTTAAAGTAGCAAAATGAATAGAATAGCAACAATTTTCACATGACACCAAGTCAAAGAACAGCAAGGATGCAACATCAGTTCTTTCTTCCATTATATTAACTGATGACATTAGGGAAAATGAAAAGGTGTAGAAGCGAGGCTCTAATCAGCTAATTTCAGTCCTTGCGTTTAGGGAGTTTTCATTCATTCCTCTGACAAAATGCCTCTCGTTCTGTGAGATTCTGGAGCCGCCTGCCAATCACTGTCCTTTCTGGGTCGATCCATAGATTTTTCACTGCTGTTTCAGCTGCAGGACCACTGTGGATCTTTGAAGTGTGCTCCGAAATGTTATCCTGCTGTAATAGTCATGTAATAGTCTTTTCGTCACCAGCATCTACACACAGAATTAGAATTTGCTTGAATTTTGTACACTGCACCTAGGCTGCAGCAAAAATAGAAGGGCCCAAAACATGATCGATCCACCCCTGTACTCGGAGACGATATCCTAAAAATCATAAAACACCCTTTTAAGCGTCAGTCTTCAGAACTCTTTTCCAAAATTCATCAAGATTGTTTAGTTATTTATTTTCAAACTTCTGATGTTGAATTTTATGGTAAGAACACATAAAAGTTTTCTTAGCACACCAGCCACCCTGCCTTTATGTGACAAAATAAACAGTGTGTGAGGTGTGTACATTGCCAAGACGACACGGTTAAGAAACATCATCATGCAGCGACACATGGAAGTTAAACCTCAACTCATCAGGAATTTGGAAAGGTGTTGAATTGATACCTCATCTTGCTGTGAGGGAAATGAGTCATGGTACAATTTTGGACCTTCAACTGTGAAACTGCATAAATTTGCTCTTTGGGCCACTGCAGCTATTACACAATCACCAAAAGGTCAGTTTGACTGCAGACTTCTTTTATAGTCAAAGAGGGATTTTGATTTATTTTCAATAAACCAGCGTTCCACGACGTTCATTTGGGCAAAATCTGAGGTTTCGGAGCCTTTTAAACCTGTTCTGACCCTTTACAAACAATGATCAGCCACATCTCTGACAATCAAGGTCTGAGGTCTCTCTTCGCATGCTCAACATTTTTACACCAATCCTGCTTAAAAAGTAGAGGAGAATGTTTCATCTTCATGTCTGACGATGTCGTGCTTTTTTTCTTCACACTTAAACATTTAGATTGACAGAAATCTTGATTAAACATTTGCATGTCACTGTGATAATGCCCTATTTTCCTCTCCCTGCCAATATCTCTGTCTTGTTCTTGAATTTATTAGAACAAGCAGAGTATGTTTTAAACATTTGGTCTCTTGTTGCGTCTTGATTTTCTACAACAACGCACGTGTTGAAACATTACCACAGCATAAGGTTGATTTGGTTGAACGAAATGTGCTGTAAGCCCTATTTTACTGTTTAAGGCCATATTGACTTGGCTACAAACAGGTGTATGCACACAAAGCCTCCATTGAGGAAAAACCCAGATAGTTGGTTTTTACTTCAAACCTCCTGTGTCCGATTTATGAGGCAGGCACCATTCCGTGAATAAAAATATGAAACATTTTAAAATTGCTACCGCTTGGAGCAGACGAAAAGGGCCCTAAATCACTTTCAAAATAACCACAAAATTTATTTCTTGTACCAATGTATCACTTTACCCACAACACCCGCTGATCTGGGACTCTGTCTCAATCCAAGAACCTGTCTGTTGGTCAGAGGGCCGTGACAACCACAAACGGTTTCTTCCACATGACCTGGCAGGAAAGTGCTGAAATCTGAAGCACGTCTTGAGGGTTTTTTAGAAAAGCGCAACAGATTGGCTCCAAACCTTCATTAGTGTTAGTTTCGGGGTGCTATTTTTTGGTTGTGTTCATAAATTTCAGTAAATCTTGCGCTTTCTGATTTCCAGATGATAGCTTTTATCATTAAACCGGCAGATTCAGACATACAGAGACTGCTTTCTCTTATTTTTCCACTCTTGTTCACATGTTGGCAGGCTGACATGTTGGTGATTGAGTTTGGATGTCTGACCAGCAGCAGCTGAGGCGGCTTGGCAGGAACTCGGTTCAGCGGGAGAGCAAAGCTTGGTTCATATTGGGTGTGATGAATATATCCCATTATATCTAATAGTAAACATGTGTATGGAGGGAATGACGCTGACATGACTGAGTTTGATGAAGCATTTGATGAGCACGCGCTGAGTGAAATGAGCTAAATGATGGCTCATGCATTGCTCTGTCCCTCTTTCCCTGCAGCTGTGGCATCCTATCTTCTGCATACGTGCTCCATCTCAACCCCAATGCAAGGTCACTTTGTTATGACCACTCATGCGGGGACGTGATTGGTCAACAGCGATCAATGGAACATGCCTCAGTCATCATGCACTCTCAGCTGTGTTTAACTTTCATTACTGCACTTGAAGACTATTAGACATATCAGCTGTGTCAGCCATCTAACGTGGTCGCAGCTGTTGGGCACACACGAATCAACACAGTGTGACATGCAGACCCTCAACAAAAACACATACATTCACACAACTGTAAAGATCAGAAGAGTGTTACCAATGCCACACATCTGCTAAGAGAAATGCAAATACCGTGACAGATAATTTATTGAAGATGACATTCTACATCGGGGTACTTGCATGTAAACACGCAACATACTGAAACATCAGACTGATCCCAGTCTATCGCTGACTGTGACAAAGGCTCGTCAGCAATCCCAGCTATGCTCTCACCACATGAATCTGAGCAGCTGATTGGAGCAAAGGTGGAGGCCACCAATCGGATTAAGTGACGCATGACACCCCCCATAAAGTTCACACTGGGGCAAGTCTCCACCTGCCACAGGGGCAGCTTCGCAACTCTCCATGCTACGCAACACCCAGCATAGTAAACACCCGGCGCTGTCCTAGTGGTTTATTTTACATCGGTAACATCACGGCATTCAGAAACCCTGCAGTGATAGCGTCATTGCTTGAAGCACTGCTAAGTGATAGCCTCTTTAAACACACCTGTATGTGTAGGCCGTAGACATAAACAGCTGATCTTCAAAAGAAGCAGCTTGTTAACCTTGTTTTGAAATTCACGAGTTATGGGTGATCATGGAGGCAGTTACTGTTGTGAATGAGAGGCTGAACTCCTGTACTAACAGGCTGCAGCAGACGCTCAGATACAGAGTAAAGTACAGATTCAGAAAGAATTTCACCTTTTTTATGAAATATATTTTGTAATAGATTTCCCCCTTTTTGGGGCTCAGTACTGAAGCTGCAACTGAAAATATGACAAAAGATGTTCTGTGATTAAAAACATGTGAGTGATTACTCAAATTCAGTACTTTATGGTTACGTAAAGGAAAATGTCTCACTCAACCCTGGTTATATATCCATAATGACCAAACTAATACACTAAAAAGAGTAACAGAAAAGTTTAGCTTCTATTTACCATACTTTCATAACAAAATACTGTATTTTCTGATGATTACTAAGTTATGGTTGATTTATGTCGAAGCAGCATCAGGGTTTATAGTGTAGTGAGTTGCATGTTTGATTGTGAAAGACAGAACTGGATCCAATCCTCGCTCACATGGGTCCTTAAGCTGTGTTGGCTAGAGGCTTTCATTCAACACCCTTATTTTGAATGTCTCTCAAATAACATCTCTGGAACTAAAGTTTTTTATTTAATTTTTTGCAGAGATAGAATCATAAGAAATTGAGGACCAAAAGCAAAGTTTAGCTGTTAGTTTGTTGGAATTATCGTGAGTTAAACAAGAAGAGGATACATGCTTATGAATGGTTTTTCAGGGTGGGACACATTTGACCTCACATATCAACTAAGTAATCTATTGATTTTTAGAATATAGGGTTATATGCCATTTTAGAAAGTACACAAACCCTCCAAGCTCCTTTAGGGATCTCTTTAGCCGCTTTCGGACTGTAGGAATCTTTAGCAGTTCTAATAACCTTTTAATCCGCGGGGCCGTTTTCTCCCGTGTTCGGACATACAGGAACTCGGGGCTTTCTCCCTTAGTTCCTATAACCATTTCAGCTCCTTCTCCGAGGTTGGGTCTTTTCATAGTTCTTATAGAACGCATCTGACGTAGGTGTGTGGTGGTCGGTAGCTACGCCCCATGTCATGCTATCACGGCTGAAATGTTTCATCATACCACACAGACACAACCGGCGCGTGTTTAATAAGTTAAACTTACACTGGTCTCCTTTGTCTGCAGCGCTCTGCTCTCCTTTCTTCCTTCATGAAATGAAAAAGTATCGTCTCCTGACTCTCTCTGTGAGCTCTTCCAGCCTCGATATTAGACGCCTGACGTGATCGTCCATGATTAATATCACCATCATGCAGACCATAAACACGGTGGCCTCCCGCTCTCCGTGTTAGCTTCTTTGTGGTGTTTTTTCTTCTCTCCTTACTTTTACCGGGTTTTGTTTCGTTTTGTTTTGTTGTTGAATGTAGCGCTAAACGGCTAACGTAACACGTCACTGACGCAGACGGCTGCGCGCGGCGCATCAGTCCCGACCTGGTCCCGACTCATGTGCGAATGCAGACTGAAACAGCTCGGGAAGGACAGCTATCAGAACGAAATTCGAGTAGGACAGTTCTGATAACTGCGTTCTTATAACTACTCTGTCCGAAAGCGGCTTTTGTCTCTACTGTCACTGTTCTTTGCAGGCCCTTTCTCAACCCTCTCATGTAGCCAATTGTAGTATCTGGCGTGTCATTTATTAATTTCCACTTACCTGCATCATTCCATGCCGAGTCACGAGTGTGCAATCAACCTCTGGACCGCCTGAAATTACATTATGTTGGACATGAACTGCTCAGTACATGGCTGGCAGCTCTGAGATTTCATGCTCTCACCTTGGTTTCCGAAAAGACTGTAATTGGCTTGTCTGTTTCAGGTGACATAAAGTTGGAGAAACAAACCAGAACAAGAGAGTAGCTTAAGATAACGGCTATAACCATGAGGAAAAAGACACCTATTAAGAGGAAGGACACTTGAGGTAATGGTGAAAATTTGAATTGGATGTCACTTGGTAGAAAATTGCACAAAGAGGCTAGGCTGGTATTTGGTTTGAAGAAATATGAGGGCAAGGAGGAAGGTGGGACTCTTTCCAGATAAGGTATCAGGGTTAAAGCAGGAGTAAAGCTTCCTTTAGAACTTTCACACCGCATTTCCTCAAACATGGCCGACATGTCTTATTTTACAACCACACGCACACAAATGTTGCAGTTTAAAGTCATGGGGATTATTGCACTTTTCTCGTTTAGCCTTTTACAGTTGAAGGCCCAACCCTGCTCTCTCTTTGCTTGGCCCTCTGGTTTTGCTCTAACATGTTCCAGAACATCAAACTAAAACCACATTTTATGAATGAATAACACATACGAAGATAAAAGAGCATTTTATGCCGTTACAGACCACCATTCATTTGGTGCAGTCTGGCCCTGAACAAAACCAGCACTTCAGAATGTCCTTGTCAAATTACCACTCTGCACATTGATGCTGCTGACGTTTATCGCATTATGGAGCCTGGTACTTTTATCTTGTGTCAGGTTGAAAAACTTTATCCACTCACATTAATAGAAGGACTGGAGCTGAATGTTCAAGACACAATCTCACTCATCTCCTTTCTTCACCCTATCTTTGTTATGTGTACAAGTGTGGGGGGCAGCTCCCATGTTTACTCACCCTGAGAACTGGATTACTCACCATTTGTCCTCTTGGAGGTCCTACCATTGGCCCCAGTCTGATCTGATCTACAAACATGACCCTCATTCTCACCTCAACATGGCATCAGGGGCTGTTGTCTCCTGCTGTCAGCCTCAGCACCCATTCAATATGGGACTCACTGGTTTCCCCCAGCTGAAGGCGGGGATCAGTCACAGTCAGTTTGTCAAAGACCAGAGCTACTTAAATCACTCATCTTTGTGTTTCCGAGCTTGATCGGTGTAATGATGTCATATATAAAGACGTCTTGACGATAGCATGATGGATAAAAACACCTTCTCTTTCTTTGTCTTTATTTTTTTCTAAATAAGGCAACGACTCGTAAATACATTTATCATTGATAACTCTTCTTGGAGTGTTTCCTGAAACAATTACTGCCCCAGCAATGTTCAAAAACCTTCATTACTTTACAATTTTATGAATCACAACAACAACTTCTGTGGCCGTACTAAATGTTTGACATATTAATATAGAGTCAAAGTCAGTGTGGCTAAAGTGGTGATGAAAGAGGGAGATTCTGGTCACTAACAAACAGACAACAGTCCCAATCACATACTCTCAGAATACTTGATGCAACGCTGTCACAAAGCAACGCAGCAGGAAACCATCAGTTACTTTCTTTTCCAAAGACTAACCAAGCAGTTCTATTTTACAAACAACACAGGCCAAATTACATGCCCTGAGTCAAAATAGAAAAACAAACAAAGAAGGTAAAAACTTAAAGCTGCCGTCGGCAGGTTTTCAAAATTCCGAGTCTAAAGTCGGAAAATTCGAACTGATACAACTTTCAGGTCCCTCCCCCAACCTCTACCAAGCTCCAAACCGCCCCCCAAACCCCCCCCCCCCCCCCTCTGTGGACGAGGTTGTGCACAAGCTGGGGCAGAGTCACGCTCAGCAGCGTGTGCACAAGCTGTGATTGACAGGTAGCGATTCCTCCACCCTAACGTGATTGGTTAAAAACAGCCGGGAGCGCTCGATTTTTGTAAGCACGATTACAGGCTTCAGAGGGAGCTACAGATTTCATTATTTTTCCTAAACAGCCTATTTAATATTCTACTTCCAGAATCCCATGACAGTTCAAGCTAATATGACTAAAAAAAAGTTGCAGACGGCAGCTTTAATATGACAATACATTTTAAAAGTGTAAAGAGTGATGTAAAAAGTAAAAAAATCTGTAATTAATTTAGATTTATTTTCTATAAAAATGTTTTGAACTGGGATATAAAGCTGGAGAGTCAAAGAAAATTTTAAATCAGGAAGAGTGTAAACCCCACAGCAACGCTCAACACTGAGTACTATAAAACCTCTTAGCTAGCTATCAAATAACTTTTCATGAATGGAAATAAAGTATGGAGCAAGAAATGAGCCCATGCAAAAATTAGAGCTAAATTGTATCTTGAACACATAAATAACATTTTGAAGTGGAGCATTATTCAAGTGTGGTGACAGTAATTAATCTAGATGTTTCCTCCGGTTTTTGTTCGTTCCTGTTTTTACCGGGTTTTTGGTTGTTTTTTTTAACTGCTGGTGAACAAGCTTTCTACTGCAAAGTCCTGCTAGAGCCCTTCTCTGATTGCAGGTGGAGCATATGGTTGACTTTTCAGCACTGAAAAGCCTTCTTGTCCAGCAGCACGGCCACCCGTCTTGCTGTGGTTGGCTGCTCACTGGAACGGCAGACTCAGGTTTCATTCATAGAGTGGGCAATGTGCATTGATTTGATGCAGTGGAAATTCAAACATGAGAACCAATCGAAAAGACACTCATCGTTTGAGAGCATACTGCAAAATGAATGAAGCCTCAAGCCCTCAAACTGGTTTCCGACTGAGCCGTGTTGTCTGGACGGAAATCTGTGCGCAGCCTAAATGAGTCAAGCAAAATGACGAACGTTATATTCAACCACTTTTAGCTTTTACCACCTACATAAGCTTTTTACCATGAAGAAATTTGATTCATGTGGCTATTATCCATTAAAGGTAGCATACATTTGCATTTTAATGTCTTGGCCATGATTTATTAAAGTAATCACTTATAAGACAAGATGTGTCATGAACTGGCTGGCTCGTGCACCTAAACTGAATACAAACGACTCGCCACATCGCACTGCAGACTGGCTGCCGAACGCCTCCCCAATTTGTACACACTCCCAAATACAAACACTGAGTCAAAATCCCCTGCATTTAAAACCCAAGACCTAACCCTTCCCCCCAGAAGGACAGAGCTGATGAATAATGCAACAAACACTTAAAAGTATGTATGCATTCTGTCTCACACAAACACACAGGTTTACAGCAGTATCACTTAGCCTTGACCGAGCGGGTAAGGAAAGCTATACACTCCTGAAACAGGCATGAGTTCCCTCACACAAACACACTCCCAGATAGCGTTGCACGCAGATGTCCTCTCACAGCTCTGAGAGCACCACTCTGCTGTCACGCAACACTTGCTGCTGAAAGTAAAACAGGAAAGCGCTCTCAGCGTCCCACTTCTCGGTCAAAGATGACCTTTGCAAGAAGAGCAGAGTGAAGTTTGCTGTGTTGCATCTCTCTCTGAACACATTTCAACAGTCAAAGAGGCGAGAACAGCCCTCATGGCAAGCAGACACTTAAAACTTACATTTGAAGAAAATGATCATATGTGTCCAAAGTAATTACTTTAGAAGAAAAAAAGAGGACAAGTGTTAATGTGGATTTTCAAAACATCTGTCAAAAGTGCGATCTCTAATTTGTGGATTATGACACGTGTAAGAAATATGTGCATTAAATCATAGGTGTAATGAGCAGGGTTCACAAGCATTCTGTACTCAAGCACAAGTACATTCTGTGCACTTTTGTTAAAGAAGAAAAAAAGGACTTTGATAAAGGAAGAGGCCCTGACTCTACTTATTTACTCAAGTAAAAGTTTTTTTTTTGTTTTTTTTTTAAAAAACAGGCTCTGAAATGTACTTTACGTCTAGTAAACTCTTGAATTGATTGGGAAATTGAAAAATTATTCATAATCGATCCTCAAAATCAGTACAGTAAATCTCCTGAAAATCAAAGATGCAGAAAGTACAGATAATAGTGGTAAAAGTAGAATTAAGCCCTACAGGAGAGGAGAAATGCCTGAGAATTCTGTGTCTGTAACAAAGTACAAATATTTTGTTACTTCCAACTTCTGGTTATGAGATCGAAGACAAGAAGGTACGATGAGTTTAGGTCAGAGATGGTAGCTGCCCTTTCCTGTTTAATTTGGGTTTAATCTGATCATACCAACGATGAGACTGAACCCCGTCTGACCCAAGAAAGAGACGCAGGGCAGCTGGAGAACAAATCATCGCCATGTGAATCACATCCGTTGTCTCTTTTTCTTTCTGTCGCTGTTTACTTCCACAGCACGCGTCTCCCATCGTACTGGAAGAAATGTTGGACAGGCAAAACGACGATAGATCAGGGGACAGCGTGGAGGAAGCAGTTTTTAAGGAGGCTTAGCAGCTGTCAGCAGGGGTGAAAAGACAAGACAAGCCCTCAGAGGAGAATCCTCAACGTCCTATATCTTACATCAGTAAACAGTTTCAGTGCAAACAATCGAGTTTGTCTTCGCATTATGAGCAAATAAATTCTTTTCTCGACAAAGCGGAGAACAACACTTGTAGCTGTTTTAAACAAATGATGCGTTTGTTATGAATAATCTCATATCAAATGTAGGATTCTGTCAGTGTATACAGTCCAGCTTTTAGTGAAAACCAGGCTTGATATGAGTCTACATCTTCCTCAACAAGAGGGAAAATGTGACCATAAGCTACATGTGAGGATGTCTACACAAAGACACTTCTTTCAAGTGTTTTATGATTGTAATTAGAGGAGATTTAGCAGAGGTCTGCTTCTGGGATTTCAAATGAAAATACAGCTCTTAAGTTGCAGAAGAGAAGGTGTTGTAGCCTCCAGCTAACATGGATGCTGACCTTCACTACCTCCACCCTTGCTCTCCCCACTGCCAACCACTGTTCTCTTCCTCTCTTCCAAATTAGATTTTCCTCTGTTTCAGGAGGAGTATTGTGAAACGTGCTAAATTGGGAGAGTGGAGGTACGTGTGTGTGTGGAGGTACGTGTGTGTGTGTGTGTGTGTTTTGGAGACCGGATTGATAGACAGATGGATGTAAGTCCTGCGGTTGTGCATTCAAAGTATCACATTCTCCTATTTTCAGCTGGCTCTTTATTGCTCCCAGTTGTTGGTTTAAACAAAAAGGGGATGAAAAGAAGAAAAAGATACTGCCAGTCCTGCGCTTTGTTCCTTGGAAGCTCGTTGTTTGTAAAAAAAAATGTCACAGTAGCTAAATCAAGCTGAGTCATAGCTATGGAAAACAGGTTTCTCCACACAGAACAAGCAAAATATTGACTGAAAATATGGTTCCACTCTGGTCGATTGCATTTTTTTGGCAGGAGGGTCGAATGTGCCCGCGCACAGCCTTGTGTCTTTAAGAGGATCCGTTTGTTTGTCTCTTTGTGTGTGAGAGTTTACAGTATATACAGGACTATAGTGTTCAGTACGGATCAGTTTACATCTTTCCTCCAAAACATTTGTTTCTCTCTGGCTTTCAACATCCTCACAAACTGTTTAAGCTCGAGATGCAGTGCTTCAGGCAAACATATAAAAACATATAAAACACACATCTCTAGTACAGTTCAAATGAAGTTGATTTTGTATTCTGCCATTCACCCCAGGAACACTTAACATGTGCTCAACTGATCAAGCTTGTGTCCGGCATCGTTCGTGTACCTCTTAGCTTGTTCTGTTGTGCATACCAGATGTTGTTTTTATCCGGCCTGTCTGATTTGTACAGGGCTATCATTCTTTCTTTAGGAGTTTTTTTTTAACTCGTTTAATGCTGATGGAGCACTTGTCCTCTCATCCAAGCAGTGACTTCCAGACGCTACAGGTGAAGCCAACACTAAATGGTTTACAGCCCCGTTCCCCATTCGCGATAACTGCACGTCAGAGAGTCAGCACAAACAGTCTTATTTGCTTTTTCTTTTCATTCCCTTGTGGCCTCACCTTTTCCCTTTTATGCTTATTTATCATCTGTCCATCCATCTGTTTCACAACTTTGCAACGTTTTCCCTTTGTGTTGTAAAATCTGATCTTGAGGATGAGAACATTCGGACCTCTAAAGAAAAAGACGAGTGAGGAATAAATGAGGAGTAACCCTTTTTCCCTCTGAAGCCCAACATCTTCTGACCCCTCTGTGCCACTATGGCACACAAAGCGAAAGCAAACAACCCACATCATGGTTGTCTGTCTGTGTATTAGTGATTACAGCTCTCCTCTGGAACAGGAATCTGATCTGCTTCCACACATACTGCTTTGCCTCGCTGCTGTTTTTCCCATTAATTCCTGCAGTCGAACAGTCCTCCATCAGCTTGTCATCACCCACCTGTATTCTGCCTCAACTTTCCCACTCAGGACCAATCACACTCCCACATTTCAGTCACTCTGACGCCGGCAGGCGGCTGCTTTTAAAGTCTCTAATAAACATAGAACAGGCATGGCCCATGGTGACCTACGTCTTATAATGCTTATACCTGTTTGAGGAAACACTTTAAATGCCCAGAGAACAACACAAGGAAATGTGAAGACATTTTTCCATCCATTCCCTCTAATTCCTTCATTTTTGATGCACTATTATTTTTGTGTCACTGCCATCGTTACCTTCTGGACTCAGTCATCGTTGCATCCCCTCCTGTCCAGCCCCTCTGCAGAGGAACATCTAGTAGAACGTCTCTACACTGCTGGTAATGGCTGTGGAGATTGAATGAGTGGAAGCAGAGCCCACTTTGAATTATGGAGACCGTTAATATAAGCATAACGTTTGTCAGACCGTGCCATAGCTGGTATCCGTGCCTGATGTTTGACAGTGTAAATGTGTGACATGAGTAACACCACTTTAACATAAATTTTCAATGAGTAAGGGTCACAGAGCAGATACACAGCTGCAGTCATTCCTTTTTACCTTTTTAAAGAGTTAATTTCTATTTCTGCCAACAAAGTTTTTAGAAGCTAAAACAGACGTACTGAGTCAGAGAAAGAACATGAAAGGGCAGGAATGGATAAAACCAGGACTCAGTGGAATGCTTCGGTCTGGGAAAAATCTTCAACTTGACTTGAAATCAACTCTTCTTCTGCCACTTCTTAAATTCTTTTATAGTTTATCGCTGTGGCATGAGGTAAAGAAGGATTAAAGTGGGCAAGGTGCAACAGCAAGCTCTCTTTGAAATAGCTGGCAGCGTCAGGAAATGATTAGACTGGTCCAATAACGCCAATAATGACAATAGAGAAAACATGTCTGCAGCCACAAGCACTTGGCATCGGGAACTCGGTATGGTTCGTATTTCATTATATGAGCGGGGGTGGATGGGCACTTAGAAAGAAAGACAGGAAGTGTTACCTAAAGAGAGGTTTCAGGCCATTCAGAAGAAAGCTGAGGGTTTAGTTGCTGCTGATTTCTTACCATACGATGGAAGTGTACAGTTTATGCTAAGTAACCGGTCAGGTGGAAGAAACAGTAAATCCACAAGTTGAAGGAGACAGTGGTGGTGTAGTGCTTCCATTATATATGGTTATCTTATTATTCAGTGTTTTTTTCTCTAATTGATTGCATATAAAAAAAAAAATCAACATTAGCACTATGAGGTCACCCCCTTGTTTCATGGATTGGCCTTTGAAAGCATCAACGTTGTCGTCTGTCCATTGTCAGAAAATAACTGGAAGAGTGGAAGCATGAGCAGGATAGCAGTCACGGTGCTCACCTGCTTTTAATTCTTCATAATGTTACGCCTCAACACAGTCTCAACGTGTTATATAAGACCTCACTCTAAAGCTAAGGGGGAAACAATCCACAGAGAACAACACTTTTTTTTCTACCACGTTGTAAAACCTTTTTATTTATGCAGTAAAGTCTGTGGGGATCGGCTCACTTTTGGAGCCGGCATCGACTTTTTGGCACTTTCCACATTTTCACTCAACATAGCTGGAGTTTGCCTCTTGATTTCTGTTTTGTTCTTTTGTACGTTCATTCTCATTTGCTGTTCGATCAGTTTAGCCAGAAAGACTGTTTAGTTTTGAGAGAAAATCTAACCAGAGCAATAACATTCAGCTTTTGCACAATGGGGCTGGTTGCCTTTGTCACACATACATGTAATTTGAACACATTATGCGGCATCACCACATTATATGATTCTGAGTTTGTGGTCCTTTGATATACATCTGAGAGATTATTAGCAGATTTGCAGCTCATTTTTAAGACTAGTTTTTCGATTTTACTTGTTGCTGGAACGACTCAGCTGATGAGAAGCTGGTGAATACCCACGGGAATGATGCTTAAAGAACTATGTCATGCCAACATTGAAATAAAATAGGTATGGGAATTGTTTATTCATTTCAGGGTACAGCTCATTTTTCATTGAACACAATGTGAAAAAATGTATTCAGAGAGTGATACTTTGATAACACAAACCTTATGGATGAAAGATTTTTTTCATTTCAACCGGACTTATGTGCTGCTCACAATTCTAACTCAAATTACTGTCATTTGAGTTAGAATTGTGAGTTTCACATAACTTTACAGTGTCTAAAACCATTTCCTCCTTTACAGGAGATACATTTACATATATTTATACTCATACACTCTAGTTTAAAGAAAGGACAGTTTTTGCAGTAACACTTTACTGTTTATGGGTATCTGACTGTGTTAATGTTTAATTTACTTTCGATGATTGTACGCTTTTACCGTAACTTAGCTTTTAGGTCCAGCTCTCATGCAGTGGATGTATCCTAAATCTGAATGGAGCTTTAACTAATTTAATTCCAAAAGAAAAGAAAAAGAAAACTAACCTGGTCAGCCAGCAATTATCTGTTGGGACATTAGCTTTTCTACTTGACTCCCTGTGCCGATTTGCGGTGTAAATCAAAGAAGACGCATCTTTTGGAGGATCTCTTACAAGTGTGCTCTGGCAGACGTGCTGTGACTGCTTTGACTTACTAAGCAAAACTCAAAGCTTTCTGCAGTTTCTTGTAAAACAAGAACTAAAAAATGACCAGGCAGACACTGACGCAAATCAGTGATGATGTAGAAATGATTCATGGTCTCGTAGCCGCATGAGGTCTAAGAGGTCTACATCATTTCCTGGTCTCTATACAGTGCTCCTGACATTTTTCACAGCTCTACCTCTCCATCAACACCAGAAAAAAAGGGTGGCTGGGTCAGAGGACATTGGGTTAATGAAGCCCAAACAGGAGTGAGCTTCACATACATTCTGCCACAGAGTGGGAGAATCAGTGCTGACCATGTGTGAAATTCCCCAAAATAAAATCACATAGTACATTTAGTTCTGACAGGATCCTTCTTTGTGTTTTTTTTTTTTTTTAGCATCTTAATCTCTGCTTATAACACTCAAGCACTCTGCCAGAAAACTCATGCTTGATGCAAAGCATTACATGACCACCATCACTGAACCACAAGTGATGCTCAGTTGTTCTCTATTCCTCCGTGAAGAGCTGATTCTGGAGATTTATCGCTCCGTCTGTGTGTTTCCACAGGGCCTCCAGGAAAACGTGGGCGGATGGGAAGAAGAGGGGAACCTGGTAAGTAAAACCCATCACCTGTTTTAATTGTTTATTTCTCCTTCTCTCTCCTGTTTTCTGAGAGGACGCTCTTTTACTTCATCTCTCACTTTTACACTGCCCCTCTTTTTTCCGGATGAGTGGAGGAGCTTGAGTCGAGGGGCTGGTAAAGGCAATGACCCATGAGTCAGGTCGCTGGATGATGGGCTGCAGTTGGCCCTTCTCCCCCGTTGCTACCTATCATGCACCAGCGTAGTGCTAACTCTGACCATGTGGTTGCACTAACTTTACCCAGATGTCATTCGCTCTTGCTGAGCAATAACAGCTGCAGCAGTACAGGCCTAATGAGAGTCTCCCTTGCCAGCATCCCTACTCACCATCATGATGCCGCTTCTATGCAAACCACAAAACACTCATCGGTCATCGTGATGGAGAAAGCGGATGTTCTACAAGCTTGAGTCATCATTTAAATGTTTTTTTTATCAAGCAATGACTCCAATGATATTAGATGATTGTATGAAAACCAGCAGGAGTGCAGTTGTTGTCGATAATTTGCCAGATGGGAGCATTTCAAGTCGAGTTGTGATTCATTTTTGCGGAGGTTTAATTGATGGGATCTGCTCATCAGCAAATTTTGTTGCTCTGTTGAAGAAACCCAGGCTGCATGTTTCCAAAGCCATCCCACCTTAAAACGGTGCGTGTTAAAGCCATATCTGCAAACGGATTTTTTTTATCTGCTTGTCCATTGATTGTATTTGAAATATAACAAAAGTTCTATATGCTGTTAGGCCAAGTTATTTTTTGCATTTAAAAATACTGTAACTTGTTCTCATCATCAACAAGTGGCATAAAAATGTGTTGTTTCCCGAAGAAATGGAAATCTTTGCATACAGTTTGCAAAAGCTCAGTGGTTTTCCAAAGCACAGTTTTTTTTAGGAATCACAACTCAAACAAGAGTTCAAATTTATTTGTTTTCAGTTGCAGATTTACAGCCCTAGCGAGTACTTCTAGCAGTATGAGAGTGTATGTGGGACTGATAACAGCAGCACTGTGATTCATTGTGATATTGGATTCTGTTGACATGAAAATATACAGTCTCACTGATTTACTGTTTTTGTCCAGTTATCTCTTAATCAGCATAGATAGAGGAAATCCCACTGAGATCCATGAATCCATCAGCAATTTCCCAGGCCAACTAAATGGCCATTTTTCGGCGGGAGGCGGGGGGGGGGGTGTCTTTCCATCTGCTTGGTGTTTTCATGGGGATTATCATTAAGGAGAGGCTCACTGCTGAGGTGAAGAGAAGAGAAACAGAAACTCAAACGTGAATAACAGGAAAGAGTCCAGACAGATTAGTTAAGCATCTTAAATCAGCTGTCATTGTTGTCTTGTCTCCTCCTCCAACTCTCCCTCGTTCTTTTCTCTTTTTAACTTTTTTTTCATTTGTTTTCCTTTTATCCTTTGTTTGCTTCCCTCTTTCTCTCTCGCTCTCTTCCCCTCTCATTAGCCTAAACATACACACACACACCTGTCTCAAGTTCAGCGGCTAAAGCTGGTCTCACTGTGTGGCTATCTGGTCAGAATGTGTTTGTTTACCTAACTGTCTGGCACAGGAGGTCCTTGTCAAAGTGTCTAGACACAGCTAGACTTGATTGGCGTGGTGTTCATGGCTCATAAACCCCAACACTCCGGTCCTCTTTCTTATATTAACCCTCTCAAATCCATTGCATCCCATTTTCTGTACTTTTTGTCTCAAAGTTGCCCTTCATTATGAATCACTTTGCCAACTATCACAGCTGCCATAGATTGCGGTCATGTTTTTCCTTTTTGCTTAAATCGTAACAAAGTGCCAGGAATATTGCAGTTTCCTTCAGAGCTCCGCTGCCAGTCTAGAACAATCTGTGTTTATGCTTGGCATTGCATGCATGCTGAGGAGCTGTGCTTTACTAGTTTTGCAATCGTGGCACGGCTCCAAATCCTTCCACAGATGTGTCAACAGCCACTTAAATCAGCACATGATCAGCTTTTGATTTAGATCAGGTATATACAAACCAACAACTACTGTGAATCTTTCTCTAACAAAACATATATTCAGTTTTTTTTGAGGGGGTGGGGGCTTTCTTAGTGCCCTTAGCCTCAGACCTTTGTGTGTGTTTTTGATATATTGTATATTTTTTTAAATAAGACCACTAAGAAAAAGAGGAGTTCTTTGATCATTACTGTTGTTTTTGGTTAGGCACAGTATGAAAAACAGAACATACGTTTTGCCACTGAGGCTCAACATCAGAGCATTTCAGTCACATCGGAAAGACTGCCCCGGAGGAATGTCAGAGGCATCTTTTTTGTATTTTAAAGACACAGAGGGTTTACCAGCACACACCAACCTTTTCACTCCCTGTTTGTTCTCCATCTCATACACCCACATCTTCCTAAGAAACAAAGTCTTGACATGACTTCATATCCTAATTCAAAACATTTCCCATACAGAAGTCTGTTTATCATAAGGGCTTCACCACAAACTGCAATGGCAGCAGCTCTAATGAGCTTGTGCTGTACATATTTAAGGGGTTAATTAGAGTCATCATCTAACGAACCACATTGCATGTACAATTTTTTTCTTTTCTTTTTTCTTTGGTGCCACTGCTCAGAGGAATTGATTGCTGCACAAACCAGAAGTTGTTTTTACTCATATGTCAGCAGAGATGTAAAGCACTGATTTTCTAATCCCTCCTTTCTCCTCTCTGTTGCAGGGCCTCCTGTAAGTACACTCTCATCTCATCCAGGTAGTATTTGATATAGCTCGGAGGTTTTGACCTTAAACATGCATGCACATTATGCATATCCTCCCTCTCTGTGCACTCTGTGCCGTTCGACAAACTACAGGTCAAGCCAGAAAGCAGCAGTAAAACATGAGCACAGAGACACAGAAACTGTCACAGACGGACTCACACATGTGCGCCCGCCAAGCACAGCAATAAATGGACCACCTACAGAAGTGTGTGTGTGCGTGTTTTAATGGAGATGGGTAGGAAGGGGTGATTTATAAGCGAAAAGTTATTGTCCTTTGCTGACACTCTCACGCAGATAAAACACACATATAAAGGCTTTTGTAAAGAGACCACTGTGTTCAAGGTTGGAAAGAGTGAGCTTTTTCAGATTTTATTCTTATGCCCAGCTTTAATTTTTATGTCCACATGTGGCGCTGATCAGATGTTCAGGGGCGATTGTTGCTCTGAAACGCACCATAACTCTTTTTCCGGAAACGTCACAACTAAAGAGCCTGTCTGGCTGACTTGGACTTGATTGGAGGAAACTGTCCGTGCACCTGGTTCGCACTAAGTGTCCATGAAACAATGCTGATTTTCTTTTTCCTGAACACGTTGCACATATCTTACATCTTACATCCCATGACGTTGTTGGAAAGGGTGGTATTGATCAAAACTCATGTCTCATGTGCATAACGAAAGTATAATAGACGGAACAAAGCATACTGTAAAATGGTAACAACGGAAATAAAGCGGTTTTGGTTCACTTTTAAATGTGAAAACATCAGATATAGGCCAAAAACTGATCCTCAAAGGCTCATTTATTCATTCATTCCAAATACAAGCTCACAGTGTTCACAGTTCAGTTCAATCTAAAACTAAAACTTTTGTACATATCAGTAAAAACCCAACCCTGATCCTTAACATTTTGTCTCCTTTTAGTGTAGATAGTCACACGTTGCCCTGACTAGTTCAATGCAGCATGTTGTGTGCAGCTGTTGGTTTCTGTTCAAACTTGCCTTAATGCTTCATGCTTCAATGTCTAACCTCACCAGGGCAAGGCTGGACGGGATGGATACCCGGTAAATTTGATTTTTATTTATCCTCTCACTCTTGATTGACCTAATCGTGTCTCTGCTCCATCTCCTGTTGTTTTTCTCTGGATTTATTCAAGCTTCCCTTCACCTTTTTTCTTCCTGCTTTTATTCAGACAAAAATTGCCTTTAGCTTCATCACTGCCAGCTTCCCCGGCTTCCTCATGCAGTTTTCAACACTTTTTAACCAGCGGTGGCATATCCTGCCCCATTACTGGAAAATGACTCAGACAGAAAAGCACTTACACACGAGCACACTCGGACTACTCAGAGCCGTAGAAAAACTGAGCAATTTGGTCAAAAATGAAAATGTGTGAACATAACAAGATTTACCAGTCATCTAAAAAACTCCTGAGTAAACATTTAGATGAAAATGTGGCCATCATAAAGGGTATAATACTCTTTGAACTGCACAACAGTAAACGTATGTCGCCGGTAATACTTCTGATATCCATCAGTAACAAGGAGCCTGTTTGCATGTTACCCAGAGATTTTGTGGTCTCTAGTGGTCAGTTAGACTCTTGACTTTCTTGCTAACTGAAGGGATGAAATGGCTCGTTGTCTGCTGATGGTTTTTGGTTTAGTCATCATCAGTTTCATCATCTTTCACAGATACACAGATGTGATTCAAGGAGTAAAGTCATGCTTTTAAGCAAAGTGGTGCAGTTCTCAGGGCGTGAGAGTGAGTTTGTACTCGCTGCACACGCTTTGAGAGGAGGCCCTTCTCTCTGCTATCAGTCTGGCTGCCGTTGCTGCGTTCCACGATATCTTGTTAGTTGTGCCGTTATGTGTGCTGTCTGTCTTGTGCTGGCCCCACTGGGAAATTTGGGTTGGGGGCCTGAGGGCAGATTCCCATGAAGTCTGCCTGGCACTGCTCGGCCCTGCTGACGGGAAATGCCTGCTGCTAATTACACACAGGTGCACGGAGTTCACAGATAAGTGTGTGCACATTTATTTGCCTGAGTTCAACTTTGTCACTGTCTTGGTTGGAAATCCAAGAGTTTTTTGGGTTTTTTTTTCCCACATTGTTTTGATGTAAAACATCCTCTCTAATAAATGATGTAAAAAAGCTGCACACTATTTTCAGTCCAGATTGCAGAAGAAAATCATCAGTCCTTAAAGGGCTTTACAATTAGTTACATAGGTTGAATGATATTACAACTGAACCAGCTCTGTTTTGTGCCTTCAAGAGGAAGCTTCCGGTTATGATGCGCATGTGCTGTTATGATGACCAAAGAGACTCTGTGTATGAAGTTACAGTAGTTTAATCATATTTCTAGTTAACAAGGACAGCATATTGTTTCATTTTGCTGCTGCAGCAGCAGAGATGATCAAGTTTCCAACACCAGAGCTCGAAAAGGGCCATTCTTCCTGCTGGGAGGCAGTGTTTGTGCATCTGTATTCATATGTGCAGATGTGTGTGGACATCTCTGTTACAGAGGCCAGAGCTCTGTCAGAGGTCTGTGTGTGTATGTGAGTGTTTCGTATGTTTTCACACCACTTTGCTCACATGCACAGCTCATATGAAGACAGCATGCACAGGTCCACACAAATGAGTCAAGTCATTGACCGAAGAGCAGTGCAGTTCACTGTTGTTGTGCCAAAACCTCTCCCTTTCTTCTTCCACCGTCTAAACAAACAGCTAAATTCAATTTCAGTAATCCTTTTTTGTCCTCTCTCATCCCTGTTATGTCTTCCTGAAATTGAATCAAATACACTGCCAATTCAAGCATTTTAGTCCTCTGTGGCCAGGAGTCTGTGACTGTACATGTTATCACATAATTCAATGGCAAAACACAACAATCAGTCCCAGATTACTAACTGTGTTTAATCAAAGATTAAGGATTACTTAACTGCTGATTGCAGCAACTCAGATGCAAGTATTGTTTTCCTTTGCTCCTCTATGGAATTTTAATAGCTTCTAGTTATTTTGCAGATTGAGGTATATAAAGTAACTCGATGAAGGGCTTTGTTACCAAGATATTTGGGACATTGTGAGAAATGGAAATAAAAACATGAATAGTTTGTGAACCTTTTAAAACCCATGCTTAGTGAAAATAATACAAAGACAACTATTCAATTTTTAAACAGATTTTTTTTCTTTGCATATTTGCTTTCTTTTTGCATTTTAAGATATAAAAGCTCATTTTGAATTTAATGTCAGAAACATATTTCAAACCCGTGGCCCTGAATAGGATTTTGTCGGTGTGGAGGATGGATAAAGGGATGGATAAACATCTTTTAAAAAGTTGGGACAGGGCACACAAAAGACTTGGAAAGTGGTCTGATGGTTTAAAAATGATATTTTTCATCTCCCAACTAAGTGAGTCCATCAAAACATTGGTAAAATGAACATCTCTTTTGGAAATAAGGATCAGGGAATGGTTCAATTTAAGAACAACAATGAAGGCCAATAATTCAATGATCATTTTTTCTCAGCGTAAACCACAAATAATTTGAGGATTTAATCTCCTACTATAAGAAATATTATCATTAATAGATTCAGACAATCTTAAGAAATAGGTGTGCATAGGGGACAAAGCCAAAGAAAAGTTTCCAATTGTTTGTCTTTAAATACAGACTTTATTCTGTTGTGAAAATCACTGCATGGACTCAGTAACACTTCTGAAAACAAAACTCAATGAACACAGTTTATTGCAAGTAGTTTGTAAGTCATCAATGCCGCATCCTCTTTTCTAAAGAGGATAAAGGGGATACTTTATTGTCAGACACCTACTTCATGTCCTGGAGGTATTGTTCGGCCGCAGCACCTTCAACAACAGGTTGATCCCACCAATGTATAAAAATGGTCTTTTCACTTCTTAAACCTTTAAACCAAACAGTTGCTGTGACAGTGAGGCACTTGTCCAAGCTTTTTTTTGGAAATGCTGCTATAACTTGAATTCATCTGAAAGTAATTTGTTCGTTCCAGCGGCCACATACAGTGCACAGTGAAAATGAGTACACCCCTGTTGAAAAGGAACATTTTGAACAATATTTTAATACACACACAAGTTATTCCCAAAACGTGCATAGAGTAAGTTTAATACAACATCTGTTCAGCTTACAACAGAAAAGAAAGATCAATAATATAACTTAAATGACATATTTGTCCATTTTTGTGAAATTATGCTGGTGCAAAAGTGAGTACACCCCTATGTTAAACTCCCTGAGAATGGGCCGTGTTGGCCCGAAATGTCATGAAATGAAAAGGCATTAAAAGGGAGGTCATCGTTGTGCGTTTCATCCTTGCCTTACATTGAAATTTTACATTTTGAGTCTGCACCAGGCTAAAAGAGACGTGTGTGAGATTTGACTGAAATCCTATGGAGAGTATCATGATCTGCTTCAGTAGTCACAGTACATGTTGACAAGCATGTTTCTTTTGGTGAAATTCAGCTTCCTACTGTTGATGGCGTCCATACAGCCCCAAACCATGTCACTCCCACTACTATGCTTGACTTTAAGCATGGGGCACTTTTCTTTGTACAAATCACTTTTTACCACCACACAGGCTTGACACCATCGAAAGCAAATTTGTTCATCTTGGTGTCATCAGATCACAGGACATGGTTCCAGCAATCCATATCCTTAGTTTGTTTGTCTCTGATGAGACAATGATAAACAAATTTGCTTTCGATGGTGTCAAGCATGTGTGGTGGTAAAAAGTGATTTGTACAAAGAAAAGTGCCCCATGCTTAAAGTCAAGCATAGTAGTGGGAGTGACATGGTTTGGGGCTGTATGGACGCCATCAACAGTAGGAAGCTGAATTTCACCAAAAGAAACATGCTTGTCAACATGTACTGTGACTACTGAAGCAGATCATGATACTCTCCATAGGATTTCAGTCAAATCTCACACACATCTCTTTTAGCCTGGTGCAGACTCAAAATGTAAAATTTCAATGTAAGGCAAGGATGAAACGCACAACGATGACCTCCCTTTTAATGCCTTTTCATTTCATGACATTTCGGGCCAACACGGCCCATTCTCAGGGAGTTTAACATAGGGGTGTACTCACTTTTGCACCAGCATAATTTCACAAAAATGGACAAATATGTCATTTAAGTTATATTATTGATCTTTCTTTTCTGTTGTAAGCTGAACAGATGTTGTATTAAACTTACTCTATGCACGTTTTGGGAATAACTTGTGTGTGTATTAAAATATTGTTCAAAATGTTACTTTTCAACAGGGGTGTACTCATTTTCACTGTGCACTGTAAGAGCAATGCACATGTATAATTCTGCGTACACTGACAATGTGTATTGTTCTGAAGTGGCCTTATCAGAATGAGTAATGTACTTTATATTTTTGTATAGCATATTCCTCTAGTGGGACATCACAGATTAAACATCTGTGCACTTCCTCCACCACTTTATAGTTGTCATAAAGGTTGTATGCAAACATGCGTGCGTATTTGCTTGTGTGTCAGAGCGTGCAAGCCGCACGATATTTGAATGGAATACACATGTTGAGTTCATCAGGCTTAATATGTGCAGCAGTCCACATCCACAGAATCATCAGTGATACGATAAACAGTGTTAATGAAGTGTGGTTTGTGTGTCACAAGAATAACACTACGTGTGTGTGCATGTGTGAGTGCGGGCTGATGTATGTTTTCTCTCTTTTTGTAACCCTTGTCACTTCTTCCTCTCATAAATCACGGCCAGGGGCAGTTTCAGAAAAGAGCTTTCCCGATGTCAAACAGTCAAAGTCAGACGGTACAGAGGGGTAAACACACTCCCACGCACACCGACTGACTCTAATTCATATGTGCAGGCATCAGTGTACCCAGCCACGAGTGTGTTTATGTGAGAGTGCCAGTCTGTGACAGACAATCGACCTCACTCACCAGAAATGGGCCATGGTCTCTATTGTTCAGTCCTCCAGGCTGTGGAGCACAGATTAAAGCCAGAGAGTCACCTAACAACATGTCAGTGATTTTCAGTCCCAAACACACTCTGGTATGCTTTCTTTAGCTCTTTGGTTTTGCTTGCAGCCACTGCCTTTTTTTTTTAAATGTATTTAAGTAACTGTCATGTTTCAGAAATTGTTAGAATTAAAAATTATTCTTTTTGCCCCCTTGTGGTAACATGGGAGTCACTGGAGGGTGTTTAAAACAAAAATGGTCATGTCCAAGGATGGGAGGATCTTCTCACTCCCCTCATCTTCCTTCATTATGATGTCCCAAAATAAAGCCTAAGTAGGATAATATGTGCAACACATTACCACGTGTGTTTCTAGCTGAGACGTCTGCTCTGATGTGCAGACACAAGCTCCTCAACAATTACATCCAACTGGATAATTACCAGTCTGAGCCACAGGGAGTACAATAAAGACAGTAAAGACAACCCTCACACTTTTTAATTGGGATTAAGAGACAGGCACACACAAACACATGTATGTATTAATCAACATACACATTCACACACACACACACACACACACACAAAAATAGACATCAGTTGTCCTGAAGGCCAAGTCATTTTTCAGCAATGTGTTTAAAGGCCATCAAATTGGTGAGAATGCACTTTTTTATTTTGGGATTCTGCAGGACAAGATTCAGACTGATAATAAATTCAAACATGCATGATTACAAAAAAGGGCGTCTTAATTTTCCTCCACATTTACTCAAGGTTTGGTTTACCTTGGGCTTTTTTGCTCACTTTCTCTTCACACTGATCTCCTTTTATTCTCTTTGGTGCACCTTTGCCTATTGTCCATCCCTTGAAAGGAACACAGAAGATTCATTAATGGCCAGACATGAGAATTCCCTGGACTGTTTGATACACACACACATATATCTATATATATATATATATATATATATATGTATTACATTATACTACATCCAAAAAGTGTACTATAGTATCCTACACTATAAAGGTACTTCTTTATACAGGATGCCATTCATGGTTTTTATAACTGAGAATAAGCGTTTCACACACATACCTTCAAAAAGGAAAAGACACACATGGCAAGAGTTCATACGCCACTGTGTCGCTTGTTAGCAGCCATAAATCAGTCTCTTTTTTTTTGCAATGGGTTCAGACTCTGCAGCAGCCAATGACCTCACAATGTGCACCTCATCTACTCATCCTGACGCGTCTTGAAGGAGCCGGGCCTTGGTAAACGCTCCCAGATGCAGGGATATCTCCACACACACACATCCATATGTACCACGCCACAGATCCAGAGATCTAGACCCTGATAGTGGTTAAGGCTCAGTGGGACATTTGTAGGCTCATTCTGATTCTCACACTTATTATATGGTAAAAGCAGCATGCTACATTTTATAAAGTGGCAAAACTGAAATTTGTTCGGCGCTGAAGTTTGCCACCAGTGAAGGAAATGAGGACCCATAGTTTTTTACTCTTCTCAGCTTTAGACAGTCACAGTGGTATTATTGGAAGGGGATTGGTAGCAGCCAATTGTCTCACCATTTTTTTCTGATTTCACTGGGTTGCAGAGCAGCAAAGAGTTTTCATTGTTCTTTCCCGAATCTCCTTAAATGCAGAGACTGCTAACATTTTTTAACGACTTTATAACAACACCATTAAACAATCACACTAACTTCCTGCATCTAACACCCACCGTCATGTGCCTACTGTTCATCGATCAAAATAGGCACCAATGACACTGCAGAGGTTTTCGAAACCAGTGCTCAGGCCACATCGCACCCAATGGGCTGGTAATGCAGGCCCATGGCAGAAGATGAAGAGAAGAGTAAAAATGGTGCAAGCCATTCAAGGCCAGACACGATGACCATAAATGACGGCTTGCAGTCTGCAAAGCCACTAGGACCTTAAAGGGGTTGAGAAACCCACTCCTCAAGGGACCCTGTAAAAACTGTTAGCTTAACATCAAGTATGGTCGTTAAGGAGGAAGTCAACACCAGCCTTTACCACATACACAGCATTTAAGTGTTTTTGGAAAGTTTCATCCAAGAGCCAAGTGTTTAAGTAGGGATCTGAAGGTCTATGACTTTGAACTGAGTGTTGCTTTGCAGAGGAGGTTCAGTCCTTTTTTAACAGTTTTTATTGAGGTAAACAAAGTGAGCAACTGCAACGGCTGTTTAAGCACTTCAGTGAGGTTGAATAGGGCCTTATTCAACTGCCTTTTGGGTAATCTCATCACCAGAATACACAAACCCACCAACAGTTTATCATTTTTGATTCTAATAATCTCATAAAAAACACCACAAGAGTTTTAAGATACTCATGCAAACACAAAATGGGGCAGGATATATAAATGCAATTGTTTACAAAAGAACTAAACTTTCTACCTTTCCTGCCTTTTCTCCTAAACTTTTATTCAATTTAATATATTATGTGTAAAAATGCTTTTCGCTGTCCTCTCTTTTGTCTTTGAAAATCCTCTTCACTGTTTCCTTTTAAGACAAAGATGATTTACCTTGTCTCATGAGAGATATGAAGACAAACGTTATGAAATACTAATAAGTACCAGATGATTCAGGATATTTTGGTCTGTCTCCTCAGTGTGTCTTAGTGAGATTCTTTATTCACAACAGACTCCATAGATGTCTTTGAAACTAGTCATTAAAGTAGCTTTAAACTTTTAGAATTAGTGTAATTCATTTCCTTGCTGAAAGGATGAAAAGATTTATAACAATCCCATGTCAGCTCATTGACGCTAGAGATCTGCAAATGTTAACCTAGCATAAACCGTTAGCCAGCACTGATCTGGATAGCTATAGATACAGCATCTATGAAGCTCACTAATTAAACTAACTTTAAAAAATGACTAATTCTGGTTTTATGGATTATTTCGAGTGCTGTGGCATTTCTGTGTCAGGTGCACTGATTAGCAGTGCTGAGTTAGCAATCTCCTGGCTCTAGCTCCTTACTGGATATGTGTAATGTACATTTTTACACGGATCTCCTTTAGTTTTCCAGTTTGGTGATGACGGTGCACTTTTCTGGATTCAATCAGCTTAGAAATTACACTTTGTCCTTTTGGATGAACTTAATTTGTTTGTTGACCAACTGATGCATTTACGTTTGTTGTTGTTTTCAGTGTAGTTTCACCTTTTATCTTATAGTTTCATACTGTTCTCAGTCCTGTTGATTAGGTTTAGGCAAGAAAACGCGGTCACATAGTCAGAAAGAGATCACAACTAAAAATACGGCCTCAAAGCCGTGTCATTTCCTCAAAATGCAAAACTTTAGGACACTTTAGGACACTTTAGGACACTTTAGTTTTCTATGTTCAGAAATGTAAAAATAGTTTACAAAACAGCAGGGCTGTCAGATTTTTCTACTTTCCTTAACTTCTCTTTTTTTGCCTTCCAACAGGGGCCTCTTGGTTTGGATGGAAAACCCGTGAGTACTTTCATTGTCCAATTTGTAAAACCTGCCTTGAGTGACTGATATTAATTTTGATTCTGTTTTTTCTTTGCTCTTTCCTTTTTCTCATCTCAGGGTTTACCAGGTCCCAAGGGAAGCCAGGTACGCACCTGATAGGCTTTCTCTTAACACATATTGATGTTAAACTGAAGCAGTTGTTCAAAGATTTCTGTAACTGGGCATTCAGGTGAGTATGTGGCCTGTAAGAGCGTGTGAATCAATTTACTGCCCTTAAGAAACAACTGCAAGGGAGTAAAAAAAAAAAGAAAGAAAGCACGGTAGCCAGTCTCAGCTTTGTTCCACCTTTTTAAGTCATCCCAAGGCTCCCAGTCACAGGGGAGTCGTGGCTCAAGTGAACTTAGTTCAGAAATCTCCCCAGCGCTCTCATCCATCAAGCAGCACTCAGAGGCACACCCAGGTGTGGCGTGGAAACAGGCAAAGCACAGCAAATCAGTTACACACCAGTGGGAAAGTAAGAGCCAGGATAGAGTTTACAGCCTTCAACAGAGGCTCTTTAAAAAGTCATTATAGTACCCTGCTCCCCTCATCTGGCCTATCTCTGTGGTTTCTTCGCCCATGACAGGGACAAGTCATCCACTGACATGTTAAACCCTCGCAGCATAATGAAATCTGTTTGAGTAGTTCCTCTCCAAACACCATTAAGCTCTTGTTTCCTGTTAGAGGAAAACTTAAGCTGGGTCTGTCCTTTAAAAGGACTCTCCCTATCGCTGATGGTCTGCCATAAAACCCCAGCAGGTGTGCCACAGACCTTCTTATTAGAGGACCTTCTGCTGAGATCTTTATCTATCAAGGCTCTGTTTCTAATGTAAAAAACGAAGTATCGAGCTATCCTTTCTTATATTACCTGCGAGACTAATTTGACTGTCTATTTATGATGATTTTAGATGTATTATTTGTATTGTATTGTATCTCCCCAAATATCTGCACACTGACCTTGAGGAATGAGGCGGTTACACAGAAAAGACAAAGAAAGGGGAGTTCCAAGGTGGATGGCAGATGGTTGATAAAGATCTAAACAAGCTGTCAGAAGAAACGTACATATCAAATAAAGTTTAAGCAAAATCGCCTCATTGTTGCTATTTTACAGGCTGAGATCAGAGATGGATGTCAGAAGTTTTCCACGTTTTCTTTTTCTGTCTGTCAAAGTCACACACAGCGTGTGGTCGGTGTGCGGTTTGCGGTGCTGCAGCTTTATCACGCCACTTGTCAGCAGTGGACAGAATGGGATAGCCTGGGACTGAGATACAGAGACAACACAGGCAAAGCAAAGTCCACCCCGGCTCATCTGCCGGCTCCGCGTTCATTGACTGATGGCAAGCGGTCCAACACAAAGTGGAACTGTGTATCCGTCTCTCACATATAGCAAAGGGGATGCCAAGGGACTTTTGAAGCCCTGTGTTTTTGGTTCGTGTTCGTAACAGTCCACATCTCAAACATCTTAAACATCTTCTGTTTGACAGATGGATAGAGGAGCAAAGGGGCATCTTGCCCTTTTTAGTTTTATCTCTTATCTCTCAAAGAAGATATTGAAATAAATTCTCACTGCAGGCGTGTGTCATATGGTTTTCTTGGTGTGAAATACGCTCAGAAGAAAATCACTGGATTGAGCTGTCTCCGTGACACACCTACATTAAGTCCTCTAACTGCTTTGTCTTCACGTTTGATTGAATACTCTCCGCTTAAGCCAAGACAAAGATGCATTAGACTGTGATGTGTGCTACTCAAAAGATATATTTTTTCTGATTTATTTTCACCGACTGTCTCTAATTTTATTTTCCTTCCTGCAGGGACCAGCCGGACCCAAGGGAGAGAAGGTATGCTTCAATGTGGATTTCAATAGCCCTGCTCCACATGTCAGTATGAATTTATTGCAAGCATTAATTTACTCATACAGCTTCAGAAACACACTCATCGTGTATCCATCAATCCAGCTACAGTAAAGCTTACGTGCAGATATGTAGGAGCTCATATGGCACTTTCTCACATCTAGGCGGTAAGCAGGTTTACAGGCCTTCCACAAAGCTCACTGATAGCCAGATGTTTTCCTGCTCTGTGGACCTCTGCCCAGACTAAGATGTTAGAGACCATAAGCACTGCCAAGTGCTGGCAGAGAGAGCTTATCATGTGGTCGCTGTTGCCCACAGTCACGGATAACTTTGTATTTGTGCGAATCTGTGTTCGCTTTTGCCCTGAAGCGAAAATTGTGCAGATAAGCACGACCACAAGAGCAGCCCAGCTGCAGTAAAGTGCATCAGTCAGAGCAGGATTCAGTCTGATGAAGGTGGATTGCATGATGTGAGTGATGATACTAACGTCTGGAAAATTGGCTTAGTTTGTGTAATCACACTAGCAGCTCTGTGATGAGAAAATTACCTCCAAATCCTCGTCAAAACCCAATCCACAGCATGGGCGCTCCCACTTTTCCTCTGTCGATCTCGTCCCGTCAGATGATTCCATTTATGACATGTCAAATGATTTATCTAGTAAATGTCTACATCTTGTGCTAGTTTGGACGAATGACCCTCGAGTTGCTTCCTTCTCTCACATTAATGTTATTTCTATAAGTCTGTCTGTCAAAACCGCTCTACAGTAGCTGTTGGATAACTGGTGCTTGATAATTCAGATCTAATAACTGCTGACAGCTGTTATTTTCCTGTTTTTTATCTCAGGGCGACCAGGGAGACGTTGGGCCAAGGGTAAGTCATGTTTTCTTTTCTTGTGAGGAGGCTAAAAAAGATTTTTCACTGCTGTATCCACATTTTAGATGTTTTTTTTCCTCACTATAGCTGACTCAGGAGAGCAGACAATTTAAAAAAAAAAAGCATGCTTCCAGTTTTTGTTCTCCCTCTTTTGGTTTCCTTTTGAATACTTTTACCCTTCATGCAGGTCACTGTTTTCTGTCTTCATGCAGGTCAGCTCTTACTCTTTTGTCCAGTCATTTTAATTTTTTTTTTGTAATGATGAAATAAAACCATCCTACCAGTCTCAACTTGATATATGAACTGTAGAGGTGTTGTTAGATGTATTGTATTGAACTGCTGGCTGTTCAGCGCCCTGAGATGGTTTTGATTCTCTCACCCGATGTTTAACAAGGAACCAGAAAACACATTCTGCATAATTCCTTTGAAAGTGGGACAAAGCCATCACAGACTTACCTGACATATTTTAACAAACATTTGTCTCTCTTTGAATTAGTGATCATCATCATAAGTGGTGCACTCTAAGAAATAACATCTAAAACTTACATTTTGTTGTCACTTTTGCTATTTTAGTTCCCTTCCTTTCAAAAATGTGCTTTTGACATTTTTATTTTGAATATTTGAATTTTGTACAATATGTGCAGAGTTTAGCACTAGAAGGCTGTTTTCAAATTCACTGATGAAAAGTTTTCTGTTTGCTCACTAAAAATCTCATTTTTAAGAACATGAAGACTCCAGTGCAAATACACACATACTTCTATTTTCTCCAAGTTTACATTAAGGAGAAGGATGTTATGCTTTTCCTTGTATTAAGATGTGTTAGTTAGAATTTTATTCAGCAAAACTTTGTCCGGCACGTAATAGAATATTTTGTTTGCGAAGATCATTAGACTGTAAAGAAAATCAAATACAAGTGGAAGAGATCAGTCAGCGAGAAGTTGCACAAATCTGACCTGCGTGTTAGGTGTGTGAAGAAAAACACCTTAATCCTTCCAGCTTTAGATCAAAACTAAAGTTTCACAGTGAACGTACAGGAAGAGAACCTTTTGAATAACGTGCACAGGACAGAAAAATCAGCAGGAATGTTTGGTATAGGGCAAAGACATTTTTTCACCTAAACTCTGAAGTACGGTGGTGGGAACGCTATGCTCTGGGGCTGCTTTGCTGCTTCAGGGAGATATTCAACTTTATTTGAGGCCATCGGACTGAAAATCGAGGTTAAACCTGAGGTGGACTTCTTAATAGAAAAATGATCCACAGCACGCTGATAAATCCACCAGAGAGAGTACTGAGGACTGAGTAGCTTCTTAAATAAGACGTGAATGATTTTGATGGGAATTGATGCTCATATAAGGAGCATTTATGTACCTTCTTTTCCCATAGAAGATAGTCATTAGAATCGACTCAGCATCGCCAACACTTATCACGTTTAAAAAGATAGAATATCCATATAGATACAGTTGTGCTTAAAATGTATGTGTCAGGAACTTGCGACTTGCTTTAAAGTGCGGGAGAAGCATTCCAAAGAGACTCTGAGATTCGAGCCCAGATCGCAGAGTAGCAGACCATCTCAAACTAAAAATCAAAGTCTAGGAAGACAAAAAGTCCCTTTCTTTGGAGGTCTTATAACGTCTGAGAAGAACTCGTTAGTTTCTTGTTGTCGCATTGCTTGAAATCATCTACTAAACTAAAGAACTAAAAGATATTAGTGTCACAGGATAACCTTCGACATGTGAAGAAAGTCTTTTAATAACTCAAAAAGAAGAGCGTGTTTACCCTGTACAGCTTCCACCGGCAACTGCACTGACAACACGGTCTTGCTGCTACGATGAGGTTTAAATTGGCCACATCTCTGAAGCCCAAGATGAGAAATTGTGTTATTAAAAAACGATGGAAATACTTAAACCTCACCATCAAAACTCAGTGGTCGGGGCAGTGTGCCAAAGTTGCCATCTATTATCAGCCAAACTATGGTTTCTTAACATTACAAGGAAACCTCGCTCTGCATCTGGTCCTTTCTGTTAGTGTTTTCATTTCATGTGATATCATCCTTGCTTCCATGAGATCTATGTAATTATCTCCAGTTTCTTTCACTGTGGTTTGAAAATAAGCCCCCTGTGCTTTACATGGTGAATAGTGTATATTCTTTGAAGGAGTCACGTACCCCATAAATCTTTCATGTTTTTGTAGTTTTATTGTGTTTAGAATAGAATATAAGGTCAGGTCACTTCTTCGCTGGGGAAAAAAAAAAAAAAAAGGAGATGAACGACTGAGGTAATCTGCATTTTGTGGTTTAAACCCACACATCCAAACCTCTGTTTGCTGTATGCTTTATGTCTCTAAGTTTTATCCATTTCCCTGAAGATGCTAACTAGACATGTCGAAGGAAAACGGGATTATTTAGAGAAACAACACTTTTAGAAAACGTATCTGCAATCATTTAATAGTGTTTCTCAAGCTTTTTTGGGGGGGCATGTTGCCTTGTAAAGTACACTTTTCACCATTTAGATAGATAAAACTATTAATTTAGAACTTAAGAAGATAAGATTACCTCCCTACTTGCAACAAAGCCATTAAACTTAAGAATTTGAAGCTTAATGATGAGTATTAAGCATTAGAATTATTTATAGCCTCACCAGGCATGACTTTTATTTACTTCCTCAAAGGATCAGCCAATCAAAGGAATAAAGACAAAAGTTGCATTTGAATACTTCTTTATCTGCCTGTGGTGGGCTCGATGGGCAAACAAGAACTGCCAACGACGTGACGGGTGGAGTTTAGAGAGACTGCAGTCAAAAGAGTCAAGAGTTTACCGGCAAGAGCGAACTCAAACGGTAGCTGAACGAGAGAGGTGTGAAAAGCATCAAAAGATAGAAGATGTGACCCTCAAAGGTAGAGGAACTTTTTCGTTCTGACAACTTTAGTGCTGGAAATGAAACTGTGACGTTGTCCATGTGTGGGAAAAGAGCTTCCAGAAGAAGGAATCAGATTCATTACATCCCCTTTGGGAGTTAAAACCATGGAAGAACACAAGTCTGAGGATAAAAACAAAAATATCCAGAGTTGTGCTCTCACAGAGCTTCTCAGCTGGGACAGCTTGAGGGCAACTGCAGAGTCTGAACTGTCCTGACTGCAGCCGCTTGCTCCCCCAAGGTTTTGATGTCATGTGATGCGGTGAAGTTCTCCGGCGCCTACAAAAGTTAGACAAGATTTCCAATTAGCGTGCAGTGCTTCAAGATTGGAATGCAATCAGTTAAATCTAATGAAGCCAGGCATCAAACGGATTCTCTTTTGATTCCCCTGTAAGTCCAGCGAGGATACACGGAGGATGTTACAACATGGCTCGCAGCATTTAAATGTAGGCAAACAAAGCTAGTCTTCATTTGATTCATAACCTTGGTTTAAGAGACTGACGTTCTGTGGAGTTTGCCACAAACCAACATATCTTAATTGAAAAGGTCTTACCCCTTTTTTATTTGCTGTCCACATAACTGCTCTATAAATATCTATCCCAAACAACTCTAACTCAATGATTTCCATATTGGCAGTGACCTCTCCTATGTGTTACACAACTCTGAGAGCTCTTTTTAAGAGACTCTTTTTAACTTTCAAATAACTCGCAAATGCTGAATCAATTAAAAGCTAAAAATGTCTTTCTGAGCAGACTTAATACTTCTATGTAGCTACTTTCTGATTGGAATCATTATCAACAACATGCTTTAGCAAATAGGCAACAAATGACATGATATGAAGTATGTACTAAAACTAATGCACCATATCTGTAGGCATACATCCTTTTCTAGTTGAAGCCTGACAATGTAGCCATAACAGTGTGTACGAGTATTGGACTGAAACTGGTTGGCCCTTGTTTTATAGCAGAATTCAAATGGAGTGTAAATTTGACAGGGCTGCACGGTGGAACAATATTTATGATGTGGTTCAGAAACATTGCAAGGAATTCCTGATTCCTATCAAGGCATACGCCATTTGATTTTCCTGCCTATCCTTTTAGATTTTGAGGTAATAATTTGTGCACGAATTAAACCTTTTTGGCGTTCTGCGTCTCGTAGTTTTCCAAATGGTAAATATTGCACTTGGCCGAGGCTTCTGCAGCTTTGATGTCCTTGGAAAATGTCTGCAGCTCCCAAAACCTCAGAACATTGCTTAGAGACACACGTTTGGTTCAAAACAATCCCTAAAGCTACTGCCGTTGTGAATGAGTCCTCTGTGTGGACTCTCATAGAAATGGCCAGATAGGTCAGCAGTAACAAATTGTTGCTTTCTTAGTGGTGATTTTTATTTGGAAGACCTATATGAATCAAGCATATTTTAATCCTTCAAGGCTGAGCGGATAAAACGTGGTGAGATGAGAGGCTGAAGTCTTTCCAGCTGAAGCTCAGCTATCACCTTGCTCTTATTTCATTATTGTTCGCTGTTTCACCTCTGAACTCTGAAGGAGGATAAGAGATGTGAAAACAGGAAGCAGCTATGAATCTCTGTCAACCTGCGACTTCCTGTCAATCCATCACGAGTGTGGAGCCTGGACACATTACAAACACAGGATGAGAGGGGTATTAAAACTAAATCAGATGTTATAGAAACACCAAAATGATGTGACAAGAGGTCATATCTAAAGCTACATCTTTCTTCGAAAAATCTTTAACCATTCATCCAAGACTTCGTAGCGTCCATTACATATAGAGGGCAATGCCAATGCATGTTTCGGTTCATCTGGTTCCTGTTTTTTTTGAAGACAAGTGATGATGAAAGTTTCATTCCCTGCCAAATCAAGGCAATCGTAAGATACAGCTTGGTGTAAGCCTGAGGTCTAGCGAAAACGAGGTAAAGTGGAATTCTGCTGTAAAAGCCCATTCTGTTATGAGATGTTTAAGGAACATATGTGGTCTTCATGGTGGGAGCAGTGTGAATGAGTGAATGTGACAATGGGTAGAGAGGGGTGCATGAGCGAGGAGAGGAGGAGGGGTCCGCGGTTTCAGAAAAACCTCAGCTGTCCAGCGCTCGCCGCAGTCTGTTAACAGAAATTTCTGTGGCAGACAAGCAGATCGCCTTCTTTCTCTTCCCCCCGCCTGCTGTTTTCCAACCTCCTCTCCCAGATCTTCTCCATCCCGTCGTCCTCTCCATTTGTTTTCTCAAGAGCTCAACCAGAGAGGTGGCACAGTGCTCTAAGCTCCGTGTCAGTAGACCAACTCTGCTCCTTTCAGTTTGACAGGCTCTCAACACACTTAAGGTCTGTTTTTCAGGAAAAAGCCAGGCCACCTCTGTTTGGTTTGGGAAGGATGGGAACGCATCGACTTAATTAAGTTGCGCACACGTACACAATTAATGTGTTTAAAGGGAGACCGAGATATAGTTTTTGAAAGGGCAAAGGCACAGTTACCAGGTTTCAGTATTGCATGATGATGCATTTTTATGCAATTCTGCAGCATTTGTAAGTCGCTCATTGTTCCCTTTGTCACTCCTCTCTTCAGGGCCTTCCCTCCTACAACTCGTACGCAGGTCTGCACAATAATCAGATTGTCACTGTCAAGGTTTGTCTACTTCAGAGAACCGATCCTAAGTCCTCCCAGCAGCCACCACTATCTATCAGGCTGCTGATCTGTCCCTTTTCCAACAAAAAGACGAGCAAAACACGCTTCTTGTCAGATTTTTCTTCTTGCTTCAGATACCACTGAACTCTCATCTCTGTTTTTTTCTTGCAGCAGTTGTAATCCTCACCTCTGGACCCTCAGTTAACCAAGGACTCACTTATCTCTTTCTTTTTTCCCTCTCAGTCCAACCCGATTCATGTCCTCTCCTTTCTCTCTCTAACGCTCTTTTCCTTTATTCTCTTTTGCTTTTGCTTTTTTTTGCCATCGGTGCTCCTCTTGCATTTTAGATGGTTTTCCCCCGATATGACCATAGCTTTCTCGCTGGAGAGCAGTCCAGCAGCTTTCAGAGACGCTTTCTGAAGGTAGACCTCTACTAACAGGCATGTGCACTCTGTTAACACCAGGCTTTCTTTTTCATGCTTATTCTTTTCTTTCACAACTTGCTCCGTCACGTTACATGAAGTATGTGTTTGTTTGAGTTCTTTCCATCATGTTTTGAATGTGCTGTTTTCAAGTTTATTACCCTGACTGATTAAGAACTGTTATTGGTGTTTAGATTTTTAGAGAAGCTCAAGAAATGTTTCTTATTACTGTCATTACTGTATAGAAAAGCTTTGTTTGGCAGTGACGATTCAAAGTCTAGACTCTAGACTGAATAGAGACACAATTATCTGTATGAGGAAATGAGCTTTTAGTCTGGAGGGCGAGCTGTACCATCTTGCTTGCCTCAACAAAGCAAACCATAATGTGCCAGATGTCTGTAGAGATGAGAGGATGCAGAGGAAGTGTCGCCATATTGCTGCAGATTCAAAGCAGTAGCACATTCCCCTCAGTTGTGATAAACGACATTAATGGTTTGTGGTTAGCAAATGATTTGAGGGCAAGAGTCTTTAAGAAACAAAAGTATCATATTTAGATTTTAATCTAGTCTGAAAATGTCTTTTTACTGTAGAAAACAGAAAAATGATCCATTTGACAGATGAAGTTGTTTACATTTGCTTTATTATGTGTGTGTGTGTGTGTGTGTGTGTGTGTGTGTGTGTGTGTGTGTGTGTGTGTGTGTGTGTGATTGTATTCGTCAGCATGGGTGTGTTTTACCATGTGACTAAATATCAGTCTGATTCATCGGATGTTTAGTCAGATTTCAAGCCTCCTGTTATAAAAAAAGAGGCTTAGTAGTGCTTGACAAACAAGCCGCATGGTAAAGAAGTTAACAAAGATCTGTGTGGACTGTGTTGAACGTTGTGTATTTAAAGCTGTTTTTGATTAAGATTTGTATATTAACAAATCATTTTGTGTTTGTCAAATTGGTGGCTCAAAGGAACAAACCTACAGATCATTTTCACTCGGCTACACAGTTCCCCTTTGCTCTGGAAGACTTTGTAGTGTGTTCTTGTTCAAGTCAGAGGTCTTGATTAGTTGCTCAACATAGTGGAGCATTAAGCTGCTGATATTCCTCTCAGGGGTTAGTGGGGACTATAGTGGAGCGAGAGTTTTGGTTTTATATTCATTAGTTGGGGCAGAAACCCAGTTTTAGATAAATAAAAAAAAAAGATAGATAGATTAATTGTTCCCAAAGATCATCAATGCCAGATGGGAAGTGTAAAAGTGTCATATCAAAAGCTTTGAATTATATTCACTATTTACTGTTTTGTACAGTTTTTTTTGCACTCTTCTGGGTGGAAAGTAGCAAGGAAAAGAGATGTACAAACACAGACGTAGGATCCATAGTCAGTGATCATACATTTACATTTGTGAGCATTTGTAAGGAGGATTTATTGCACATCTGGCAAATATTTGTCATATGACTTTTATAGTGTGGTAATATCTCTGCGCTTGTTTCTGCTGCCACCAACTGGCCAAACACATCAGTTAGCGCAGGTTTGAGGAGCATTCTGAAAACATTAGCTGCATTAAAGTGCACTTCTCATTTGTTTGATTTTCTTTGTCGCTGATTGCAAGATTAGTTCTTTCTTCATTTGCACAGATACAAAGTAACTGAGCCAAAACTAATAACGGCTGAAAAACCTGTTTTGCTGTATCCAAAACATAATTTGTCTTTGTATTTCCCTCATTCGTTTCTTTGTTTTTTTTGTTTTTTTTCTATTCCACTCATCAGGGTGATCAAGGCCAAGCTGGACCCGCTGGACCTCCTGGCCCTCCTGGTCCACCTGGGCCCCGCGGCCCCCCTGGGAACACTGGAAAGGACGGGCCTCGAGGCCCTGCTGGAGAGCCAGTAAGAGAATCAATACACAAATCACAGCACCCATACAGTCTCCTTTTTATCACCTCATATCACTCTGCCTGTAATCGCTGACCCTCAAGCTAAGGGTTATACCACAAAGACTGCAATTTGATGCACATATATTAAGCGGGTAAGGGTCTTCACAGAGAAGCCATACTCTTATTTTTCCGGGTTTGCCAAAGAGCTGTGGTTTACCTAAAAACTCCCAGAATAGCAACTTTGCTACAACCCTCATCTGTTTTGTGTAAGTCAGCGGCCACAAAGTTCTCCAAAACACCCCGTTCTCCCACCCTCCTACCACAACTGTGTCGCCATGTTCGCTGAAACAGATATGGCACTGCGGTGAGTTCATGGGCAGTTTGCCGGCCTTACCAAACAATGGTGTGCTCCTCGCCTGAGGCAGTTTCTGTTTCTTAGAATTAACTTTCTGCCTCCTGGAGTTTAGTTCATATGCACTGGCAGCTTCAAGCTGTGGTTGTTGAATTGAGGAAAGAAATATCAAATTTTTGTTTATCTATGTGAAAGAATAATTGCTCTGTTGCTCTCATCTGGCACTGGACAGCAGTAGGTTCATGTGAAAAATGTTGGTTTCGATGTGGGTGAGTGAAGAACTTATGCTGAACCGACAACAGAGAAAGCCAGCATGGTTCAGAAAGTGACAAAAAACAGTCGGGTCGATGAAAAGGGGCCCGTCTTGTAACCTAGTCAATTACAAATGTGCTTCAAGTTGATTAAAGCCGTTGCAAAACAGCAAAACAAAGTGGTGTTGAGAGCTGCTCCATGTTGTGGGCAGATGTCTGAGTGGGCTGAGCTGGAGAAAGTGAACAGCCTGCCAGCATGGGGATCCTCCAATGCTTGATGTTTATATCTGCTTTGTTGAAACACTTGAATAACTGACAGCTTCTTCTGTGTGGATAGATGTAACTTATGTGGTCGATGTGCAGGTAAACATATTTCAGTTCTAAAGTATAGCTATGAATTGACCTGACATCTAAAGTCATAGATTATCTTGAGTAAATTTAGAACTGTTTGTGATCATACGTGCATTAGACATCTGAACCGCTTTTCATCCAGCTCTGTTCTGCTCTCAAGATAAAAGCAGAGCTAAAAATTATTTGCAACGGTAATTTGTTTCCCGCTGCTGTGAAGGAAAGATCAAACGATGAGGAGGAGTTAAGAGGGGTGAGAAAAGAGGTTAAAAGGCTGCTGGAAGATGGAAATAAAAGAGGACCACATAGCAGTTGAAGGGATCGGGATGACAGTTTGTATGTGCAGACTGAGCGCAAGAGGAGGAAGACCAGCTGGGAAAGGTCTTAGTAGCTCCTGCACATTATAGTAAAATATGTGGACTGAACGGAAAGCTAATAACTTCCGATTTATATGCATTTTTAAAAGTGCTCTGAGGGATCAAGTAAACACTACTACTTGATAGCTGAGTGTGCGTGTGTGTGGGTGTGTGTGTAAGAGACACAGCAGAAGGGAGAGATAGAGGGCTCTTGCACAAGATCCCACCAAGCTGTCTCTGCCATGGATGACTTCATAGCAGATGTTTAGCTGCTTCAAGCATACGTCCACCTGGCCCCCGCAAACAGGCAACAGGTCTGTTTACCTAAATGAGCCAAATCACTGTTGGACAGATGGACAGAGACAAGACAATGGACATGAAATAATGTTTGCGTTTGATGTTGTTTGTAGCTGCGGGTTATTGCTCATCTTGTGCAGACCCCAACTCATATTCATCTCCTGCAAATTACCAGAAAAGGAAAAAGTAAAGCTTTTCAGTGTACATGAATGGAAAAACTAAAGGAAAAACACAAAAGAGGAGTCATAACGCAGTGTTTAAAGAGGCTATAACAATTTGAGTTCCCACACCGAAGGGAGTTATTCTCTCACAGAAAACACTCTCTGAAAAGCCTCTTTACTTAATTACATCTTTATGGAACATAGGGAAATAATGCCTGCCAAGTAATTAGTTTGGCACGCCTAAAACACAAAATGAGCATATGCCTCACACACTCCCAGTTTTTACCAATCACAGCAGGCCAGGTCTTTCTGGAAGAGGGGATTTAATGAAACAGGGGCTAAAACTAAGCATTTCAGATAAAGGTGCTGCACTTCTGTACAGTATGAGAACAATCATCTTTCCATCATTCCAGCAGTGATAAAGCATAAAATTATACATTTTTTAAATTAGCATGACGTGGGCCCTTTAAGAGCAACTGTAGCTCGCGTTTTATTGGCTTTTGAGTGCAGAGGGAAAGTGTCTAATCAGTGTTCAGTCCCACACCAAATGGCTTTAGCACTGATCAGCATTGATGGGAACAAAGCACTCAGGTACACAACATCATTTTCAATGAAGGTGCAGTTCCAGGGGCTACAAAAGTAGACATGCTGTCTTCACAGAAACACACATTTATAGATTGTAACATCTCAAAAAGTGGCTCTGAAACTGACAGCAACTACTTACGATTTAAAAGGGATGAGATCAATTATTTTAAGCTATCTGCAATGCAGCAATCTATTAAAAAATGATTGCCTGTACTTATCTCAGAAAGTCGTGTTAATTAGAAATAGTTGTTTATCACATCCTGTAAGATACAGCGTAATGCAAACTTTTCATGTTTTAATAGTAATGAGCTTGTCCACTGACCCCTGGGAGGTTGAAGTAGGCAAGGCAAGGCAAGGCAATTTTATTTATAGAGCACAATTCATACACAGGGCAATTCAAAGTGCTTCACAGCTACATAAAATCACAAGAAGGCAATAAAATCATTAAAAAGAAATAGAAAATAAAAGAAAGAAATTTAAAACCCATTAAAATAATCATTAAGTAATTAAAAAGTGAAGAGTGCAGATAAAATACTTTCAGGTGTCATATGCACAGCTGAACAGAACTGTTTTCAGCCTGGATTTAAACATTGTCAGAGTTGAGGCCTGTCTCACATCTTCTGGAAGACTGTTCCAGATTTTAGGAGCACAAAACTGAAACGCAGCCTCACCTTGTTTAGTCCTGACTCTGGGCACCAGCAGCAGACCCCTCCCTGAGGTTCTCAGAGCCCGAGTTGGTTCATGGCTTTAACATGTCAGAGATGTACTTTAGCACTTGACCATGAAGACACTTGTACACAAGCAGAGCTGTTTTAAAGTCTATTCTCTGAGCGACAGGAAGCCAGTGCAGAGACCTGAGCACTGGACTAATATGGTCGTATTTCCTGGTTCTAGTCAGGACTCGAGCAGCAGCGTTCTGGATGTACTGCAGCTGTCTTACAGCCCGTTTAGAGCCCAGTGAGCAGGCCGTTACAGTAGTCTAACCTGCTGGAGACAAACGCATGGATCAGTCTTTCTAAGTCTGGTTTAGACACTATTCCTTTGATTCTGGCAATTTTTTTTAGATGGTAAAAAGCTGCTGATGTTACAGATTTAATGTGGCTGTTAAAGTTCAGGTCTGAGTCCAATATTACCCCGAGATTTCTAACTTGATAGTTAGGTTTTAGAGAGAGAGTCTCAAAGTGATAACACTTTCTCTTTGTTTCTGTGGGCCACAGACAATGATTTCAGTTTTGTCTGAGTTTAGCTAGAGAAAACTGTTTTGCATCCACACACTGATCTGTTCGATGCAGCGACACAATGCATCTACAGACCCGTGTTCTCCTGCCGTCAGTGACACGTAGATCTGAGTGTCATCGACTAAACCTGTTCTGACTACATTTTAGCCCCCAGAGCACTGAATATAAACACTACCAGCAAAGGGAGAACGTTAAATCAGCATTTAAACACCCAGTTTAAACACTCGACTTTTAGTGTAAAAACTCAATGTTGTCTGGTGTTCATCTATAATTAAAATTCAGGTTTTTCCTTGAGTTCATCAGCTCAGAATGAGCTCTTGAGGAAACCCCAGGTCCACGGACTGCTTAGAGTGCCTTATTAAACAGGGACATCTAGTGGGCAAAATGCTGAGTCAAATTTCACTGAAGTTGAACGCATCGATGAAAGAGTTTCCTCTGTCCTCCTCAGGGTTTTCCAGGTCGGGATGGTGTTGAGGTGAGTGTGCTTTATACTCGGTGTTTGAGGTTTTTTTTAACAATAAGTCTGTGATGATCACTTTTCTTCATCTGAATAATTACAATATCATTATATTGCTGGGACAGGGGCCACAAGGACTGCCTGGGAAGCCGGTAAGATTGTTAAAAAATCATTGATTTGAGTCACTTTTTAGTCATCTCGTTCCTTCAAACGCTCTGTCAGACTTTGCACTCGTGATATTAACACTAATTATTAACAATGAATATTTCTGGAATGTTTCCTTTTGGCAGGGAAAAGATGGCGAACCTGGCTATCCAGGACTTCAGGGCCCTCCGGGATCGAAGGTACGGCTGAGCTTTATGTGTCAGCTATCGTGTCTCTGATTGTTTTCATCATGTCTTATACGGTCCTTAAATTTTTTTGTTGTTTATTGGAACAGGGCGAGCCAGGTAAAGGAGAGAAAGGGGAGAGAGGCAATGATGGATTCCCGGGATTAATGGTGAGAGAATCTGAAGTGAACATTAGACAAGCAATTAATTCTATAACAGCTAAAACTTATTATTCAAAACCAAATTATTATCCAGCATCTGAAACTCTCCTCTTGATGGCTTGATATTTTGCCAACAAACTTTTTCAATCATGTTTCCAGTTCCTCAGCTTCAGACCTCCTGCAAATTGTTCAAACATCTATCTGTTGTCAGAGGTCTTTCCACAGGTTTTAAAAACAGCAGTCGCCACACCACAATTAAAAAAAAGAACGTCTTTTAACGGCCGCTCATCAATAGCACAACACTAAGACTGCTCTTGTTAATGAAATGAATTACATGGATCTCAGTGCTGCATCTGATGCTGTCCGTCATAACGTACCGCTCAAAATACAAGAAAACTGGGTTGGATTTTTGCCACAGACCTATTCTGATTGAATTCTGTTTCAAATCCACCAACTATTTTATGTCTATATGTAATATACATCCGTGTGAACATGATAGTATGTGGGTCTCTCCAGGGTTCTATTCTGAGGCCTCTTCTGCTCAATATCTGCTGTGTCACACTTGCTCAGATCGTGCAAAGCAAAAAAATTGTCACCATAGTTGTGCAAATGGGACACAAATCTAATTAACCATGTTGCCAGGGCATTGGGATCTCTTACAAGAAGTCATTAAGGTTCCTTGCACAAATAAACAGCTTGATGGATGCTCCAGAATATCCTCGATTCATTAGAAACTAATCACCTTGTTGCAGATATAGGAACAAATATGCACTGCCTTGCCAATAATTGGTGCTATTCTTACCAGCGATATTGTGTTTATGCTATGTAAGATGTTAAATTCGAATAACTGAAGTAGTTTTACAATAATGAGGTATTTGTTCTTCACACAGGGTGACAAAGGAGAAACAGGAGAGCAAGGACCACAGGGACCGGTGGTATGTTTATAATTTTAATTGTAGAACCTAGAGAAAAATCTTTGTTTGTCATTTATAAACTCATTTATTAATGTCATCTCTGCTGCAGGGCTACCCTGGTGAAAAAGGCGTTGCAGGCACCTCAGACATCATCGACTTCAATGGGAAGCTTCTTGATGCTATCCAGGTGAGTGATTTCAAAGCATCGGTGAGAACAGATTTGAAGGTTCCTTCTTCTGTTCCATCAAAGCTTTAGTACTTCATTTCACAAGAAAAATCAGGCAAACCAAATCCAAGGAGTGGCTGCGTGGTAAGAAACACATCTTTATTACTTTTAAACTGAATATGCTGCCGTTTCTTCTTGACAGGCCATCAACACCATCAGTGTCTCGGTAATCTGCTGTTGTTACTGCATGGTTTTTAGAAGTGTGACCAGTAACTAACACCAGTATTCATACTTGCACAAGCGCATTCCTTGTGTGTTTCCACCGCACATCACACCTGCTTCAACAGTTGGATCTGTGTGTCGTGGTGTACGCCCTCCGCCAAGAACTCAGGACTTCAGATGTATCAGGTGTCATTGAATAGGCCACATCTAAAGAGCATGACAGAAAGCTTGAGTTTATCGAGCTCCTGGATATTCATTTGGGATATAATGCACAGCCTTAGTAAATGTAGATCAGATGTGCTGTTTTATTGGGTAACATGTAACTTGAAGAGACTTAATCCTGCAGAAAAATCAACCGTGTTCAACCGTGTGATACTTTATTCACCTCGTTGGGATGCTACATAACACCAAGAGAAAAGGTCAAGGTTATAGATGTAAAAAGCAATGTTATCCTTAAAGGAAAGTAAAAATATGACCTCAGATGAGCAACATAGTTGTTAAAAAACAACTAACTCCAAATGCAGCAGCAGTTCATGCTCCAGTCTCTCACAGCACTGTGGAGGAACTTTGGTCCACTCTTCTTTACACTGTTGGTTCAATTCATTGAGCTCTCTTAAGGTCCCACCACAACATTTCAATCAGGTTCACTTATTATTGCAACACCATCATTTTTTATTTCTATTTTTTTCAGCTATTCTGTTGTAGCTTTGATAGTGTGCTTTGGTTCACTGTCCCACTGCTGTTTCAGCCCAAATCCTCATCACCACACCACCACCGTGCTTGACAGTTGGTGTGAGGTGTTTGTGCTGAAATGCTGTGGCTTTCACCAGACATAGAGCTCTGCACTGTGACCAAACATACAAACTACATTGTTCCAGAAGTCTTGTAGATTGTTCAGGTGTAACTTTACAAACCTAAGCCGTGTTACCATGTTCTTTTTATAGAGAAGAGACTTCCTCCTGCAACTCTTCCAAGCAACCCATCCCTGTTTGGTCTTTTTCTAATTGCACTGTCGTGAACTTTAACATTTAACATGCTAACTGAGGCCTGTATCAAATCAAATCAAATCAAATTTATTTATATAGCACATTTCATATACAAACAATTCAAAGTGCTTTACATAAAATAAATAAAAGAATTGCAGCAGGGAGTGTAAGAAGTAGAGTCTGTAGAGTCTGAGATGTAGCTCTTGGGCTTTTTGCAGTTTCTCTGAGCATAGCACCATCTGACCCTGGGCAGAACTTGCTGTGACATCCTCTCCTGGGAAGATTAGCAACTGTCTTGTGAATAATATTTCTCTGTGCTGATGTCTTTCCTCCTTGGCATTGTCTTAACACACATCTGAATGCAGCAGACAAGCAAACTACCAAAAGTGATGATCTGTTAATCGAGTGCAGTTGATTGGCAGCACCTGACTGCTACTTACCCTCCTAATTCCAGCTGCAGCAGTATGAATGGACTTAGTTTTTGTTAAATCAATAATGACATTGTGTAATATGTTTTGAGTTGTTATTCATCTGGTGTTGTATTTAGCAAATTTTAGACCTAGTAAGGACCAGATGATTTTTTTTTTACAATATCTGATATGTAAAACCTCTGTTTAAGAAAAGGGTTCGCTTTGTTTTTTACTTGGCTGTATCTGAGTTTTTCATAAGATACGTAGCCGAAACTTGCAGCATGGTGTGTTTTTTCTGGTATTCTAATTATCTCACGTAATTCAGTTGAAGGAAATTCAGCATTCAGCATTCATCACAATCACGTTCCTGTCTTCATACGCTTGATCTTGATCCTGATCCTATCGTGGTACATGCTACTAAAAGATAACCATCTTTGCAGTGGAGTGTGCATTTAATTAGAAACCTGCATGAACTAGGTCCCCTTGGACCTGGTCTGAAATGTGCTCCTGCATGCACAGTTGTAGCCAACAGCCTGAGATAGTTACAAAGCAGGCGGAGAAAACACGGACCTGAGATCTTATCATAAGCTTCTTGCTGACGAGGATCAATCAGCACAAAGTCAGACACAGGGTATCTGCCAGAGTTATTTATCCACATATTCACTCATTGACCACCCAACTTGCGTGTTGATTCATTCATTTGTTTGTGCAAGAAGTGTTTCTTCATGTTTCATCTGCACTGAGATGTAAGGTAATGATGAATTTGGTGCAAAGCAAAGATGAAATTGTTTGTTTGTTGCTGTCAGTCACTTTGCTGCTTTCCGTACGCGTGTTTGCACGAGTAGTCCTCAGTTTCCAACGATGAAATAGCCCCGATCAAATAGTTGCTTGTAAGCATCTTCGGTTTCCGTGGCATCGTGGAGAACAAACAAAAAGCTTAGGATTGAAAAGGAGCTGTACACCTCTGGGAGTCAACACGATTTCCCCTTTTATTACTTCAAGATGACCAAGGCCCTCAGAAGGGGGGAGTAACAAGTCTGACATTGTGGATGTAGAGATTAAGGAGCATGAATCAAGAGAGCTGCAGCACAAAGCAGACTACATGGAACGAATGAGGCATGCATGTGCGATTCATTATCCATCATTGCGTACCGTAATATATACATAAGTGTTTGTCTCATCCTGCAACAAAACGATCAAGTTAAGGAGAAGTGTTGCCAGACTGTTGTGTACAAACCGCATTGAGCACGGCCGGTCTCTCAATCTGTGTGAGATTAAACTGCTTCAATTTGGTTGTGATCAACAGAGTTATGACAGAGGAAATCAGCTCTGTATACTGTCAGGCTCATATTGGGAAATATAATGAACACGTTCAGGTCTTGCTTTGAAGTTGAATTTATGATGAGTTTCCAGTTCTTATAAACAATGAGTGTGAGCAACTGTATACATATATATGTATGTATATATATATATATATGTATATGTATATCCAACATGTTTATGTGGCTGTTTGGTAATCTCTCATCTCATTAAACAGGTATTGTTTCAGTATTTATGTTTACAGTGAGTCCCATGACTACTACTTCTTCAGTTCTATGGAGCTTTGAAGCTGCTTTCACTTACTTGGTTTAGTTTACGAAATTTTACTGGTCGAGTTTACTTTCACAGCTCTCATCAGGGATATTTTCAACCTAAAAGGCTGCTTTTGACTGCATGAAAACTCTGAAAACCCACTGTGCTACCTGTCAAGCACCAAATGCAAACAGACCTCCTGATTGGATGAGTACATAAACTACCCTTTCTGTTTATAGTGGCTTAGTTACAACCCCTGGGTTGATGATATTTTAGGGTAAGATTACACACCTTATTTTTGTTTGTTTTTTTTCATCCAGGGCCCACCTGGACCACCAGGACCCCCTGGCCCCTCAGGGGAAAAGGTGAGGCATTCTAAAGTATGGTACCGTACTGGCACTGGGTTGTTGTTTTGTTTGATGCTATTTGAAAGATCTTGGGACTGATTTAGTGCAAAGATATTTGTCCAGTGAGTTACTTTTCTGTCCTTTTCCCGTATTAGGGTGAGCTTGGTTTACCTGGGCCAGCAGGAGTGGATGGAGAAAAGGTACAGAACACACACAGAAATGACAGATAAGCTGATGAAATGTCTTTGTTGTCTACTTGTTTACCCCAAAATAATTAGCTTCTTTTTTCACTGCTCCTCCTTGTTATGCTTAATGTGAGATTTCCCTGTTCTGTCTCCATCTTTAGGGGCCCAAAGGTGACATGGGTGAGACGGGCTCCCGAGGCGAGAGGGGAGAGAAGGGAGAAATGGGTCTGTCTGGGCCCACTGTAAGTAGTGACAGAAAACAGGCTTCTCTGATGTTGCAAGCAGTGACAACTGGAAGTTAATCTTGCTGTTTGTTGGTCAGGGTATGGATGCACAGAAAGGGGAAAAGGGCGACTGCAGACTGGATGACAACCTGGTCAGTATAACACCCCCAAGTTTGTCGCACAAGTTTGTGCAGCCACGTATAGTCAGCTTAAAAGACAATAGAATTCATTGTCCGTGTTTTGATTTATCACTTTGTATTTAAGTATTGTTTTAAACCAAATGCTGAACGTAAAAATGCATACAAAGATCTGATATTTCAGAATATGATGTAAAGTCTGCATGATATGCCGCTCGGAGCTAAACTTGCAATACACTAGATGAAATACGACAGCAGCACAGAAAAAATTGCTGAGACAAGATTACAAAATCACCGCACAAGATACATTTCCCAGAAGATTGCACAACTTCACAAAACTTTACTTCACACCGCATGGAAAACAGAAATCATTAAGGAAGAGAAAAAGGCGACAACATTTCGCAAAAACGCACAGCAACAACACAGCAAACATTTCACGAGATACAAAATGAAATATAAACATGTAGTTGTGCTTTAAATGTTTTTTTGGGGAAAGTGTTTCAGAAGTGTTTGTTTTCAGGTTTTTTGTGCGTGTGCTTTGCACCTCAGAGCTACTTAAGAGCGATAAGGAAACACTGCCAGCTATCACTAATGCTCAATCACCTTTGCATGGGTCTTAATCTCTAAGCTTCTTGTCCCCGTTTGACTCTTTCACTGATGATCAGGTTCAGATGATTTCCCAGCCAGGCCCACCAGGCCCACCTGGCCCTCCAGGAGTACCTGGATCCCCAGGATCCATGGTGAGTAGTTACATCAATATTCAAGTCCATGTCGTGAAATCAATTTAGCTGTTTCCACCTGTAGCTGTCACACGCTGATGGCACACATTGTGTTTCAGGGGCTGCATGGAATGCCCGGTCCGAAGGTAAGCCTTTCAGGTCTGAACCTGGTTTGTGCTGGAGGCTGTGAGACATGTTGTCCGGTACTCACTGATGAAGTGTGTTGTCGCTTTGCAGGGTGAGCCAGGAGTCCTTATAAAGGGAGAGAAAGGGGAGACGGGTGCTCCTGGACTCAGAGTAAGTGGGACTGGGTCTTATTATTATTGTTTTCATACAGTAAATTTTTTTTCACGAGTCAGAGATGATGATATAATTCAACTGCAGGGACTGGACGGCCACCACGGTCCACCTGGGTCTCCGGGGTTAGTGGGTCTTCCAGGTGCCAAGGGGGACAAAGTAAGAGCGCGATAACCTTTACACATGTTTACTAAACCTCCTTTTTTGACTGATCTCGAAAATAAGAATCATATCTGTGCTCATAGGGTAGACCAGGGGAGCCTGGACTAGACGTGAGTTTCTTCCTGAGAATTTACAAGTTCACATTTTCACGCATCACGCTATTTTCAATTGAACTGGTGATCAAACTGTACCCGGTGATGAGCTGTTTGTGCTCCTGTTATTCAGGGTTTTCCAGGCCTGAGGGGAGACAAAGGTGACCGAGGAGAAAAGGGAGACAAGGTTAGTCCAAAACACCGGAAACTAAATCTATGTTCATGGAAGGAAAACTACAGTTTCACCCCAGGTCGTTGCATCTCTCTTAACATTTTATCATCTGGCCTCCATTCCTTACACACTGGCCTACATGTAGCTGCATTTATACAGACACCTCTAACCCTTTCAAAGTCGAAATGGGCTGCGTCTGCAGTTGAGTCTGGTATCTGCAAGTTTTTGATTGTTAATGTCTAACTGTTGCCACCTTCATGTGCCAGGGTGACAGGGGAACAGTAGGGAAGAGAGGTCTAAAGGGCGGGAAGGGAGAACAAGGTCCTCCAGGCCTGGACCAGCCCTGTCCTGTGGTATGTTACCTCCTTGTGTATTTATTTTTTTTTTATATATACCCTCTTTCCTGTTTTAAAGACATTTTGAATTTCCATGTTTTCCTTTCATTCTCAGCATTGCTTCTGTCATTGTCTCGGTGTTTCTTCCTCAATGCTGTAAATGTGTAACTGGCTCCTTCTGACAGGGTTGTGATGAGACTAAAGGTCTTTCTGAAACTTCTCCTCTTCCTCCTTCTGGCCCTGAGGCCCCCTGTCCTGTGGTACAGTATCTTTCTCTCCTTCCTGCATTTTTCTTTGATCACTTAGACATTCTCTTGTCTTTTCAAATGTTTTATATCCCTCATATGTCCTCTTCTTTTCTTTCAAACTCTGGACAGCACATGCTGTCTCTCACTCACTTCATGTTAGGTTGAACGCGGAGTTGACTATTGACTTTCGAGAGAGCTTTTGGCAGATAATAAACAGTTAGCTTTTTTAGCTTTTATTGGGTGTCCTTGGCTCATAATTATCTGCACACCCAAAGCAATAAAAGGGCATCTGCTTCTTGTAAAAGGGACACAAGCTACGAGGTGTAAATCATGTAATATTATTTACTTGCAATAAAGAAAAGAAAAGAAATGAGAAGAGAAGGGGCGCCACTTTCAATAATTCAATGATTTAAATCTGTTAATCAAATCAGACCCTTACCAGATTGTTCTTTCCATAAAAAAAAAGACTTAAACTTTATTAATCCCCAAAGGGAACTTTTAAAATCCCACCATACAATGAATTAGATAGATTTAACTGAACAAGTTAATATGCAAATGGTCGCACGCTTGTCAGGCTGCAGCTGTTCAAATGCTCCTGGCTTGACTAAACTGGCAAATAGCTGATAATTTGTTGCTAATGTTATATAAACCCTGTTCCTGATCGCCAGCCTTGATTAGTCCCACCCCACAAGTTGGCAGGGTTGGTTCCTGAGGGTTTTTTTTTTCCTTTTCCTCATTTGAAGCCTTGAATCTATGGTTTGGAGACTCTCTTGCATTACAAGTAGGTCTGTTGTTGTTGTAACTGAAAATGAATAGTAAATTGTGATCAAGATGCAAATATGATTTTTATAAATTGTTTTGTTCCAGCTCACAATGGCCCTCATTTATCAAGCCGTCGTAGAAAGCATCGTTGATATGAGCGGAGAACTCGTCGTACGCAGAGGCTCAAGTGAGATTTACAGAACATGCGTACCACACCAATCCCATCGTAAGACCGAGCGGCTGTTGATAAATCTGGCGGCTGAAATCCATCGTAATGATCTCAACCACGCCTTCTACAAAAGGCCGCACCTCTAGAATTTGCGACAGGATAGACGAAAGGCGACAGAGAAACGCTGTCAGCTGTCAACAGCGTTGGCGATGTAAATCGCAGACCGGACGAGTTATGTATTTTCCCCTACTGTGATGGTCAATAAAATGTGATAAACTCCAGATTAAATGAAATCTAAAATTGAACGATGTTTTACTTTTTCTCCAATAAGATCAGGAAGAAGTGGTCCGATATGCAGCTCTCCGACGCAGCATGTCACAAACAGGGGGGGGGGGGGGGGGGCTCCGATCCAGGTTTGGATTTGAGTGCCTTGGAGGAGAGGGTGGCTGGCCTGATCGGAGCTACGTCTTTGCGTATGCGCAGTGTTAAAGCGCCTCTCCTGTACGGCTCATAAGCCACTCATCATTTTCCCGAAAGAAATCCTGCCGGTCCCGGAACACTCTCTCACGCCTGATGCGCGCGTTCAGGTCCTCTAAAGCCTGATTCTTACTCGGCGCAACCGCGCAACTGTTCTGGCTCGAGAACCATTAATGACGTCATCAAAAGCGCCAGCCCCTTCACAGTTCCTTCAGCTCATAAGCGCAGTTTGCGCCGAGTATGCGTCACATTTGCAGTTCTCTCCAGACCAGCGGGCGTCACTGTTGAGGAAACAAGCTGAAGAACCGGACGAAGAAAAGCATACGAAGAAAGCATACACAATGCCACCTGTGGTGTAGAACTGTATATGCATCTCAGAGCTAAGCGGCTGCGGCAAAAACAGAAGAGAAGGTGGAATGTTCGTCCTTTGCAACAAGACGAACTTTGTCAAACGTTGTCCTTTGGGACAACGTTGTCCCAGTGTAACTTCATAGACGTGTCGTACAGATGTTTGTAGAGGCGCACCCTCTCGGTCACCGCGGTCTCTGCAGTGTTCATGTTTCCTTTCTCTTGGTCAGCTGTTTCCGGTTGAGCTCGCGCGAAGTCAGAAAAAAAGTTGTGTGCGCGACCTTGCGACGCGCGAGGATTTTTTAGCTTGTGATGGGGGGCGTGGCGGAATTTTGGGTCACGTGACCGTTTGCGCCATTTGCGACCAGCTAGTAAGAATGGGTCAAAGCGAGGTTGCGCCGAGTAAGAATCAGGCTTAACAAAGCCAGATCTGCCATCGTTTCGCCATTACCGCGCCGCTAGAATCACCTCTTAAATAGGCGGTTGAATAATGAGCCATCACTCTTCCAATTACGGAGTTGTACTTGTTTAATTTTTTTATTTATTTAATTTGCGTTTATGTTTATATTTATGTTGAAGTCAAATAAAACATGGGCCTTCTTTGAAGTGATAAGTCTGTAATTTTAACCTAGGGATTTGTTGCGACTCATGAGGCACGCACTAGTGACGCTGCTGTTTATGTATGCTATTGGAGTCACTGCAAGTCAAAATGGAAAAGTGCGTACACTGCTTCAGACCTGTCGTGGCGATTTCATCTTTCCTGCGCTCACGATGGATTTGATAAATGCCAACCTTTGCGCAGAAAAGAACGTACACACGACCTACGCATGTTTTTCGTCTTATGCAAGTTTGATAAATGAGGGCCAATGTATGTTGGCCTTGCTTATGAAGACTGTTGTTTTGCTACATCTGCAATCATAGGATCTCTCCATCCTAAACTTCCATTTTGAGTTTAGCTCAAGTCAGAGATTTGTGATATTTTCTTGAGGAAAAACATTAAACAAAGTTAAACAAGACAGATTTCAATGAAAATATTGTTTTTCTTTAGTTGTCGCCCACTCCACACGTTTAAAAGCGTGGTCAGCACCAGAGGAGGGTTGCAGATCAGAGAAAAATACCCTGAAATATCTTAAGTTCGAGTCTTTCCACTTTAGCTTTATTTCATGCCATCCCAAGTTGTCTTACAGGGCAGCAACATTACTGTCACCAGATTTGTTGCTGATGTCAAATGAGCATGACTTAACGTCTGACTTTTTTTCTCTCCTCGTAGGGACCTGATGGACTACCAATACCAGGCTGTTTGCACAAGGTAAATCTAACACTTAAATTTGTTTAACTCACGTATTTATCAGCCACTTAATAGGAAACGGTGGGGAACGCAGACATGGAATAGCTAACACAGTCAGAGTACACAAATACACTGAGACAATTTACTTTGATTTAACACAGGGGCATTTTGTAAGTATATCACAGTGTGTTTGAGTGAGTTTGCAATGGTAAAGCATGAGCAGCTGGAGTCATGTGCTTATTTTTATACTTAATACTTGAATACTAATCAGTCCATACTATTTTTTCTTTGCAGTGATGACTAACGAGCAGCATGGAATCTGTACATATTGATATGGTATATTTTGCAACTGAATACTACGCCAACGACCTGTTTTTTTCTTCTTTTTTCTAAACAAAATCCTTTTATATAATATATTGAAAATTTGAGGAAAAGGACATTTTTTGAGTCTACACTTCTTTTTTTTTTAAACTCGGAATCCAATGTTGTGAATGCAGTCGTGAAGTGCCATCAGGACTCTTAGCGTAAAGGACAGTGCAGACGGCAGAGCTGGAGTCGAAGAGTGCTTCACTAACAAAGTCTGACTTGTTGTAACCACGAAAGGCGTACGGGACGTATGACGGTGTGTGCACTCACCCAGTCTTGTGGACAGATGGATGCTCGAATGGATGGACGTTTCTTTTTTTTTTTTGCTGGCAGGGGGAGTGTGTTGTCAGTGCTCTCTTGTCCTCTCTCTGTTTTCTAAAAGGAGGAAATGGTGAGGCAGAAGCTCAAACGCAAGCGCCTCTCTCAGCCCTGAGAGCTGGGCAGGGCCTGGTGGAGAAAGAGCGCACAGACGGGCAGAAAGCTTATGAGGCAGACTGGCTTTTCTGAAGCAGAGCTAACCACGCTGTGCTTCGGCATCACACCCAACACCCGGTTCCTCCGTTTGTGGAAACTCTCCAGGAGGAGGCGACAGAATCCTGCGTTTCCACATTCATCTCGGAGGGAAAGACAAACCTGTTGCTGATGATGTTGCGCATAGCCTTGCCAAGCCGTTGAAGTTATTTGGGAGTCGCTGACGTCCCTGGCACATAAGGAAGGATTTACTGAGCAGATACATTGGACATGTTGTGGTGATATCTTGTATGAGTATGTTGTAAAATATTAATGCGTGATCATTACAAGACGCAGTGATTCTCAGCATCCTGACAGCTTGTGTGACTTTTGTCCCTGATTGAAAGCAGAAACAACAGCACATTCATTTTTTTTCTTTTTTTTTTTTTCCAGTAATCAGTCTTTCCATATGAACAAGCCTTTTAGAAAATGGCAGTAAGTCTACCTTTTTGGACGGCTTACATTTGTACCACTTGTGTGTTGTTTTGTTTAAATTTGGTGTATTCTTCTCTGTTTTTCTCTGTTACATTTTGCATTCCTGTGCATTGCCTTGATTGTGGGATAAATAGACAGTAAAAACCTAAAGGCCAGATTTGAAGGAACCATTTACAGTATTTGTGAGAAATCAGTGTTATTTGCTTGGACAAATACTTGTCCTTAACTGAAGCCTATTGACTGATCATTGTGTTTTAACTTCAGAGGAAGGCATGTTAAAGGACTGCTTCCAGTTTCTCTGGACAACAGTAGAAGTTCTTGCTGCTGACTTATATGTGTGTCGTTTGTTTTTGATATATTTTCGATATTATCATTATTAGCCATGGACTGAAGGACTAGCTAAAGTATGACATTTTTTATCAAACGTACCTGCACCAACTGATTCTCTTTTCCTTTAAGCAGTACACCTTAAAAGTGTCAGATATCATTTCTTTTTGTGTGTGCTTTTTATTTTTTTTGCTCCCAAAAAAAAAAAAAAAAAAAAAAAAAGAATCTAGTTTTTGCTATCAGGTGACTTTCATTGTTGTGTTGTGGTCTTTGTAATGCAACTCTCTCAGATGGAATAATTCCTTGGTGCTTAAACACTTTCACTTTAAAGCTTTATTGGGTGTACTTGTACAAACACACACACGTACACACACACACACTCATACGCACACAGATGCAGGCTTCTTAAAGAGCTGCAAAACACATGGAAAAAGGAATAGTTCCAGCTGGTTTAGTACACCATTAACTATTCTAATGCGTTTGGCTTCATGTGAGCAGGACTGAGATTACATAGGGTAAATATAGACAGATGCACAGGTACATTATCGGGAAGTCGAGTTGATTTTTTTTCTTTGTGCATTCTACATTGATGTGTTGCCCTTTTTGGATTCTGTAACATTCAATATTCAAAGTTGAGGGAGTGGGTCAGTGCATTAGTACTATCTTAGCTTCGATGTTGCCTTACTGGCCTCTCGCAAAACAGTTTCTGTATCATGATGATAATTTTGCTCATTTCTTCGACTTTATCAGGTTTTTGAAAAAGCGCAGCAAATATTAAACATATTCAGTGCCAGTTACAGGTATAAAATGAGCTGCATATCGTTGAACTGAGATAAACATTAATTGAGATTCATTATGAAATGTATATGTTGTGAGAGACTTTGTGTTTAAAAGCAATATGATTTAACATTGAACTTAACATTTTGGCATTATTTCAATATAAGCTGATGGTTATCTGTAACCCAACATTATCGTATGGTTTTATTTCTTTTACAGATTCTATCAGTGCCATTTTCATGGCCGAACGGAGGGATTTCATGGCACAGTGTCTGATTAGAGTTTGATATTTTAGCTAATCATACGCAGTGTTTAGCTCGGCCTTGTGAGAATGTTCTTTTGGTTGTGTATTTGGTTGTCAAAGATTTAAGCTATTTTTGTAATTACTTGTCCAAATATGTGTAACATGAAATCTGGTCAACAAAATACGTAGACGGAAATAAACTCTCTAGTTTTATGGTGTCTTATCGTTTTCATTATAAACCTGTAAAGTTCGTATGTTACATTCATCCAAAACAGATCTCATATCAAGTCAATCTTTAGACTTAAATATTCTAAGAAAGAAAAAAAAAGCTATGACCTATTACGCAGGCATTTGGAAATACTCTGGTCCTTCAAAGTTCAAAATATGCATCGTATCTACACGTTTATACAAAGAGGCAGAAATGAAAGTCCAGTTGTGATGCTAACGTTTTGCTACTATAGCCGCTGTGAGGCCCAGGCCCATCAATGATCAGTTAAATGTCACCATGCTACATTACTGTGCTGCTTAATGCTTACTATGTAATATGTTTTAGATGTTATTTTTAATTATCTAACCAGCTCATGTTTAATCAGTTTTTGCTAAACATATTATACAGGTGAGGCTTTTTTCCAGAATAGTGGATTAGGTATTGTTTTGATCCCTGCCGAGGAAAAAAATCAGTAGATCACAGTCCTGATGGTGAGAGCATAAGTGTTTCAACCAAATATAATGTTAGTATATTTAGCTTTTGGGATGTTCACTTTTAAAAACCATGTGTGCCAACTTCCTGGTGCCGATGCAGAAAAAGGAGTGAGATTCAAAAATCATTAGGTTTCACAGATATCCGTGAAATAATTCAACATGGGCCTTAAAAATGTCAGCCTGCTGGTGAGTCTCAAGAAAAAGTCCCAAAAGTCAGATCAGCAGACGTCAACCTCTGCAGACCACTGATATCCGAACAAAGGTTAATCCTTTATCTGCCACCTTTTAGTTTGGAACAAAGAGGTGGATTGCCTTCCAATGAGCCATGCTGCCAACTTGGCAGTTTTTTGTATTTATACACTTTATGTTCAACTATAAACTGTAGATATAACCTCCTCAATGGATTGGAAAGAAAAAAAGAACACATCCAATACACCGAGGCTGCACAGTGGTTTGATGGTTAGCACTGTTGCATCACATAAAGAGGGTTCTTGGTTCAAATACCGACGGGGCCTTTCTGTATGGAGTTTGCATGTTCTCCCCAAGCATGCGTGGGTTCTCTCCAGGTAATCTGGTGATCTGGTATCTTCCCACCATCTTTCTCTCCTTTCGTATCACTGCGTGCTGAGTGGACCGTGCAGACCGAAGTGCAGACCGAGCAGTCCCCTGCTTCCAAGCAGTAAACACCGTAACAGGTGCAGCTATCGGCAGGGGGCAGCACGCAGTGATATGAATGGAGAGAAAATAGCGCCAAGCGATTGTGAGGGCTGACTTTTTCATGGAGAACAATTTTGTGATGCAAATGTATTACTCTTTTGTTTTGAGAAGCAAAACGCTTTGTTTTTTAAGCCTCAGCCAACTAGCCGGACTACTTTTGTCAACGCCAAAACTCAGCTGGAACTCGGCTCACAGGACGCAGCAAGGGTTAAGTCAATGTTCATAAACGATATTGCTAGTATGGGATGTCATACAGTTTCATGTCAAAAGAGGCGAACTATCCCTTTAAGATATGCATGTCAGGTTGATTTGTGATTTTAAATTGTCTGTAGGCGTGATCGTGTGTGGCTGTTTGTCTCTATGTGGCCCTGTGATGGACTGGCAACCTGTCCAGGCCGCACTCTGCCTCTCTCCCGATGGCGGCCGGAATAGGCTTCCAGCATCAACATTCAAAAAAAAAAATCAAAATAGATACAATTTATTTCATTAGGAAATTGCTGCCCGTGAAGTGACCTTTAAAAGGCACATTTCTCCAATAGCAAATGAAAATCCATACTGGAATTATAAGGGTGCAAAAAAGATTCAATGCAAAGCATTTACACAAATATTGCATGTAGCAACAAACTTCTGTGGAAGGAATTGATTTCATGAAACTTTGTTGATAATCAAAAAAAAAAAAAATCCTCTTTTCTTGTATGAAATTTAGTTCTTATTTTACCAATTTAATTTACAAAGAAACCATGTCCAGTTTCTCAAAAGATCACAGTTTTACCATTACAGAAACAAAAACATTTGACTTTATTTCTCTGTATTTAGTTAGCTTTTTAAAGTAATGGGCAGCATAATCCTGGTGTGCACAGTTGTTTTACCCTACAGTAGATGTACCCTGTCTCTTGCCCAGTGTTTACAGTCATAGGCCTCAGCCCCCCGCGACTCTCAACAGGATGAAGTGGCATTGAAAATGAATGGATGGAAGTATAATTCTCTAGATTTTAAATGAATGTAATATAAAATGAGTATTTTTGGATGACTTTACATTTTCTGTTTGAAAATATTTCTCCAAGTAAGTCTACTGTAGTTATTAACAATGTATTTGTATTTCCACACTTTCTTATGCCCCTTGTAAAATCAGAGGTTTTGTTGCTTTTTGAGCATTTGACTTGTAAACCTAAAAGAAGCCTACCATATTTGACAAAAATGACAGTGTTTTCAATCAAATGCACCACGCAGAGGGATAACACCTACAGATTGGTTTGAGTTTCACTTCTAAGATATTTCTATTCTGTCCTTAACCACCAAAGGACTATCAGTAAATATCTGTGAAATCTCCAACCTATCTGTGGATTGTCTTCTGTGTGTTACAAATAATCAAGTCCGACAAAAACTTTCACACATCGGATATATTTTCTTTCCACGGCACGATCAGAGCTATAGAGTTTACACCACTCTGGGCACGATGAAAGTGACTGAAGTCTACATATCCCAGAATGCTCTGCGGGTTTCTCACCCCTCTTAGTTTTTGCATCCGGGGCCGAACTTCCTTTTCCTCCGTGCCTAGATGCGATGAGGACCTAGGTTTGCCCGGACCTCTGAAAAATCCGAATCCATCCTTGTAAAAGGCACCACCGAACCTCGCCAAAATGACCGAGCAGATGACAGTTAGGGGTACCCTGAAGGGGCACAGTGGATGGGTCACCCAGATCGCCACTACACCCCAGTACCCCGACATGATTCTGTCGGCGTCCCGAGGTGAGGCTTCCCCCGCCGGCTCCGCCAACATGGCTAGAGTTAGCATTGAGTAGCTAGCTTCTCGCCTGCTGTAATTTTAGACAAACCACGACGCTGTCTCGAGTGTCGCAGGCCAGCTCGACAATATAACCAGCCATATAATGTGTAATCCAGTGTTTCCACTCATCATTAGTAACCGTAAAGGTCAGATCCAGGTTAGTTAAGCTTGTGCTATCTGGCGTCATCTGTTAATGAAAGTTACCTGTAAGTACTTGAGACACGTGATAGTGGTCACCTACATGTATTCGTGTGCGTAGTTGGTAAAAAAAAAAATTATTCATAAACCTTGAAATTTGAAGCTTCCGGTCAAGTATTTGACAGTCCTAATCACAAATCACTTAGCTTAGTGCTAGCATCACATGCTAATGTTCCAAACTTTCTGCTTAATTTACCTTTAAGTCGTGTATTTTATTTATTTATTCCTTTTCCCAGACAAGTCCATCATTATGTGGAAGCTGACCCGTGATGAGACCAACTATGGCATCCCCCAGCGCTCCCTGAAGGGCCACTCTCACTTTGTAAGTGATGTTGTCATCTCCTCAGATGGACAGTTTGCCCTGTCAGGTGCCTGGGATGGGACCCTCAGGCTGTGGGACCTCACCACGTAAGTGCAGAAGGTGGATTTCTCTTTAAAGTGCTGAATAGTTAGTTTATGTGGAGCACCAGAAATCCTCTCCCTAAGCTTAATGTAGATGATGATGCTGCATATGATGGGAAGTTTGAGCTCAAAATCAGGGTTTTTGGGGGGGGTTTTTCACCTCCACAAGTTTGATGTACCTAGTGGGGTAAAAAGACGTGGCCTTCTCTATGTTTGTGTTGCTTTGTGTTTAAAACAAACACCTGTCAGTGCTTCCATATTCCCTTAAATACAAGCAGACTAAAATATGTCAGGCACTTTGATATTTCATTTGATTTTAAAAATAACAAAACAACTTGGATTCCCCTAAAGCAGTATAACATAAAATGTTTAAATGGCTTTTTAAAATCAAATGATACTTTAGTTTCTCTTTTTTGTCTTTTTCCTTGTCTGAACTTTAAATTTCCAAGTTGCCATTAAATGCAGCATCAGCTCTGAAACCGCTGGTGCCAGAATGACAGTTTATGAACCCGGAGTATAGCCACGCTTAATTATCATTCATAGCAGAGCCACACTATGTCTTGAGCCTTTCTCCAAACAATAGACGGTCCAGTGTGATCAAATCCAACCTATTTCCAGTGGTTGCGAAAGTTATTTAACTTATTTTGGGGTGCTCTGTCTCACAGAAATTGCACCATCGTTCCTAATGTCCTGTGTCAAAGGTTGACGATTAAAGCAAAATAGTTTTGTTTTTTTTAAGTGCACGTCCACACCGCCTTCAGTTCTCAATATATCTGCAAACATTTTTTTCTCAAACGCGCGTTTAAATTGAACGCTCTGATATTAGCTGTTGTTTCTGTGTCTTTATTCATCTGTGTTTTCCATGAAATCAGAGAAACATTTCAAATGGCACCATTTCATTGTGTCATCTTTTAGTTGTGGCTCTTAAATGAGTGCGTGGTTCTTGGAAGGTAGATCTGATGTGGTAGATGTAATCGAGGTTCGTTTTAATTCAGTTTTATTAATCGGAACTTTTACTCAAATTTTTTTTTTTTTTTTTCTTTTTCTTTTTTTCAGTGGTCTCACCACCCGCCAATTTGTTGGACACACCAAGGATGTTTTGAGCGTAGCCTTCTCTGCTGATAACCGCCAGATTGTGTCTGGCTCCCGGGACAAGACCATCAAGCTGTGGAACACTCTCGGTGTCTGCAAATACACCATTCAGGTGAGCCAAGTGGTGCTGCTCCCTTATAGGCAGCAGTCGGACTTTTATTTTTAGTGGTAGAGGTTCTGATGGGTTGCAACCTTTTAACTAGTGTTGATTTGAAATGGCCACTTGAGTCTTCTCTGCAGTTTAGTCAATCGTCCCGCTCAACATTACTAGAGTTACGTTTCTGCCATAGTTTTCACTCGTGTTGATAACTGACGTGCATCACTATCATTTACAAGTGAAGCGGTTCACGTAGCTGACCTGGTTTTAATGTTTTGTTTTTTTCCTAATGGCTAAAACGTCAAAATTACTTTTTTTTAATGTTGGGTAGTGTGATTCTTTAGAATTAGAATTTAGTGCTGGTGCTGTAACCCCGATGATTATACCCATTCACTTTTAACTCTGATGTCTTCTGCTGACAGTCCTGCAAATATGAGGGGCACTATAGAAAGAAAAAAATATTTGACTAGTAATGGACGAACTATAGAATTTAGAATTCTTGTGCTTTGATTTGCAGGATGAAGGCCACACTGAGTGGGTGTCTTGTGTTCGCTTCTCCCCAAATAGCAGCAACCCCATCATTGTCTCTTGTGGCTGGGACAAGATGGTCAAGGTATGTTTTCCTTTACCCGCTGACTAAAGACTGAGTGGGAAAATATAGTTGTGTGTGTGAGAAAATGTGTGCATGTATTATCTGACGTGCTCACTGAGGAGATTGTTTGGTTATAGTTTGATATAGTTGTGCCTACACCAGCATCGATGTGATGGTCGCTGTCCCTTCCTCTTAGGTGTGGAACCTGGCCAACTGCAAGCTGAAGACGAACCACATTGGCCACACCGGCTACCTGAACACAGTGACCGTCTCCCCCGATGGCTCTCTGTGTGCATCTGGTGGAAAGGTATTATACTTTAGTTTGTGGACAGCCACTGAATGTTGAGTTCATTCATTCTGATATCGGTGAACACAAAGGAAGGCCCAGTTTACAGGCGTCAGCAGTGATGGAAAACTTTCATATTCATCTGACTTTAAGGATTGATGACAATAGAGGCTGTTTCTGAGTGATACCTGCACGTTTACGGGTCATCGTGTTCTCGCTTAAGATTTATGAAGATGGTCGTTGAGTTCACTGTAAAGAGCCAGGATGCAGTTGTTGAAGAATGTATTTTCTCTTTTCATCTTAGGATGGGCAGGCTATGCTGTGGGACCTGAATGAGGGCAAACACCTCTACACCCTGGACAGTGGTGACATCATCAATGCCCTTTGCTTCAGCCCCAACCGCTACTGGCTATGTGCCGCCACCGGCCCCAGCATTAAGATCTGGGTGAGTCTTCATGATGTTCATCTTGTCGGAACAAAGCATAAAGGGCTGTGATGAAACTTTTCACATTAACTGTATTGTTTGATGATATCAGAGGCTGTTTCTGAGCTCCAACTTGATCCACTTGATTGTATTTTTTGTGTGTGCATCGGCTTGGCTCACCATTTCTTTACTACCTTTGTTAATAATTGCCTGTTGTTTTGCCCTCATGTAGGACCTGGAGGGCAAGATCATTGTGGATGAGCTGAGACAGGAAGTGATCAGCACGAACAGCAAGGCTGAACCGCCACAATGTACTTCCCTGGCCTGGTCTGCTGATGGACAGGTACACGATGTTCTTTTCCAAAAGATCTTTAAGTCTTGCTGGTTTTGGTGCTGTAACCCCGATGATTATACCCATTCACTTTTAACTCTGATGTCTTCTGCTGACAGTCCTGCAAATATGAGGGGCACTATAGAAAGAAAAGAATATTTGACTAGTAATGGACAAACTATAAATGTCACAATTTAGATAATTGGTGTTGATTTATGTCCCTCCTATTTTCCCTACAGACCCTGTTTGCTGGCTACACTGACAACTTGATCAGAGTGTGGCAGGTCACTATTGGAACTCGATAAGGACCCCTCACAACTTTGAATAAAAAGACTGTTTGAAAAGAACGTGTGCCGTCTTGGTGTTAACACTGATGTTCATGCGTCTGTTTAAGTTTGTACAGGTAGAGTTGAATTTATGTTGTGTAACAAGAAGGGCTTAATTGAAAAATGAGATTATTTCATTTTAAAAGATTGGAAGAGAGAAAAAAAAATGTAATCATTGAAATGTGAATATGTACACTCGCAGTGAGGGAATGAATGATTTGATGTAGGTGTTCCGAGTCGCGTACTTTGTCCTACTTGGCATGCCGTAGACCTCGAACGGTAACGTAGCAACCTAAACTAAACATTTAGAACATAACGCTGTGGGTTAAACGATCAGTTAGATGCTCTTTTTGGTATTTTGAAGCATAATAAATGTGTCCCTTTTATTAATTGATGTTAATGTTGATTTAAACGTTGACGGGGGCCTAGCGTTACATCTGGCTGCATACTACAGGCGCCTCGCTAAGCTAGCGTTAGCATACAGAGGAACAAGATGGACCAAACTTCACAGAGCCGTATTTTTGTAGAAAGAACATTGGCCATCATTAAGCCAGACGTCATCCACAAAGCTGAAGAGATCCAGGACCTTATCCTCAGGTCGGGCTTCACTGTTCTACAGGTTGGTTTTAAATGTCCAACGTGGACGTCAAAGATTCATAGAAAGATGGAGGGTGTTCAGTCGTTGAGGGGCGCTGCTATGTCAGGAAAGCGATTACGTCAGGTCTTCATTATAAAATACGCGTGTGTAATTACCGGGCTTCTCCAGTTACAGGTTGACGGGTATATAATTTCCATATTTAAGGAATAAGGCGAGAATAGAAGCTAGCTTGCCTTGCTATTACTTATGTGTTTTTTTTTATTAAACATCAGCCAATGTGATGGAAAACCTGTCTTGTTGAAGTAAGTGTTTAACTTTATAAATTCGCAACCGTTTTTATCTTAATATTTTCTAATTATTTTCATGGAAAAACATTTCTCAGAACGACCTTAATGTACAGTTAAAGGCTGAGTTTCAATGATCAAGTGTTACAAAGAGGAGACTAATATCAGTGCCGATTTGGATAAAACCGCTCCAGTTTGAACAAAGATGCTTTGTATCTGAACATGTCTTCAATCTAAGTTAATCTAACGCTTCTGCTTAAAAACTTGTGTTCTCATTCTACCTTTGGAGCAATTAAGTAATGTACATCAGGAACAAATGTAAAGCTCCACAAAAAACGACAAATATCCCAACTTTGATCAGATTAAATATATCTGCTCACTGCACTTTCTCGTCCCTTTTATTTTTTTTTATAGGCAAAGAACCTAGGCCTAAGTATTAAAGACCATGTTGAGTTTAACATCAATTATTTTAATTCAGGTTGCTGGTGTATATTTGATATTAGATAGTAATGATCGTTATTTAATCATTAAATCAATATTCAATTAAATATTGCTTGTATCAAATCTGTGAAAAAAATGTTGTCGGTTAAAAGAATATAGCACCTTTCCATGTGTGATAAAAGTGAGAAAGTAACCCATTTCTGATAAGTGTAATCAAATAATGAATATTTGAAGGGTGAAAGCCAAAATTATGTATGAGCTCATCATCTCAACTCAGTGGATACTTTACTATAAAATGAAGTGACAGCACATTCCACTGTTTTAGCAGAATGACAGAAAACTGGGTTTTTGTGACACTGCATATTGAAATTAAATTATTAGGTTTCATGTTATTGGCAAATAGTGCATTTGTGGTAGCTCTCAAAGATAAGTTATAAGACAGATGCATACCAGTGCAAAAGTTACTGTGTGAAAAGTCTCTGATATAACGCCACCTCGTCTTGGCTGTACAGAAATGATCTGACCCGTCTAGAGTAGTTTTACAAAGTGGAGGATAAATCGTAACTAGGTTGACTACAGAGAGATCATCTCTCGCCACACGTTTCTCTGAACTGTCTAATAATTACTCCCTGCCGCAGAAGCGGAGACTGCAGCTAAGTCCAGAGCAATGCAGCGACTTCTACGCAGACCAGTATGGAAAGCTCTTCTTTCCCAGCTTGACAGCCTTCATGAGCTCCGGCCCAATCGTTGCCTTGACGCTGGCTCGTGACGATGCCATTGCACACTGGAAGACCATCATAGGTCCTGCCAGCATCACCAAGGCCAGAGAAACGCAACCAGAGTGGTCAGTCTTACATATTGTTGAGTGTATTACTTGTGTGAGCATTTATTTAGGGTGTCTAAAGTCACTGAAATGAAAAAAACTCAGATGTTTTTAGGCAAGTCTGAGAATGTGACATTCATAGAGTCGTTAAGATTTGCGGAGAAAACAAATGTAACTCAAAAAAAGGTTATCCAGACATCAGCTTCAGATAATACCATATTCGCTGTATCTCAGAAGTGGGAAGTTTGAACGTTTTTGCTCTTACTTTTTTGTTTTGCCTGCCATCAAATCTTTCTGTTAGTTATTTCGTTCACATAAGAAATAAATGAGCTAAGAATGCTCAACTGCAATGGTGTCTGATTGAGAAGAAAAAAAAGAGCATAATACGTCTCCTGCAAGAGTGGACCATCCCACAAGTGTGTGTTCATGTATTAGTTTTACCTTATGCAGGGACTAAATGTCTGCTGAATTTTCCCCCAGCCTCAGAGCGAAATACGGCACTTCTGACCTGAAAAATGCACTCCATGGCAGCAAGTCGTTTCATGCAGCTGTTAAGGAGATCAAATTTATGTTCCCAAACTGTAAGTGATCTGCAGCCTCACACGTCCTATTGGTCATACAGAGATTGATCTGTTAATACCCACAGTTCTCTGCCCGCGTCACCTCTCTCTGCAGCTGTAATTGAGCCCTTTCCCTCAAAAGAGGAGACTGAAGCATACTTGAGCAGATACGTCAATCCAGTTGTCCTTCGTGGACTGGCTGCGCTCTGCAAGGAAAAGCCACCCAAACCCTGTGTAAGTACTGATGCGAAATGTATTGCGTCAGCTGTGCCGTATTCTTGTTGCCATGTTGATTTCTGTAGGCTTCGGCTCTTTTGCTCTCGGCAGATTTGGCTTGCTGACTGGCTGATTAAAAACAATCCCAACCAGCCTCAAATATGTGAAGGAGCCATTGTGGAAGATGAAGGATGAAGGCCAAACACAACATCCAAGAGATATTCAATGTTTTTGTTTTTGACCAATTCATCTGCTCAATATGATAATTAAATTTAATAAATTCCAAACACTACCCGTGTGTTTTGTTTGCTTTTTGGAACCATTTCATCACACAAATGCAAACACGTCATCTTGAGCTACCAGGTAAAACAGCAAATTGGTTTATAGTCGGCATTTGAGATGACACAATGACACTAGGTAAGGCTGAGGAAATAGTTGGTTTACTTTTACCTATTTAATCAGCTGTCCCACGAGGATACATCATTGCAAAGTAGATTATTTCAATTATTCGGATGAGCATTCAGATTTTTATTCACTCTGCTTTGCAGAAGTTTGTATTGTGTATTGAATGAAATGTGGGTGAACAGATTATTTCAGTGACAGTTCCAACAATGACATAATGCTTGTACAACTGAACAAATGCAGCTCATAAGGGCTACATACCGTAAGCTAGTACACTGAAACATTACAGTTGAAACGATAAGGTGCATCTTTTATTTTTACATCAACAGAATCCATAACTGCGTCATAAACTACCACAGTCTCACTGTAAAAACATATCATGTATTTTCTAATCAGTTGTTCTTCATCATGCATTCGCTTTATTCTGTCAGATCTGAAGAACCAAGAAAAATAAGCCATTTTGTCTTTATTCAGCTCTTAGAATCACCATGGCCTGGGTGACAGAGAAACGTTTGTTCTGTCCCTTCCTCACTCGCTGTTTTTTCGCTCTAAACGTTTACGTGCATACCGCAGGCTTGATGGCAGCACCTCGGTTTGTCCGTATTTCTCACAAGAACCTCCTGCACTGGAGTACATCTTCTTCAGATTCTGGGTGAAGTGTAAAAATAGTGAGTCAAGAGCGACAGTTTGAAGCATTACTCAACACGACGGAGCGGCTGCTAACACCCCCGGGCTCTGAGTAGTTTCCAGCGGCAGTGAAGGTTCACCGAGTTCCTTCCTGTATTGCGAGGGCGTGAACAACTTATGGAAGAAGAAAGAGGCCGGCATGCAATTGGCCGGTGCTGTGATTGGCAGCAGAGCTAATCCAATCGAAGGGCTTCTCCGCAGAAATGTCGTTTTTTTCTGCCGGTTCTAGAAAACCAACCACGAGTTGTCGTCGTGTGGGAGAATCCATCTTGAAGAGAGCTCTCCGGTTGTGTGACCAGTAAGTAGCTTTCTGTATTTATTATACCTGCTTTTCCCACCGAACGATTGTTACAAATTTATAATGAATCGTTGAGCATGTTTATTGTCTTTCTGATAACTATTGAGTAAATATGAGATTTTTTTTAAATAATCGGCCTAAATTTCGGTCAATACGGCCTCTGACTTACGTAACTGCGAAATTGAGTTGCTCAGTTCAGGCTCGCTTTTATCAGTGAGACACAGATGGCTGCAACTTTTCTTATCTTTGCCTCCAGCAGCACTGTACTTTTAAATTTGGGGTAGTTACGGGTGTTACACAAGGAAATGGTTGCGCTGCTAATTGTCGGCGCAGTCAAGTACGCGAATGTATGGGAAGCGATGTCGCCGGTCAAAATGGTGGGAAATGTACGAATTGGCAGTGTGTAAATGGCGAAGCGCGCACAGTGAGACCGATTGCAAAACCGCTGCTGCTTGACAACCCGCTTTCCCTATGGTCTTAGGTATATTAGTGCAAAATGTCTGAGACAGAGCAGCAGTATATGGAAACGTCGGAAAACGGCCACGAAGTGGACGATGATTTCGACGGAGCCGGCCAGGAAGAGAACGACGGCAGCGCCGAGATCGACTGCGGAGAGGCTGCGGGGCCCGATGCGGACACCAACTCGCAAAACGGCGGCACGGAGGGCGGCCAGATCGACGCCAGCAAAGGCGAGGAGGATGCTGGGTGAGTTTTCGATCCTATAATTCATGTATTTTCTTAAATAAACCATTTTATAAAACCTACGAGTGGTTTGTCATGTTTCTTTGTTCAGCCGGCCTTTTGTTGGCGCCATGTGCAGAGTGGAGGGGGGGATGGGCGCTTCAGTTGGGATTACATCTAACAGTATTTTCTGATGAGGGGGGAGGAAAAAAAGGCTCTAGACGCATATACGCAATGCTCCATCGTGCAGATTTTTAATTTATTGAATTATGATCGGAAAGCAACTTGGTGGTATAGTAACAACAGGGTGTCCCCTATAAGTCACTGTCAACAGATGTTCTGGAACAGTGTGTACATAGTGTATATTTACCCCCCCACCTCCCTCCTCCTCCTTCCTGCCCAGCAACACCCCTGCTACCACATGTTGTAGCTTAACTGTTCCCATTTCTGTGTTTAGGAAAATGTTTGTTGGTGGCCTCAGCTGGGACACAAGCAAGAAGGATCTCAAAGATTACTTTTCAAAATTTGGTGAGGTTTCAGACTGCACCATCAAGATGGACCAGCAGACGGGCCGGTCAAGAGGCTTTGGCTTCATTCTCTTTAAAGATCCGGCCAGTGTAGACAAGGTGAGCCAGACCCCCCAACGTGCCAGCAATGAAGGAAGGTGCAAATGGTGTTTTATTTTAATTAATTAATTGAATGTATTTTTATTTTTAAATGTAGGTTCTTGAACAGAAGGAGCACAGGTTAGATGGCCGACAGATTGACCCCAAGAAAGCCATGGCTATGAAGAAGGAACCAGTCAAGAAAATCTTTGTGGGGGGCCTTAATCCTGACACATCCAAGGAAGTCATTCAGGAATACTTCGGGACCTTTGGAGAGGTACAGCAATCATTGGATATTTAATTTAGCGACCAAGCGGTTCTAAATGATATTGGCTGCTTCACGACTTTGTTTTCCTCTTTTGCAGATTGAGACCATCGAGTTGCCACAAGATCCAAAGACCGAGAAGAGAAGGGGATTTGTATTTATTACATATAAAGAAGAGGCTCCTGTCAAGAAGGCTATGGAGAAGAAGTACCACACCGTTGGTGGCAGCAAGGTAAAGGAATCTCACACATTCGCCTACAAGTGATGATGAGCGTAAGACTTGTGAATTTAGCAAAAGTAATTTTTGGTGTGCTTTTCCAGTGTGAAATTAAAATCGCCCAGCCCAAAGAGGTCTACATGCAGCAGCAGTACGGTGCCCGTGGATACGGGGGACGTGGCAGAGGACGTGGAGGTAAGCATCTTGTGTGTGTGTGTGTGTAGCAGCAGCACAATCTTTACCTCAATCTACTCTTAATAGGACGTGTAACTGCCTGGTTGTGCTGTGACCGAGTTGTGACAAAGGTCTCGACTGTTGTTTCTAGGTCAGGGCCAGAACTGGAATCAAGGCTACAACAACTACTGGAACCAGGGATACAACCCGAACTATGGTTATGGACAGCAAGGCTACGGATATGGCGGCTATGGCAACTATGACTACTCTGCTGGTTATTACGGCTATGGGGGTGGCTACGATTACAGTAAGCGATAAGTGCCCCCGGGGAGAGAAACAGAATGAGAGAAACTTTTATTTTCTTGGTCCTCCTTGTTGTACAGAAGAACTCAGTCCCTTTTTCTCTTGTCCTCCAGACCAGGGCAATACAAGCTATGGGAAAACTCCAAGACGTGGAGGCCACCAGAGTAGCTACAAGCCATACTGATCACACATAGTGCAGGTATGCATTCTTGCATCATCCGTGGTAGTATGAGAACATAGCTGTAACCATTAGTGCCTTTTGACCCCAAAGATCTCCATCTACTCTAAATCCATTCAAGCATTGTGGTGGGGTTAGGGTAGGCCGTGATGTGGGGTCTGTGATCATTAAAGATGGATTCATTCCATCTGTCAGCCATCTTGAGATGCATCTCGACGAAGACTACTTGATGAGTAAGAAATGAGTCGGTGGATGTTGAAAAACAGGAATGAGGGCCGTTTCATCTTTCACCAGGGTGCTAGGTGTCATAGCTAGCGGTCGTGTCCCCCCCCCTCCGCCCCCAAAATGTCTGTCCATTCACTGACTTGTCAAACTCATTCATGCACCTGTCTGTCTTTGAGTATCTGCATGCCACATCTGGTTTATTCTCAGTAACGTAAAGCACCGTGTTTTTCTCTTAAGGTCTAAAGTAAATAAGAAAAAGAGATCCATGGTCTGACCACAGCGAACATGGACTCTGGCTTTTCCTTTGGAGTTGGCAGAAATTTGGACTCATGCTCCATTTGTACAGATCAAGTGAGGAACTGGGGAAGCAAATGTCACTTTTCCACTTTTTATTTTATATTGTTTTGTGTCCATTTACATTTCCAGTGATGGAAGTGTTATTTTTACTGTACTTTTTGGTACCTTTTTTGAATCTAATGTATTGTATGGTTGTATTTTTACATGTCTACTGGATTTACAGATAAACAGGAGCAAGAGCTTTTAAAGCTCCCACATAAAACAATGTTGCTTTTTATTTCTTTGGGTTGTTTTTTTTCTTTTTCATTCGATGTCTGTAGATTTATTTTTTTTATTTTCATGTTTTAGTTCTCCCATGCTGAGTGTTGGATGCGATTTGCATGGCTTCAGATGTGGGGTGAGGTGAAATAAGGGATTTAAACTAATCAAAGGGTTCTTTGTCAGTGTGTCAAGTAAATATTGCAAATGGCCTTGTAGATGAACACAACCAGCATCCTTTTTTTTTTTTTTTTTTTTTTTTTTTTTGTCTTTTAAGGAGGTTCTTTCCCCATCATGTCTGCAATTTTAAGTGGCTTTACTAGTGTTATTCAACTGAACGCAAGCCTGTTAATGTAAGAGGGTAATCCCTCTGTCACTGGAAACTCATTCCTCTAGTGTCTTGGGCAAATTGATAGAAATAAACTTTTGGTTTATATTACACATGGATCTTTTTGTTATTATTTGTAAAGTTAATGTTAAATGTTTTTGCACTGTTAAATGGCTTGCTTGTTTTGTCTCAAGTAATGTTAACATCTCCACGGATGCCTCTTTGGGAAGCTGTGGGAGAGGGCCTCACTACCTGCAGGATTACTGGCTGAGTGTTAATGCCCACCCCACTAAATGTGAAACTGCAAATACTTGAGCATTTTTTTGTGAATGTGTCCATGAGTTAAAGATAGTGGTCTGGTAAGTGATTAACTCAAACCTACTGTGTGGATCAGTGTTAAGTTGAGGCTGCTTATTTAAATAATGACTACTGTGGGTAAAAAGAAGATATCTTTTTATTAATACCTTTTCAAAAAGTTGTGAATTTTAGTGTCACGTCATTATCTTCTGGTACATTGCCATCTCGGGTGTGAACGGTGCGCTTCAGCTGGCATCGAGTATATATTTACTTCCAGTTGGCTGGGTGTCGTCAGAGGTGATTGCATCTTCTTGTACCAAATTGATGCCATGAATTGGTACTGAACACCTGGAACAAATAATTTACAATGACGAGACGGCTCCAGATGATTTAAAGCAGTGAGCCTTTAGAATTCATCTTCATCACGCTCGACTGATGAGGTGTGATCCTAGTTTCTGTTATTCTGACTTGTCCTCCATCTCAAAAGAACCAATTGAATCCCCACAGTGGTCAAGTGTTCAGCCAAATGAAGCTGTGTGATCTGCTGCAGCCTCAAACGGATATTAATTTATCTACCTCTGAACTTTATGAATGTGACCACCTGACAATGTTTGATGCAATTAAAGGTTTTTTACAGGTTTAACAAACCTTTAGATGTCTTCATTTTCCAGTTTGAGGTCACTGGTTTTCATTTCTGTGAGGAGAAATTTTACGAATCGTTAGGCATCTTTCAGCATGTCAGAATTTGACTGGTCCGGGTATGACGTGTCAAGCAAACGGTATACATATTTGCATCCGTTGTTGGCGCAAAATTTGTGCTGCCGACCTGTGAGGATGCGGTCGATACACCGAACTACCAGTTCTGCGTCCTCCGTGCTGAAGCACATGGGAGGCTTGAACTTCACGACGTTCTCCCACGGGCCATCAGTGCTGACACAGATCCGGTCCTCCTCCTTCAGCCTATTTCAAAGATGACATTCGAATGAATCTAACATGAAGTCTGTGGATCTGTAACCATTAGCTACGGTCTCGCACTGTGATCTCACTTCTTCACCACCCGTGCTGCTGTTTTAGTGGCGGGAGTCTTCTTCTCTCTGTCTCTAACCAGCTCAACTCCCACGAACAGCCCAACACCTCTGTAGATTTAAATAAAATAAAATTGTACCGCATTTAATATTTTTTTCACTGGTTAAAGTGAGAAAAAAAAAAACATGTAAAACACTCAGGCATGTACACGGGTGATTTGTAACATTTCTAAACCACCACTGTGACACCTCTGTGCTCTGCTGACTAAACACTTCGGAGTGGAGCTCAAAATGCAAAACTCTACACCACCTAATACAGCTGAGAGAAGAGTAATGTTTTAAGACCAACTAAAGCTCTACCTCTCATGAATATGTAATGAGTATGTCTGATTTTAAGTTTTTTTTGTTTGTTTGTTTGTTTTTTGGCGAACTTGACTCTTGGCTTATGGTCCGTTTGTCAGAGTGAAAGCACAGATGTTATCAAGAACTGACTTGATGAGTTTTCAGTTCAAAGTTAGGCGTTTGCTGAAGTCTCCCAAGCAATCAAATGTGTATATGGGTGTCATTTTTCTTAAACTTTCTTGATATTGAGCACATTTGGTTGTTTCAAGCTCACGCGCTCCTGTATTTTAAAGGATTTTAACCAGTCGAGGTGTACAGCCACAACAACCAAATGAACACAATCTAATATACGTCTGTCGAGCTGCCCTGACTAAAAGGGCGTACGCGAGGGTTTTATTGGTGTAGCAACAGATCAGGCATTAGATTACAACCTGTTGACTGCTCGTAAAAGTTGCTGTAATTTGTAAAAATAGTATTATTATTATTTTTTTTTTTAGCAGAGTCCAATTGACACTGACAACTAAACAGCCTGAGTTCAGTAGTAGGGACATTCTTACCTGACATCTCCAACTATTTCATGTCTTGCTTGGAGTTGTGCGAGCGACTCTTTAAGATATGCTCCCACCCTTGTGGCGTTTCCTCTGAGGTCCTCCTCCTCTATCACATCGAGCACTGCCAGGCCAATTGCACAAGACACAGGATTCCCTCCAAACTGCATTTAGTTGGAGAGAAATTGTATCATAATAAGAATGCTTGTAAAGGATCATATCTAAGAGTGAACAAATCACTTTCGCTCCATGATCAACGTGTAATACTTGATAAATCTGACTTAAATCTATTTGGAAAATAAAGTTTTATTAATAATAAATGTTTTAAGAAAATGCCAAACTGGATTTCTATGAAGGAATCAACCTCACTGGTCAGTACTGCTAGTACTAGTATAGTCACCGTGTTGAAGTACTCCACTCCGTTAGCTGTGAAGGCTCCAGCTATCTCCACAGTAGTTACCACACATGCCAGGGGATGCCCGTTGCCCATTGGCTTGCCCATGGTCACTATGTCCGGACAGAATCCCTCTCCCTGAAGCTGGAAAGCCCAGAAATGACTCCCAACACGCCCAAAGCCTGTCTGCACCTCATCTGCCACGAACACTCCGCCAGCTGAGCGCACATATCTGTGGAGAGTATTGGGGAGATGCTCCATGTCACCGTTGCAGCGCGTGAGGCAGAAACAACTGGAGAACTGAATCATTACTCACTCTGCAACTTTAGTGGAGTATCCCTGAGGCAAGATGATTTGTCCTCCAACGCTTGGCAACGACTCAGCAAAGAAGGCAGAGATCTTTGGGAAAGGAGTAATAATGTCAAGCATTGGCTGTGTTTCATTACAGCCTGCAGTGTGTGTAGTTGAAGGCCAATTATTTTATTGCGGATGCACAGAGCTATGTTCAAGTGTACCTTGCGACTCTTCCTGTGGACCTCGTCTATCAAGTCTTTTACTGTGTCAGCATATGCTTGGCCTGGGTTGGGGTGATCCCCTCCGTATGTGCCTCTGTAGGTGTCCGGTAAAGGTGCCTGGGAGGATAAAACACGAACTTTCAGATGAGCAGGAATCCATTGTTGGTTTGCATTTTACGTGGTAACAGTTGTGTAGGCGTACACACCACATGAACCCATTCTTTCTGTCCTGCCAGTTTCCGGAACTTGTAAGGACTAATGTCGATGAGGGACATCAGATGTCCATGGTATGCACTGGTGTGGAAGGAGGGTTAATACATAACTGAAGTGCAAGTGTAACTGTCAGAGTGTTAATGCGCCGCTCTAAAACTAAATACTTACTGGTCAAGCACTATGACGTCTTCGTGTTGGGTGTACTGTTGGGCCAAGCGTAGGGCAAGGTCGTTGGCCTCTGAACTGTCAGTGAAGTAGATATGCAGTCACTGGAAAGATACTTCAGGATACCATCCCGTGTGACTGTGGGTGCATCTCTTACCCGGAGTTAACAAAATAAAAGACACACAGTTTCTCAGGCAGGGTGGCAGCCAAGCGGTCGGCATACAGGACAATGTTGTCATGCAGGAATCGTGAATTTGCGTTCAGGACGTCCATTTGTGCTGTGGCAGCCTTCGTTACGGTAGGGTGACAGTGACCCACTGTAGAAAATACGGTTACGGTTACTACCTCTTTATAGCTTCCTGCCACCAGGAGGCAGAACTGTAATATGATTTTCTAAAGCAATAAGTATGAACTATGAACTAGATGACAAATGTTTTACCATGTTGGACGTTACTGATGCAGTCCAAATAGCGTTTGCCGTTTTCGTCGAATAGATATTGTCCTCTTGCCCTGACTATTTTCACAGGGTCGTCTGAATAAAACAGCCTACACGACTGTCTGTAATCAAAAGAACGAATACGTGTCAGCAACGTGTTGTGTATAAACCATCCATTACCGGCCATGAAGAAAATACAATACATACCCGATTAACCTATGTCTCATAGCCAAAGTGTCTTCTTTCCTTAGTTTTTGTTCTGCCATTTAGCCCTTGAGAGTTTCTCTGTCTTTATGCCATACAAACCAAAGACTGCAAAAGCAATAATCAGTGAGCAACGCAAAAACAGCAGCTGATAACGTTAAATGAAACTATATAGCTAACTCTTTCTGCAACTCAACTGTTTAGCTACGTGAAAAGATCTACCACGCATGCGTTAGCAGCAGATTTTTATGTTCACTCACTGTAAGCAATTTGTAATGTTGTAATGTAATGTTACCATCTTTTTTTTTTTCCTATTTCGGATATTGGTAGCCAGGTAAATGTCATTCTCTATATTTTTTAATTACTATCTAATATATTCATATATAACAAAACGTTAACGTTGACAGCTTTAGTTAGTTTGTAATTTGCTGTAGCTTTATTTAGAAGGGCCCAACTCTGGGACTGTAACGGGGACAGAGAGTAAAAAAAGTCAAACTTTTGTCCCTACATGTAAATGTTAAGCTACGAGCACATTGATTAACATCATAATTAAAAAGAGTATGCTATATTTTTTCGTTGTTGTTTTTTTCTATGACTGAGAAGTTTAAGGCAATGTCCGAAGAATACCTCTATAATGGTATCGTCCAAAGACTATATATACCCCGTGAGGCAGCTACTCGCCCGGTGCATTCACTCTGCCGCTTGGTTGCTAAGGAAACACAGAAAGCAGGTAATACATCAGGTCAGCTGTAGCATGCTAGTTTCCAGAGAGGCTGTGTGACCAAGCTAGCAGCCGTTAAATGGAGTATAGGCTTGTTTTTATCAATTTTGTCAACAACTTACTGTCATGACAAGCTGCCAGCCGATAGTAAGCAGTGGCAATTTAATAAAATGACGCCAGTTATTCTAATTGACACATGTGTTATCCTATGTGCTTGCTATCATAACCGGCTAATGACTTGATGCCTCACGGGCTACATCGTGTGATTCAGTTAGCTTACCATTTACCATCTTGCTCACTAGCTAAAGTCGGTGTTGGATTTAGCCAGACAAACTAGCATTATCATATTTTCTACACTGTCATTAGTAAGCGATTGTCCTGCAGCTAATGTTTTAACATACATTTTAACATTTTAACGAGCACAATCGTTTCTTCCCTGCAGAAATGTGTGAACTGCGCAGTAATGTGTTATACCATTTGTTGGGGTCCACGTTTTTCAAGTCGGTTGACTTCAGGTCAGGTCTATTAAAGTAAACTAACAGATTTGCTGTTTTTGCCATACATGTCTCCCATCTCGTTTTGGGCACATTTCCTTAATGATTTCTTGTATTCTCTATTATTGAGCTCATTGATAAGTAGTACCTCTAAATTAGCTGGTGATTGTTGACAGCACTGTTTTTCCTGACGATATGGGATTCAGGGCTGTTTCCACATGATGAGTCCAAGTTTGACCCTTAAGTAACTTGCCTTTTGTGGCATGTGGAACTAGGCTAGCATTGTAGCACCGTGTTTGGGAAGAGGAAGGCCCTGGAGGCCACATCTGAATGGCTGCAGTGCTGTAACAAAGTCTCATCAGTAAATGCTACAATTGTCATTAAATGGGTTAATTATGAATCTGGCAGTGTTTATCATTTGGGTTGGCACGGTTTATACATTGATTTAAGGATTGGTTTCAGTACCAAATGTACTTTAGCCTTTGCACTTTGAAACACCAGCACAGAGGCGAAAAGGCCAAGTTACACTATAATGCAGCGGAGTTTATATATTTTCTGTTTTAGGTTCAGTTTGAGATGTCCATCTTTTTGCTGTCGGAAGATTTTCAGGGATTTTTATTGGATTTTCTTTCTTGGGCTAGCTTAATCCTTTTTCAGAAAGTAGTGACTTCAGTAACTATCATGGCTTAATAGCTACGTCTTTCTATTTGTATACAAAAGAAATATCTCAAGAATGTGCTCCTAAATTGGAAACATGCAAACTGTCTTGTGGCCTTCTGCTTTCTGGGAACACAGCATCGCTTTGGCTTTGCCTTGAATTTTAGTCCATGCGTCTTGGTCACTCTTCTTTTGTCCCCCCCCCCTCCCTGCAAAGATACTATGGCATGCTTCCAGCCCCTGTCCCATTCATTTTTCACACACTTCCCCCATCCTTTCCCTTTTAGTCTGTCCCTCCCCCTTCCCTTCTCTTGACTATTCACAACTCTCTTTTATTGGACCCAACTTAACCGACTGCCTTTTGTTGTACCCTACAAGTTTTAATTTGGTAGATATTCTGGTTTTGTTTGACATGTCATTATATTTCGAGTTTCATTATTTTCAAACTGCTGTGCTCTCTTTACATGATGGAATGTGAAGTGCCTCTTTGTTCAGGGTCTTCTTACGTCCATGTGTGCACTCTGCCATTGTGAACATGAACTTCTACCTTTCATATGTAACTAAGGCAGCACATAAATCCTAGTTTGGTTATCGGGTAAAGGTTGGTTCGAAATATGTGGTCAGTATTCAGGCATTCTGTTCCTTGATCTGTGGGCTGTCTGTTGACATGTAAGATGCAGTTAAAGTGCTCTTTGCACCGTGTTTAACCAGTCTCTTTTAATTACCGTCTGTCTCATTATAATCTATTCTCATCTGTCCCTTTTTTTCTTTTTTTTTTTTTAGGTGGCATAAAGATGATTATGATGGTAATGATGACGGTATAGTGAGGAAGCTGGTCAGTCTGGCTGGTTGAGGTGTGGAGGGGACACCACAAACCACGCCAGGATTCTGACTACTAAGATTTTCACTACCCTCAGTGAATCTCCCATCTCCATGTGTCTCCTTGGACTGTAATTATGGTTACACTTATCACAGAGCAGCTCCGTAAGCAGAGTTTGGAGGAACCTTATCACAAGGCTTTCTCATTCAATGCCAGTGTGGTGAGTGGATAATAAACTTAAAAGGTGTGCTTCAAACTGATTTGAGTTTTATCGTTTTTTTTTTTGCCGAAACAAATTGTTGCATTTGTTACAGTCGTTACCTGCCGTGGGCTCCAGTCCTACCATCTCATGGAGTGCTTGTAGAGCAAAACAAGGCAAGTCATATCGATGAAGAGCATCAGCTTCAACTAACGTGGCCTTCTCTCTAATGTTTACATTTTTGCATTTCCAGAGACCAGCTCAGCTGCGCACCTACCATCCAAAGCACATGTTTTGGCTAATTCCTGTGAACTAGATTCTGTGTGGCCTCCCTCGCGCTCAGGAGAACACCTCCAGAGACCAGAGGCTGCCTTCACAGACAAAGCGTTCCAAAGTTCACCCCCACCACCTCCAAAACGCCACTGCCGATCCCTCTCGGTTCCAGAGGATCTGTCTCGGTGCCGCTCCACTTGGCATCCCAGTGCATCAAAGGTTTGGACTCCAGTCAAACGTGGCTGCCATAGTAGGGGGGCATCGAGTTCGGGCTCTGGAGCCAGTTCTTTGCCACTTTGTGGTCCCAGTTCTTCCTTCACCTCCTCCTCCATACACTCTTCTTCTAGCCCTACCTTCTTTAGTTTAGCACTGTCATCTGACTCCCCTTTATCTTGGGGCTTCCCATGGGATCTGCCTGACACACTGAAAGGAACTTGTTCTGCCTCCTTTGCTACTCCTTCCTCATGCTCTTCTTCACCTGCCCCCCTGCTCCCTCACTCGGTGCTCCAGCGCCGTTTCTCCCTTTCCCCTGTGCACATTCAGAATGCCTCTGTGGCATCCCTTCACCCTCAGCCCTCCCCTGCTTCAGCCCTGACATATGGCTTTTCTGGCCTAGAGCACCCAGCTCTGTCTGCATCTCCCACTTCAGCCTGCAGTACACCGTCCTCTTCTAGGCGCGACCTGCACCCTGCACTACCGCGATGCCATTCGCAGCCTTGCGACATGCGCAGACCTCGTTTGAAGAGGCGCCACGACCCAGATGTTCTACCCTGCCCCAGACCAGGCCTGGACTTCAGCAAGATGACACAGGTGAGCCAAAAGTGGGTGGTACAGGAATCTGGTTGGTCAGTTTTGTCCTGTTGCAGCTTAGACTATATTTATAGTAATCCTTAGTTAATGCCATCATTAATTAAGTGTTACTATTAATTACCTCACGGACCTACATGGTAAACTCTTGCAGGATTCTACTGTATCAGGAATCCATCTCTATACATTCTGTTAATAAGAAAGGACTTCCTCATCTTGTATCTTTCTAGCTAGCGTAGTCAATTAATTCTAATTTTTTTGGTATACTTCCCGGTGTTGGTAATTGCATAATCTCTGCTCCATCTGCATTACTGCTGGTGTTCCCCCTCCCTTGAATAATATATTTGTCACATGACTGTTGCTCTTTCTGCTCTATAGATTGGTAATCGTGAGAGCCTGTTGTGTGGAACAGGTGGCTGCATATTTCCTGTGTCCTCTCAGGCAGAGCAGCGCTTATCCTTCTCCCCTGAATTTCTGGGACGAGCCAGCATTGGACCCCTCAGTGAAAGTGAAGAGGAAGAAGATGAAAGAAAAAGAACAATAATGGATGTGGGGACAAAGATTGTTTTTGAGAGAGACTGCACAGAATTGGACTTGAACCTTATAGAAGAAAACTGACTCTCTTTGGTGCTCCCAGTGCGACTACTGCATTCATAAAAAAATATAAAGCACACCTGTAGGCTTTGTGCTGTCATCTGGCAGAGGCCTTGAGAACTTGTTGTCCGCATGAGGCAAATATCCAGAGTTCATTATTAAGAGTCAAGCAAGTACAAGCTAATGTCAAAATTGCATTGCTATGGTTGTAACATTTGAGCTAGCTCACTATTCAGAACTTCACAAAAATGTTAGTGCCTGCCTGTTCAGCACTAATGGGAAATGCGCATGAGCAAATAAGCAAGTTTTCATGTGCAGACTTTTGTCTTAATTAGCATTAGCCATCAGTATGCATCTCGATAGTCTTACATATCCTTATCGGAACGCTATGTTTGTGAGTGAAAGGAAAGTTCTTATTATTTGCTCAAAGTGTTTACGTGACGCACACGAAAATCCAGAAGTGAACTGAGCTGAAGGTGCTTTTCTGCAGCACCCAATCAGATCCTGCAGTAGACTGCTTTTAGATTTTGCTCTCTAAATTTGGACTAGAGTAAATGTGAGCTGCTGACGGTTGGCCTGACGTTGCTGTGTGTTGGTCAAAATTCTGTCGAAGTAGCCTAAACGGCATAAGAATCCATATCTTAATGCTCTCCTGTTTGTTTGACAGGATACATTCCAACATTCTCTACATTTATTTGACCACATACGCACATACTTTTCTTTTTAGATTTTTTTTTTTTTAATTATACCCCTGTGGGAAATTTTGCATGGACACAATGCACTCCCTAGCCCCGAACCACCACAGCTGAAAGTCTAACCCTTGCCATAAAACTTAACCACAACCTTTAAACAAAGTCTCAACCCCCACCCAATAATCACTTTGTACCAATGGGGACAGAAATGTATGTCCCCAATGCTAACATAATATCCCCATAAGTTGGTGTGCTTTCAGGTTTGGGGTCCCCACTGTATTATATAAAGATGTGCACACGATTCAGCTGCTTAAAGGTTGCTATAGTCTATATTGTCAAAGGGAAGTTCTTATTTTAATAGCAGAATGGATTTGGGTCGTCCCCCCCATCCCATGTTTTCTATTCTTGGAATGTCTGTAACTGTTTGGACATCAACACACCTTACCAACAGTAATACTGATGATACTGTTAACTTACCATGCCTTAAGTCTTAAGAGTTTGTCGGTGCTCTGGTCGTCTTTTCGCAGCCAGACACTTTTGCAGTCTCCATTTGCACTGATTCAGATATTTTCGGGACGGTGTGGCACATGCATTAGAATAGTCGACTGAATAACTGAATCAGTGCTGCAGCTGGACTCCACAGGGCACAATGTGACGTACTGCACAGTGATCAGAGCGAGTACACATGTCCAGCCATTCGAGTGTATGTAAAAGGCTGTAGTGATTCAGATGATTTGGTGGCCTTTTAGAGATTTTTTTTGTTTGTTTGTTTCGTTCGTTTGTTTTCAGATGGAAATATTCCTGTTGCACAATTTATGTATGAATAAATTTAATAGAGAATTATTTTTTTTGTCAAAAATTGTCCTGTCCTTCCTTTGGTAAAGTAATCCATCCTGCTTCGAGCTGCCGTTCAAATGTCGGATAAAAGCACCGCATGAGGTTACTGTGACACCTAGTGGCTGACTAGAATATAGTTTTTGCATAAATATTAAGTTTTGAATTCATTCTGACGTTAACTGTGACGCACACATGTCATGGGAAGGGGAAGACGGCTGCTTTTTGCTTAATCCCCCACCCCACCCCCCCTTTGTTTTTGTTTTTTAATCTGTAATGGACAATAGTAGACTTCTAATGGGGGGGGCTATTAACACAGGAAAGGACATGAAACACCCAAAATGACATAAATGAAGATACCCAGCGGAAGTGCAAAACATGACTACGGCTGACCCTAGGAAAATGCTAAATGACCAATGTGGCAATATTTTGTATAAAAGTAAAAATGACCTAAGATATCATGAGAAGATGCAGGAAAGAGATTTACACCTGCAGTGGCTCACATTTTGCAAGACGACGTAAAAAGAAATAATTTGAAACTGGACAAAAATAAAAGTATGTTTTGTTGTCGAATTGCTCCTCTGTTGGACCCTGTTGTGGGACAAGTTATGGTCTGTTAGTTTTACACGTCCGAGGCTGGGGACCTGTTGTTTCACCCCCCCGCCCCCCGGCCATAGTAACATAGTTATGCTTAACTTTCAAACGATTTGAACTGTGGGCTCAAAAAAAGTTTTGGTGGTTGAATATGTCGACTTGTCTTGCATGTCTTCGTCGCTCCGCCGTGGAAGGTGAGGGCGCTCCTTTCAGCACACGGACGCTTTTTTTACAGACTGTCTGACCCCCTCATCAACAAGCCACTTCCTCTTTTGTCTAATTTCATGGCGATCGGGAGAGAGGGAACACCACCGACGCACGCACACTATCTCAGCACTCCTAAAAGAGTTTATTCGGGGTAAATAATTGTAATTTTTCTGCACCATTTGTTCGTAGGCTTACAAAGTGCATCTGGCTGAATTCAACCACGAGGGAGAATTTAATTTCTCAGCAGAAATGACCATTTGTTCAGCTTCTGGGTCAGATATTTCACATTGTAGCGCCACTCGCTGATAACAAATCGGACGAAATGGGCTCCCCCTCCGCCTGCATCTCACATACTCAGCGGCACACTACTCAACGGCGCTGGCTAGCTAACGTTAGCAACGCCTCACATATGTAGTTACGGGAGTGAGTTGTTCCGACACGTTTAACAAGTTAACGTCAACAGCATGGCACGAAAGGCTGTGTTTGTTCGAACGTTGATCAAATTCAAAGGTTTATTGAAGAAAAACAGCCACTTGTAGTCTTAAAATGTTTGTGTTTGGGTTAGCAAGCCGCTATCGGTAGCAAGTTACCGTGCTATGTATTTGGTCAACTCGGACCGCGATTCAGAAGTTAATGTTTGCTAAATTAGCTCAAAATGGAAATGCTGTGACGGACAGGGCAGATAGTTACATACATAAGCTTAATAACACAGTGTTTCCATTGGACTCCTCAAAATGCTTCTTCTAGTTATTAAGAATATCCCAACGGCTCGATGTACTCGAAACGGGCTAGCTAACACCATCGGCTAAATAGTTGGATAACGGTTACTTGGTTGCCTTATCAATTATGGGTTTATTTCTAATGCGATATGCACAATGTTATCCATTCATTGTTCACAACTTGTATCGTCCATTTAATGTTTAATTCAGTTCGGGGGTAAATTGTGTTAAAACTCAAAGCCAAACTAATGTGAAGCGAATATTAGCAACACAAACTACTGTTTAACTTCCATTTTGTGTACTGCTGTTTGTAGAGTTGAAAAAGTCATGGTTTTTTTTTTGTTATTTTTACTCTGGTACAAGTTCTGTGAAAACGGTCAAATTGTTAATGTGAAAGAATTCAACTCATAAGTTAAATAAGTTCACAATTTCAAACTATACTTTGAGCATCAGTTACACAGTGAACTTTTTTTTTTTTCACCCTCACAAGTTGGTCCCTCTGAACTTTTACCATGCAAACAAAGCAAAAGCCTTTGTATGATGTATATTTCACTAGCCACCTGAAAATCATTATTTATTTGCACATGAAAAGCACCAACCAAAAAAAGCACAACATTGTAACTGTAAAGAAGTAATGTAATTTGCTACTGCCATTCATTGTTGTGTATGTGACCCTCAAAATTGACAGTTTTAACATTTTTCTTTTCTTTTCTTAATGAGCTTACTGCAGTGATGTTTGCTGTATGACATGAGTATACCTTTTTTCTCTGTTTCCAGTGTAATCTAAGTTGTCAACCCGACTGGCACACCGGAAAATTCTTCTACAGGTGAGTTCTCAGCAGACCAGCAACTCCACTGTATGGAAATGTAGAAACATGCAGTGGGACAGTGTTTAAAGAGTAATTGTAATAAAAAATCGTATGTGTGGGGAGAAAGAAAAACAAAACATTGCTTGGTAGTTTGAAAGCATGATAAAATGAAAGAGAGGAGCTTAGCAAGGGCGTGTTAGTGATAAGAAATATGGATCAACACAAGATGCTGAGGAGATAGGAAAATGTAAAATATTAAGCAAATGACGGACTCATAATTTTGAGCCTGACAAGCACTAAATAGACCAGGAAAGTACAAGGTTCAGGAGATGTATTGTCCATTTCAGAGAAATGAATTTGTGATGTGATGGGAACCAATGGAGAACTGAGCCGGTGTGCTGATGAGTCGCATATATCAGCCCAGAACTACTCGCAGTGTAGTGTAGAGTCCAACAAAGTGAGAGTCAATGTTTTAGTACTGGAGTATTAAACAGGACATAGAATAAACCCTCGGGCCAAAGGATTGTCCCGCTGGCTGTTAATCTCAACGTGCACCGTGAACAAAGCGGCTGCAACGCTTTACAGGCGTGTGATGTTGGAGGTAGAGGGGGAAGCTAAATCAAGAGAAACGTGATAGATGAACTATATTCAGTTTTGAGAAGAAAAAAAAAAAAAGAAGACTCCCAGTGGGCCGTTCCGATATCCGCTGAGTGGGATCCTGCTGTTCTGTCAACGGTGATCACTTAGGCTCGTACGTCGGCTGGTCCCATAAATGTGATCATCGCACCCTGGGAACAGCCATCAGTCTTGCGCCGTTTTGGCTCCTGCATCCCGTTACATCTCGAGGTGCATCATCCTCCCCTTGAAAGCCCCCCCCACACGCGTGTTTGTTGTTGCAGCTGCGTCAGTGAAGTTCTGCTCCTTCACCTGCACGAAATGCACCCGCAAAGGAACGCTCGTTAGGTGAGGGGAAACGTTGGACCCTGTGCCCTGAAAGGCTGGAGTCTGTGCCGTGCGCATTAACGTGATTAATTCACAGTCAAGAAAACTACAAACTACTTCCAAACCTCCCTGTCAACTTTAGCTTACAGAGTGCTAAAGCAGAGCCACTCCAACAGGCAACGCTTATTTCGTTTGTGGATAATACAGGCGGGTAAATTAAAGTTCAGGTCCGTTTCTCTGCAAATAGCTAGTTATTCAAAAGTTTTCTGAGGCTTGTCTAATTATTTCCTCTTCAGAGCTCTGAATCCCCTGCTTGTTTATTTTTTTCTGTCACACACTCCTTGTTATCTTTTAGGAACAAGTGCGGCGCACATATATGTTCATTCATGCGTGCATAAACCATGGAACCACATACCAGCAGTAAGTCCACCACCCATCCGAGGAGGGGACCCTGCACAATGGGCAGAGACAAATGACCAAGAATGTACAAATAGAACATGTAATATTGATATTAAAATGGGCAATATAAAGAAAAAAATATTGTTTTAAAATAGATTTTTTAAAAAAGCCTTCAGGTCGTTGACTAGATAACATGACTGTGGACTGCTGGGATGCGTCGCTGCAACATTCAGTAACTTCTGTCGTACGTCCACTCATTTACATTAAGTGAACTCCACCTGAACAAGCACGCTGGTTAGTTTGCTGTCAATGTCTTCAAGGCAATCTGACGAGGCTGGACTGTGTAACATTTAATTGTTACTTTTAAAAGAGGCACAAAGTCCGAGCTTAATGGAGTCACATTAAATAATTAGATGCAGTGAGGGCGGGGTCAATTTAGCATATGATCTGCTCTCCAGAGCAGTCTGACAGATCCCACTGTTAAACGGCACCTTTCAAACTCCTTACTCCTCAGTACTCTTCACATTGCTCTTAATCCCATGTGGAGCTTCTCTTTTTGTGTCTGACTCACAGGGCAGATAACAAAGAGCCTGCAGTGGACACACTGAACCCACTCCAAGTGAAGGATAAAGTTTTTCTAAAGTCGACGGCTCTCGTTACCGTCAGCGCGGTTTAACCTTGATAAGTTGGAGGCCAACAAGAATCATTTTATGACTGTTCAACAAGCTCAAACATCAGTTTTTTGGGGGGGTTTTTCCATCTGCATCCATCCACTGCTGGACTGTTTTACACAATCACACAGCGCTTGCCGAGCTAATACAGTTTGCCGTGGCAGTATGATGTCTCACTTGTGAACAAGTTAGCTGTCCTCTTGCCTTGACTGACTGGATTCTCCATTTGTGTGTGCAGGTGATACTACGTGGTCATAATTGAAGCGGCCCTGCTAGCACTTGGATCTGTTCTTCCCTGTCCCAGGTTAAGGCTGCTCGGTCTATGGCTCTGATGGACAAACACAAACAGGTCAAGCGGCAGAGACTTGACCGCATCTGTGAGGGTAAGAGTGCGCGCTCGTGGTATTTACAGAGGGACATCGTGCCGTTTTAAAGTGTTGAGAGAAAAGGCGTACACTTTTTGTCTTCTGCTTGAACGAGCCGCTTGAGATGGGAAAGAATAATCGTTCACACCCGCTTGCAAAATGGTCTTTTTGCTGTGTCTGCATGTGATTAATTTAGGATGTGACCTTTCACTGCTGGTAGGGTTAGATTTCACATGTTAAAATTAGAAGAATGTTTTATTGTGAAAGCTTTCACACGTGATACCCACAGTTTCCTAACTGCTGTTGTACAGTCCAGCTCTTCTATTGATGCTGTTTGTTTGTTAATCTCGTGCTCCCGGAACATTATATACAGTGAAAATATTGGTTTCGCTTTAGGTTGATTAAGTCATATTGAATTGTTTTTTTTTTTTTTGGTTCTGTGCTGTTCTCTTCACCCGGTGTTTTTTCTTACTTCCTCTCTGTGGGTTTCAGAGTGATGGTTTAGAGTTTCTTTGGAAGAAACGCGCTGTTTCTTAGACTGAAGATGGCAGATAATGGGTGAACCTCATGTTGCTGGCTACATGCAGTGAGGGAAAGTAAAGTGCACAATTCTGTAAGAGACAGTATTTTGAGCTGTTATGGAGGGATGATGGTGATAAGACGTAATGGTGCGCCAAAATGGAGGGAACAGTCTGGGAAAGTCTCCGGAGACCGGTGAAAGGTTGCGACCGAGGCTACAGGGAAATAGGCCAGCTGTCTCTTTAAAAAACGACAACAGCCCAAACCGCCCTCGGCTTCGGCTATGCTAATGAGGTTAGTGCTGGTTGGCTAGCTCTCAATGGAGCCGTCTGTGATTGGAGGCTGGCCGTGGGGGAGGGGCTGGGCGTGGATGACAGCTGGGATCGAGTCAGCCAAGAGCAGGCTGGCAACGAGAGAGGGAGGAAAAAAAGAGCGATAGAGGGAGAGAGGGAGAGGAAGACGGGCTGACAGACTTCAAAATGCAAGGTTAGGCCCGGTGCTCATGTGTTTTTATTATTTCGGCATGTGTTTTTGAAATTTGTGAACTCTGTGTGTGTGTGTGTGGGTGGGGGGGTCTACGGTTTGGGTGTGGCGCAGCTATGTGTGTGCAGTTTCCCCTTCATGTTTGTTCGTACTGGTGTTGTCGCAGCCGTTGAGAAGGAACTGAATAAGCGTGTGTCTAGCTGCGTCTGGGTGGAGTGCTGCTGCTTGCTGCATTATCATCGTCTGCTGCCCCTCCCCCCTCACCTCTTACTCTTAACTACAGCCAGAGGGAGAGAAGGAGAGGAGGGAAAGAAAGGCAGAGGGAGGGAAAATGAATGAATCGCTGAATGAATTGCATTGTGTGTCCGGCCACGCTCGCTATTCGTAGGCCTTGGGTATGCCAATGTTCTTTACTCAAATTACTCCCTGTTTAGGCCTACTTGGTTGTATGCTGCTTTTTTTTTTTTTTTCAGTGGGGGTCTTTGTGATGAGCCACTTTAGGTTTTTCTGCATTGCAAACGTCTCTTTGTGTGTTCTGTGTTTTGCAGTTGGCATGGTAGCATTATTGAGCCATCTGCAATTAATGTTGAGTTACACCGCTCAATGGAGTGCATTCATTTGTGTATTCAGTATGAGTACCCAGTTGATTGTAGGTCTATGGCTTTTTAATATATATATATTTATTCGTGTGTGTGTGTGTGTGTGTGTGTGTGTGTGTGTGTGTGTGTGTGTGAATTATGCCCCCCGCCTTTCCATCCAAAAGAAATGCTTAGACGTAAGAGGAAGTATCTACAAACTACAAATATTTGTTTTCCACCCTCAGCTACTGGCTTCCTTTCCTTAGCAGTTTCACCATTACGTCCTGCCTTCTGTCCAAGTATATGTTCCAGCCAGACGCACTCCCCCACCGTGAAACACACACCTGTCACATGGCAGCGACTAGATAGTTTGTGCTTCTCTGTTTGTTCAGATAAAGAGTGAAACAGGTAAAGGTGTGTTTCTTGTTGTGCTTTGTTTGTCCTAGATGTGGCTTTTATTTGTTTTAGCAGCTTTTATGTTTTTCGGCACCATGGTTAATGGTCACGGTGCACGTGGGCCGAATGTGATGTTTGCCCACCATGGTGCATACTTGTATGTGTCTCAAGACGGGGGGGGGGGGGGGGGGGGCAGAAAAATGGGAAGGGGTGACTCTTCTCAACATGAGATTTAGGTCACGACTGAGACCCCCCATAAACACATGACAAACACCCCCCCATGCCACCTCCTCCCAGAGACCTAGCAGTTTTCTCCACCCCTCCCCCAGCTGCAGCACACCCTCCCCGCCCCCTCGTATCTGTGTCTCCTCAGCTCATACAGTAGGCAGGTCAAGTTCACAGAATTAACATTTAACTAAAGGGGTCTGCTTCGTTAACGCCCCCCCAGGATGGATTCATGACAGTGAATATTGGTTGCATGCGTTTCTAAACAGAGCTGGAGTTGAAGGCTAAATTGGCCAGATTTCTAGATGCTGGCCATGCCCCATCACAGATATAGTTACACATTACTTTTGTAACCTTAAAACACATGTACACACTTAGACCCATGGGACTTGTAGTTCCCTGAAAGCGCTTCTAGATGTGTTGGAAAAAGAGAGTCATAGAAGTCCTGAGTTATTATTGTCTAAGGAGTGTGGCACTTAGCCATGTTAAGTTTAGCCATGTGTGCAGGGGGATTTTGTGTGAGGGCGTGACGACTTTCATCACGTCGGGTTGTCCAGACATGGGAAATGCAGACTGTTGAGTCACTAACCTTTAGTTTAACTTCACGGGTTCAGAAACACAAGTGGTTTGGAAGCTGTGTCACTCCAGTAAAAAGGAGATTTAAATACCTTTTTGAAACTCTCTTGTTGAACCTCCTCTTATTCGCAGCACATGAGTAACTTTTGTTCTTCTCTTTGCGGTGGACTCAGGTATCCGACCCCCCATCCTAAACGGGCCAATGCATCCGCGGCCCCTGGTAGCCCTGCTAGACGGGCGCGACTGCACTGTGGAAATGCCCATCCTCAAAGACGTGGCAACAGTGGCTTTCTGCGATGCCCAGTCCACACAAGAGATTCACGAGAAGGTAGAGGAGAAACACCCACCCACACGCACGCACGCATGAAAGTCTGAGGCCAAAACGCTGCTTTGCTCATTTCATTGCAATGTAGTGTGAAAGAATTCAAAACCTCCTTCTTGTGTTAGAAGTTTGCATTTCCTAGAGGGGTTCATAAGCTCATCAGCTGTAGTAGAGACTGTATCCACTGCACAGCCTGGCAATTTCAATTCATCAAACTGTCCTGGAAATGATGTGCAGTTACATGTGATGTAGCTTCAGATCAATAAAGAATGCTGATAAAATTCTTTGATTTGTCTTTGGTAGGTGCTAAACGAAGCTGTGGCTGCTCTGCTTTACCACACCATTACTTTATCCAGAGATGACTTGGAAAAATTTAAAGGCCTACGAGTTATTGTCCGGATCGGCTCTGGCTTTGACAACGTCGACATTAAAGCAGCTGCTGAGCTCGGTGAGACACTGAAAATGAGAGTCTCGTCACACGCTCAGTCGACTGTTAGCTTTAGCCACGAGTGGTTAACACTTTCTTCTTCTTTTCTACTCGTCATCCAGGCATTGCTGTCTGTAACGTGCCAGCAGCCTCGGTGGAGGAGACGGCCGACACTTCGCTATGTCTGATTCTCAACCTCTACAGGCGAGTCACCTGGATGCACCAAGCGCTGAGGGAGGGAACCCGTGCCTCCAGTGTGGAGCAGATCAGGGAGGTGGCCGGCGGTGCTGCTCGAATCCGAGGCGAAACGCTGGGCATCATCGGTCTTGGTGAGTGAAGAACGTTGACAAGGGTGGTTGTTTGGGCCAAGTTCGGCAGGTTCAACCAGTTCCTGTGAACTATGATCATATTTATAGCTAGTAATTTAGATCACATTAGTTTTACTGTCTCCACGCAAGTCTCCAACTTGTCAGCAGGGGGGGTAAAAAATATTATTTATGCTTAAACAAAAGGCTCGTGTCTGGTTTAGCCCAAACAACTGTGAATAACCTCACACCTCCTTTTGCCTTCCAGGGCGTGTCGGTCAAGCAGTGGCGCTGCGGGCCAAGGCCTTCGGATTCGGTGTGATCTTCTATGACCCCTACCTGCCCGATGGCGTGGAGCGCTCATTGGGCCTGCAGCGAATGGCCACCCTGCAGGACCTGCTCATCCACTCCGACTGTGTATCTCTGCACTGCAGCCTCAACGAGCACAACCACCACCTCATTAACGACTTCACCATCAAACAGGTGAGTGGGTGCACTCTTAATGCGCATTTCCCAAAGCTTGGATCAAATGACCCTCCTCACGGGGAGATCACTTTCCAACCCTGCTATGTTTTAAAGTGTGTAGAGCAGATGCGACCCGAATATGAAGCTCTTGCCTGATCTTTGAGGAAATCCTCTAAACAGATGGCATATATTGTTGTTTTGAGGTAAGATTTGATAAGATTGCAGATATCTGTGAATCAAGTCTTGCATCAGTTGTTTTGGGTGTGATTACATTAAAATAGCTTTGACACGTGCTGCTTCTGAGAGAAAGGAAATACCATCCAGGAACTAAGTCATAGCAGTTGAATGGATTTTATGCTTAGCTTACAAATGTTTACTCTTGTTGACATTCAGCATCTAGCTTCTTTTTTTCGTGGCTGTTTTGTGTGCTCGCCTCAGAAATAAAAGAAAGTCGGCAATCGTCAGCAAGCATTAGACTATTCAATTGCTGCAAAATCCGATCAGCCTTATTCTTATTTCAACATGTCCTCCGATTCACTAAATTAAGAAATGTAAGGTCCAGTATCCATAAGTCTGAACCTGAGCTGGAACAAACATTTATGTAAGACTTAAATGGTTTCTTGTGCCAGGTCGTGTTAGTCTGTACTGTCTCAATTTGCTGCAGATACAAAGTCTCAGCCTCCTCTTGCTAAAGGTCTGCTCCGCTTTGATTAATCACATTAACACAGATGCGTCAAGGGGCCTTCCTGGTGAACACATCGAGAGGGGGACTGGTTGATGAGAAAGCATTGGCTCAGGCCCTAAAGGAGGGCCGGATACGAGGGGCCGCCCTGGACGTCCATGAGACGGAACCCTTCAGGTAACCATAATAAATGTGGATCCATATACTGCATCCACACGATGCACCACCTAATTTCTCTGCTTTATAACAAGCTTACCCCTTCTCAATAGTTTTTCAACAGGCCCCCTGAAGGATGCTCCCAATCTAATCTGTACCCCACATACATCTTGGTACAGCGAGCAGGCCTCAGTGGAGGCTCGGGAGGAGGCAGCTAGAGAAGTGCGCCGGGCCATTACTGGTAAGAAGCACGCATTCTTCATCGTACATTATGCACCTCAGCGTGAAAATCGGTAGTCAGTTTCATATCGGATGAGACGAGCTGATATAGATTTAGTTTTGGTGGGTGGATGATTGCGTTGTTCTATAACCGCCTCGTTGCTCGGCCAACGGAAAGAATGAGATTAGAAACACACATATCCAATACTCCTGGTCATTTAAACTCGTAAGAATTACAATCAACAGTGCGTAAAATTGGAATTAGATTAGTATTATTAAAAAAAGATATGATGAATCCCTTCCATTAAAATAAAAAAGCAGATATTGATATTTCTGTAGATCGCACTGTCAGATCATTACCAATCATTGATCAATAACGATGTTAAGCTGGAACAAATGATAATTTGACACACCAGAGTCACTTCCAACAAGCTGCACACATTGCGTCAGTCTAACTAACTTATTATTGTTATTTAAATGACTCTGATTGAAAGGAGTGAATGGCTGCTTGCTCTTTACAGTGTTTAGATGGAACGAATTCTCTCGTTGCCTTCACAAGTGTTTAATGTTTGTGGTGGAGTCGTCAAACCGGCTATCCCTGCCGATAGCGGGACGTGAAACACACAGCGCTCCTTCTCTCATATCTTTACTGTGTAAAGACCATTTCACGTTGGAGGGAGATCTCCGTCTACTGTTTCCACAGCTTACTGTCATTATAAACCCGGGACTTTTGGGTCATGGGGAGGGTCTAAATGCTCGTTTGTTTGAAAAATAAACCGATGTCTCAAAGTGAGGGGCAGAGGAGAGGACTCCATGCCGCTTACGGGACTGGCTCGGGTAGATGAGGAGCCACGCAGTTTTGATTGTTCCCATCTGTGTCGTTATGACGTTGACCCTCCAGTCTCTCGCTCACGAAACGCACATTTTTAAAGAACCCAAACTTCTGGGCATATTTTGAAGCAGCTCTGGTCCGTCAGTATAGAATACCGTTGAGCTGTGTCCAGAAAAATGGTCACAAAATGTGATATTTTGAAGCCCTGCAAGCAAAATGGAACACGATGGTGAATGAGTTTTCTCCTGGTGACAATAGCAGCTCGGTGCTGTGAGGGCAAATGGTTTGGATGCTATTGCAAATGAATCTCTAAGTGGATACGAAATTTTAGTACTGATTAGTAACCGACTATTGAATTTGACACCCCAGTCATAAATAACGTTTTCTCCAAACTGCGTCGGGATCTGTTCAAAACTGTAGACGCGTGTAGAATCACTGCAATCGCTTAGACAATTGTTTGCAAGTATCTGTGAGTGGCTTGTTAAGGCCTCAGTATGCTACTCCGTGGTCACACAGAGGCTATTAAACCTTTCGAAGTTCTCCATCGGGACGTCGGATACTCAAGGCAATTCACCTCCTCCAGTCGCTACGCTAGACGACCCAATCTCGCGATGTCTATTGTGAAAGTCGTTGATTGATTGTTTACCTTCCGGCTTCGTTCCACTCCTCATGAGAAAGACTGTTGGTGGAGCTTGCTGATATTGAAATGCAAATAATTTTGACCAAATGGCACACATTAAACTCTTTCAAAAATGGCGGTGTTGTTGTTGTGAGAGGAAGGAGCTAAACCGGGAAAGGGATTCCGGAAATGATGTTGTTAGCAGACCAATCACAACCCTTGCGGTCTCCGCGAGTCTCCGTAGCCTCGAAGGATAGATAGGAACTTTGGCCGACGCACGCAAGCGACGGAGAGCGTCTCTGGGGAGGGTCTCCGTCGACGGAGAGGGCTCTCCGTAGCCTTTCCCGGACAACCATAAATCCGGCTTTACTGACCGGGGGAAAAGGGCTCACGTTTCCCAGCGCGTTGTGCGTGTTACGTTTTCTGACTGTAAGGAGAAAATCTGTGAAAAGTTTGTCAAATCTGCGAAGCACTGATCGAAGAGCGGAAAATGTGTGCGAGTGACGTCAAATCTCGGATGATCAGTCGGTTAAGTTCAGTTAACCTGTAGTTAATCTGTTAAATTAGTTGAGTCTTTAAAATGTTTGATAATAAACTAATCTGACAGCTTTTGGTTCACACTTTGAGGGCAACATTCTCCTGAATACTCTTTTCTCCCCTATAAGTTATAAAAGCTTTAGTGTTGTGATGTGTGGGAATTGGTCGCCTCCAACATGCATTGAGAGCACTAATAAGGCTGCTAGAACTGAGCTGTGACAAACAACACCCACTTAATACAGTTGAAATAACACATTTTAAATGCTTCGGTTTATTATTTTGGGTTTGCTGATGACAATCGAGGGAGGAAAAAAAAAGACGTTGTTTTATAATGAATAAGTAAGGATCTGTTCTCTTTGTTTTAGGTCGTATCCCTGACAGTCTGAAGAACTGTGTTAATAAAGAGTATCTTATGGCTGCCTCTCAATGGTCCAGCATTGAGGCAGCCACTGTTCATCCAGAACTTAATGGAGCCACCTACAGGTGAGAGAAGTGGACGGAAAAGGATGAGAGCCGACTGAGATATCGCATGAGGCTTTGTTGTGAGGCTGAAAAGGGATCTTCAGACGGCTCTTACATGATCCCCCTGCTTGTGTTTCAGATTTCCTCCCGGTCTGATCAATGTTGCAGCAGCAGGGGGCCTCCCAGGAGCCGGGGCAGGTGTTGAAAGCCTGGTTTCAGGAACCCTGGCGCATGGCATTGCCCCCGTCTCCCACCCCCCTCATGCCCCATCCCCGGGGCAGCCCACTAAAGCTGAAGCCGACAGAGACATCCCCTCCGACCAATAGCCCCGCCCCCTTGCCGCCACCAGCACATTCCGTCATCTCTGGAAACCAAACCACACCTCCCAGGATCAGACACAACCCCGACCCTCCAGTGCACCGGCAGCCCCACTTTGCCCTGACGTGGATCTGCAGTTTCTGATCACACAACCAGCCCAGGAGTGACCTACCCACCGCTAGCACCATCCCACCCACGTCCCCCCATCCTCATCTCTCCCACCATCCCCTCCTCCCTTCTCTCCCGCACTACGTCAGCAATAACTGTGTTCTCAAGGATTCAAAGATTGGATTGGTTTAGTTCCTTAGTTGGCTGTTGTTTTAATGGAAAATTGATATTTTGTGGTTCTAGGTGTTCATGTTTGTTTTTTTTTGTTTTTTTGTTTTGTTTTTTTTTAAACGAGAAGAAGAAAAAATAGCTTTTTCTGACACGAGGCTTTAGTCTGCTGCCTCCTGCGGTCCTCAGCTGGCGTTGTCCAGCTAAAGGTCCAGAGACGGAAAGGTTGAAGCCCCACTTTGTACATTAATGGGTCATGTTACTGCTCTCCTGTTTTTCTCTCTTTTTTTCTTTTCATCTCCCTCTCCGCTCTCTTCATGATTGGGGAAAACTGTGTACTGAAGTAAACCTGACAGGACCTTGTCCATCCCTCCTAACGTCTAACAGCCCCTCAGCCCACTCCCCACCCCCTCACTCCTCCCTGACACTGTTGTCAGCTTGCTCAGCAGACAAACTCTCTTACTGTGAAAGCATATTATCTGCTCAGCACTCGCTTGAGCAGGTAAAACTTTTCCAGAGTGATACCCAACATTTGTCAACTTTTACTGCTCCGTTTTTTGTTTTGTTTTTTCTTCCTCCAGTTTTACGACTTTTGTCTCTATATTTACACATGCTTGCCCCCCCCCCCCCCCCAAGATTATAGTTTTGTAACAATGGCTGAGAGCATTATGTCAGAGAGCGCATTGGTATGATTTTCCATCTGCTGCCAGCACCCAGAGAGCTGGTCTTGTGCTTCTGATGCCCCGACAGAATCAAGTGCAGCAGCACGCCAGCAGAGGGCGCCGTCTGCCTGGCTGCTCAGAGCCGACAGAGATGCCTCATTTCAGGCAAGCAGAACGTGATCACTCACTGCCGCCATTCAAAACACGGGGAGGGGGGTGAGAGAGACCCAGGGATTGACTACCGCCTTATTGTCTAAGATCTCACCATCACCCTGCACCCATCCATCCACCCACCCTCCCTCCCTCCCTCCACTCCCCTCCCCTCCATCCCTCATGGCCCACCCCTCACATGTGTTCATGAACCAGTATACATCCACCAATTCCTTCAAGTGTGAGGGGACAGTATGGATTAGATTCCCAGTAGGAGCAAGGGGACAGTGTTTTTGCATGCTGGCTCATAAAAGACAGTGGTGTGCGTGCGTGTGTGTGTGTGTGTGCGCGCTTGTGTGCTCCCCTCACTTTGTTGTGATAACAAGCTGTCGTCGTTCCAAAGGAATCATCCCTAGGAGTAACTCTTAAAAAAAAAAAAAAAAAACGCTGTTGCCCTGGCGTCGAAGGAACAGCTTTCTAGTACCTCAGTAACAGATATTGAATGTACCGTGCATACCCTTTTAATTTTTGTACAGATTCTATAGATAGTCTATACTATCCTTTCCTGGAATGGTTGGGAAATTGTAGCAGCAATGATACAATTAACAAGAAGAATGCCCCCATCAAACGATTAGACCAAACCTTTGTCGGTCCAGTAAGGTCACTGAATACTCAGGCTTCAAAACCAGTGTGTATCTGTTTGCCTTCGCTCCTTAATTTTCCTCATGGTGAGAAAATTCAGCACAATTCCCCAGTTTAGACGTTAGACCGTATAAGTGTTTCATCCTGAATCTTACTGGCCGATTTAACGTGGGGAAAAAAAAAAAGAAACAAAAGTCGTGGTCTGCTAGTTATTCTTTACTAGAACATTAGTAGTAGAAGATGCTGTTTTTAATTTTATCTCCCATTTATTGTCAAGCTGCTCTATCTATAGTGCATGTGAGGTCATTTTTAAGGGGATGGGAGGGGGCGTACGGTGCCCCACCCTTTCTACCCAACCCCGTCTGCCCCAGCCAAGTGTTCTCTGCCCGGTTTGCCATTTTTGTCGTCGTCAGTTTCCAGTGATGTACAGTTTTTTTCCTCCCTTCAGAGTCTATGAGAGACGTGGAGCATGTCTGTGTCCTGAAATGGTAGGCTCCTCTGTCATGTGATGAGTATATATTTTTTAAAAAGAATAACCCCCCCCCCCCATAGTTTGGATTATGAGCTTAATGGTAATCTTAAATTTTTTTGCTGTTGATGAGGATTTCTATTTTTCCGTTCAGCAGTGCACTGTTATGAAAACCATTTTGTTTTCTCGTAGGACTTCATTTCGAACGGACATGTTGTCGGTGTTCTACATGTTGTACTGAAACATTTCAGAGAAAACGAGATTCCCTGCCTCCTTTCTTCCTCCCCCTTTTTTTTTTTTTTTTTTCCTCTTTCTTTCTTTCCTTATCCCACTTGTCCTGTCCAGCTTGTATCCTGTGGGCCTTACTACTTCTCTCTCTGTTACAGTAGCTGTTATAGTCGCCATGGAACCACTCACTGCCTTAATACAGTTGACCACAGCAGGTGAAATCAGGAGACTCATCTAGCCGACACAGAAGGGGCCACATTTAAGGCACCTCCGCGAGAAGAAGAGAAAAGCTCCTCACACCCTGACAGGCCTGAGTCCTCTGCACCTTGCATTTCCTTTTCAGTGACGAACCACATTTAGCCTTGTATGAACACCTGTAGTTCATCCTGGTGTTGCATTAATTGAGTGTGAATTCTTACCGTGCTTTAACGTGTTATTTCCTTGTCTAGTTTTTAAATAGTTCAGTCAGCAATGTGCGCGCAACAGACGAGCACGTTGTGTTGAACTCTCAGCGCAGCAGCAGTCGTTGCTTTCTTGGGTGTGAGACCGCCCGCCGCCGCCATCACTACTCTGGGGTTCTGAAAGCGTCTTCCACGGCGCTGCCCGAGCCCCATTGTGGCCTGTCGGGGGGGTGGGGAGGAGGGTGGGGGCAGGGCGGGGCGGGACGCAGCGGACGGCGGCGTGGTCTGTCGACACAAAAAAAAAAAAAGAAAATTGTGGTGAGAGTTGGTCACTTTCTCTCTCTCTCAGGGTTCAAATGCACACATATCCTCCAGCAGTCGCCCTCTGTCTCGTGTCCCTCACCACAGGTTTTTTTCCCTCAGAATGTCGAACCGCCTCCTGCGTTTTTTTGTTTTTTTTTGGTTTGTTTGGTTTTTTTGTTGTTGTTTTTTTTTTTTAGAAACTCCTCCGTTGTGCACACGTCTGAAGTGTTTTCTTCTTTCTTTTGGCACTGACATCTAACCATCTAACAAGGAATGAATGAATGAATGTTTGAGAGTGACTGCGTGTGATGTTGAAATTGGGAAATGTATTTTTACAACATGTGAACATTTTTTTTTTTCACACTCATTGTGAGTTGATTTATTTTCCTTTTTTTTTTCTTTTTTTTTTCTTTCACCAGACTGCAAAAACAAACAAAAAAAAAAAAACACCTGAAAAAAAATCTCCTGTAACTAGGCTCTTAAGCTTTATTTTTGTTTTGTTTACTTTTTTATTAGAAACAATCATGTTTGTGATGGTAACTTCCAATGGTAAACTCCACACCGTATTTTAATAAAATCTTAAAAATTAAACGCACGCTTCCTCCTTTTGAGCTTCCAACATGCTGCCCCTGGACGTTTAAACCTTCCTTTGGTCGCTTCTTTTTTTAAATTTTATTTTATTTTTTTTTAAAGTTTCTCTACTTGATTATTGCTCTTTAATAAGACTGAGATATTGCCAGTTGTTAGTTTGTGGTCGGCTTAAAGACACGGAGCTGTGTTTAGAAAACTTTTGCCATAAACAAAATAGTTAACTGCAGCTCAGCTGCTCTTTATGTGGAGCTGTGCAGTGCCAGGACGGCTGTGTGGACCCACAGGGCAAAGCAGGGTGGGGGATTATAGGCTCCAAAATTGCTTCCACATGCACATAACCAGAAACCTTCTCTTAAAATGAGATGGATTGTTGTTATTGACTTTGTAATGTGCGTCCTGTGAATATTTTTCTTTTTTAGACCTCTCAGCGAAGCTAAAGCATTCGGTATCTTAAGGATTACATTCACAGAAGTTAAAAGCAACCAACTGCTTTAGAATCACAAATTCAGTGGAGCACAACCGAGATATTTATTTATTTTTGCTTTTTTTTTTTTTTTTCCATCCTTGCTGCTGCAATACGGTGCAAAAACCTTGAGCCAGCCCTCAATTTTCAAAGAATCTTGTTTCCAAGGAGCCAGACTTTCTTGTAATCGTTTTAAGTGGTCTTAAGTAATAGTTCCCTGAGCTTTTTGAAGTTCTTTCATAGTTTTTCTGTGTAGAGAGGCTGCTTTTTCAATCTTTTTTTTTTTTTAGAGGAAGCTGTTTCTTTGTTTGCTTACACTGACCTATAAATCAGTGAAGCATAAAAAAAAAAAAAAGGGCCCCTAACTCAAGCGATGAACCAGTGCAGTGTCTACACATAACAGACTGCTCGGCAGAGAACCAAGTTTGAATTGTATTTTGTTAGTAGCAGCCTCTAAGACACGTCATTCGTCCCCATTTCTTCAGTTAGGTTTATCAAAAATGTCACAAATAACCGTTTGATAGGAACGAAATAGTATTTCATTTTTTTTTTTTCTAGCCAAAAAGGTGATTCCCAAAGAGATAAAGTGTGTTCTTAAAGGTTTAGACCTGAGAGATCTATCTGATCAGCCGATCCATCGACTGTTCAGAGAAGCCTCATCAGACGTAGGCTCCATCGAAAGGTGTCTGTTCCTAAGGAAGGAAAACTGGGAGAAAAAGGCTGAGGTATACCGAACTCTACTAAACTGAGACAGAAAATCTGTGGCAGCAGGTAGCAGCCCGAACCACAACACTATTGAAGCGGCGTGGGATCGTGTTGATTTAAGAAGGGAGTAAAAAGCAGCCAACATCCAAATAAGAGCTTTGGGATGTCCTTCAAGAAGCCCCGAGAACTTTTCCTGAAGACGACTTAAAGAAATGACGGAAAGCTTCTCTGAGAGGATTCCGGCTGTGGTGAAGAATAAAGGTGCTCAGACCACATGCTGACTTTCAAGCTCGTTAAAACTGTGCAATCTCTGCGTTTGCCATAGATGTTTCCACTGGTGTTTGCTCATGTTTCAGTTAGTCGCTGCATATATTTGATGTTTTTCTGGGAATGTATGAAGAAATTAGGGGTAGCTCATAACTTGTGTAGGCTGGAGCCACTAGCCTCAACTTTCAGCATTGACTCAGGTGACAGCACTTGTGAAAGCGAGACTTAATAAACAGGAACATCCTGCTAACATACTGAGGAGGGTTCTCCATAGTTATCGTCAGGGCATATATATATATATATATATTTGTTTTTATTTCATTTTATTCCCATCTCGAGGCTTAGAATGAATTGGGACGGTCCACACGCTCAGTTCAGAAGTGTTGGCACAGTACATTCTGATTATTTTCACTCATTGCACAAAGAAAATGGGGGAGAAAAAAAAGAGCTCCCACAGTTTTTCCCACGCATCATTAAGCTGCAGCCAAGAATTATTGCTCTTGTTGCTGTTTTCCCACCAATGCTACCAGGGGTGCTCCATGCAGAAGACCTGCTTTATGGTTTCAGATTGATTTAGTCCTCCTAAATGCAGACGTAGCCTATGGCTTTAGTTTCTCTCTATCGCGGAAAGAAAATCCTGTGAACAGTTAAGGTTGTCTTTGTGTTGTTTTTTTGTTTTTTTAATGCCTTTAATCATCCTTATAAGACCACACAAGCTCACAACAGCATGCATTAAATCCTCATGAGCTCACAACATGCTGACGTATGGGGGGGTTTAATGGTTGCTAAATTCCCATTTTGTGTGAAGACAAAGTAAAGCTGACGGTAGTTACCTTGTATCAACAAATCAAGTAGGCTGAACACTAGATTTTGTTTTCTTATAAGATCCTCCTGTGATTCTCAGAGGTCATTCAGTTCAGTCCTTGAGGTACTTCAGTGTGGAGCAAAGTGGTGGACTGATTACGCCTTAAAGGAGCCTCATATTTAAGTTAAGTTATGGACGCATTGCACATTTCTTGTGTGTATGTGTGTGGAGGCCCAGGATTCAAGCAGTATTTAACTGAACCAGATTCACGCACACTTCAAACGCACTTCGTCCCAGTGCTGCTCCCTAATTCCCGTCTGACATTTGGGCGTCCGTAACCCCTGTCAGCCTCCAGCCGTGCCACCAGATTTCTTTATTTGTTTGTTTAGTTGAAGAGGAGGAGAAGCGGGGCCTCATCGCTGTCAAACCAGTAAAAATGTGAGCTCCGGTTCCCATACTGCTCCTGACTCAGTAAATTCAGTTAACTGCTGCGTAAAATGGGATGAAAACAATGTTTTAGTTTCGGTGTGTTATTCAGATATAATAAGCTTTAGCTTGATATTTATCCCAACATTATGCATTTCTAGGAGGCGATATTCGAGAGGCTCTGAATAAGTGCTAAAGCACAAACATCATCAACATAGAATACAAGTCGTCACTTCCTCCACAAAACTCAAGAAATTTGTATGTCTTTGTTGTATTTTGTTTGAGTATGGTTGTTACGTCCCTGCGCCAAAGTGTTTTTCCACATCTAGTTAGAATTTTTCCACACTTTGAAAAATAAAATAAAATAAATCCTCAGAGACGAGAACATCACCAAAAAAAGGATAGTTTTGACTTTTGATGGGAGCAGTTTGACGGACCAGGATGTGTGTGGTAGTATGTGGCATGCTTGCGCATACTTGTCCATGTGATGAATTAGTCTCTCGACAGATGGTCTATCCCACTTGGAGGGATTGTAATACCAACCCGAAAGCAGTGGGATAAATATTTGTCTTGGTTTGTCTTTGGAATGATTGAATATCATTCCGGCCACTGAACGACTCGGATGCTGCATCCCTGACAGCTTGCACCAGCTTGGTTTTCCATCTTAAAAGGCGTTATTAGTTTGATCTGCTGTCATCGTATCCTTTTCAAGGTAACTTCGGCCGATTTAACGGTTTTGTTTTAATTGCTGTAAACAAATCCCGTGAAAAGACAAACGATGCATTGATTGAATGTTTAGCATTGCGTGTGTGGTCTCGTGATTCTTATTTCTCCTTGACAGAGAGCGTGTTTGCATGCACAACTGTGGCCAGGAATTGAGATTTAAACTGGCTCCGATCATTTTCCAGCTATTGTGTTTACAGAGAACACAGGTTATTCACATCTGTGTGTACATGATCATTACAGTATCCAGGTTTGGAATCATGTGCACAGCTGGGCCTGATTTCTCCCCGTCTCCGATGCTGTGGATAAGGTGACAAAGGATTCCAGTTTCTGTTGGACTACAGGTCCAGGTTTCTTAAAGCTGAATGAGACGTTTGCAATCCAGTAATAACCTGGCGCCCCAGTTAACGCTATAATAGACTATATCAAAACCCACCATGTTATTGGATAGCATTATCACAATTAACATGTTTGTTTTGACTCAATCCCACATATCATACTCCATAAATAACCACTGATTGGCCGCTAAATTATTGCTGGTGTTAGTCACGTGATAAAGAAAAGTACACTCTCTTTCAATTGTAAGGTTTTATGCTTCGGGTCTTCTTGTTCGTTGAAAAGAAAGTAAAGCCAAAGTGCTCAATCAGCATGAGAAAAACTAAGTACAACCTGACCGCATTCATAGGAATTAAAAGGGCAATTAGCAGCCAGGTTTGCTAATCAATCGCTCGCCAAAGTGTGCTCTAAATATGAAAGTTCATGATAGTTCAGTTAGAGATAGAGTGAATGGCTAAGTTTGGAAGGGTTGCAGAAGGAAGCCGCTTCTCTCTAAAAAGAACATGGCAGCAGAGCTTAGGTTAACAGAACAAACCACAAGACGTCTGCAACAATGTCCTTTGGACAGACGAGGTCAAGGTGGAGATGTTTGGTCATAATGCACAGCAGCACGTTTGGAGAAAGCCAAACACAGCACCTCATACCAAGTGTCAAGCAGAGCGAGGGGTGATTATTTATCTTATTATTACTATATGTTTCAGCTCAGAGTCATGCACCAGGATAATGCTCCCAAACACGGCAGCAAATCTACAACAGTGTCCGATAAAGAAAAGAATCAAGGTGCACAATGGCTCAGTCAACCTGATTATAATGCTGTGACTGAACCTTATAGAGCTATGCAGAAACAAAGGACTGCAAACCTCAGTAAGTGAGTTTTTAAGAAGAGGGAGCTGAAATTCCTCCACAACGTCAGTCACGAACATCACACAGAAAACTATCACTTCAAATCATTGCTGCTGGAGGTGGTTTGTACAAGCTGCCGAATGATGCTGCAGGTTCCGCTTAGTTTTTCACCAATTACTTCTGCGTTCTGACTTGGTATTTTAGATGAACAACGGCGTGGTGTGTAATGGCATGTACTGTCGCTCATCTGAGGTTGAACTGCTTTAATGTTTAAGGCCTAATAAGGAGCAGATGATTTATTTTCACGTCCTGGTCGTATAACTTTAGTACTGAAAGATGGTGGAATGAACGATTTATATATAAAGGGTTGAAAAAAAAAAAAATGAAGAAAGGACTATCAATGAATGCCACACACAGGGTAGAGAAGACCTGAGGTGTTGAGAGACAGCCTAATCCGTTCAAAATGCTTTTCCTTCCTGCCGTTTGTCTGTCCGTTTCGGTCCTGCAGCTCTGCAGCGAGTGTGGCTCCTGCACAACCCTCTGCGTTTAGCTCGTGGTTTCTCTCCTCTTATTTCACTCACTTGGCTTGAGGAAACAATGACGTGAGCACGAGATTGACGGGAAGAAAGCTTTCATTTATCTTGGAGTTTTGCGTCAGTCGGGCAGATCTGCTGCTGTATCTGGTGTCTCACTGCTAACCTCTGGTGTATCTGCTGAGGGGCAGTTTAACTGTGCCCGGCAACCGTGTGTTACAGTGATTAAAGTGGTTGTCAGTTCCCGTTTGCAGACACATCTGCGGCTCCTAATGTCCACCGGCGTACCTGCCACGATGAGTTTAGGTGACTTTTGTATAAAGTGTGCGCACATCTGTGTGGCTGATGAAGTGTCTGTGACGTGTCTTATTAACAGCAGTCAGTCTGAACGCTGAGCTAAGTCATTAATCAGCAGGCAGCAGTGCAGGAAGGGGCAGGTGGGCTTTCCCAGAACCTACACCATCTAGATAGATGGATAGAAAGAAAGGAAGAGATTAGATTATAGGACTTGAAGGAGGAAACCGATGCAGAGAAGCTGTAATTGTTTACTTGACTGTCTTTGACCACAGGACACAAAATCCAAATTGTTACCTGATTCACATCTACCCCTCTTCCTGTTTCTGCTCATATTCATCGCTCACTATTCCGGGAAAGTTTACAGGCGGGCCATACAGCGACATGGCCAACTCTGCGTAAAGATCTGAAGTCATCCCCTCGGTCGAGCTGACGAAGTGCAGATCAAAGGACTTGATCACAGTGCTGTCCAGGTTGTGTGTGTGTGTGTGAAGTAGATGAATTTACAACCCATAGGGCGCTTCTTTATTTTGTCATAGCTTTGAATCGTAATCAGGGAAGTCACATCGAGGTTTAACACGCTCCCTCCCTCACACATGTACAAACAGCCTTATTTAGTCTCAGTTCATGTTCTAACTAGTTCATGAGTGAGTGGCTGCCGGTAACACAAACCTCTTTGGTTGTCCATGTGTGTACCAGCTGTGGGAACTGGTGACCACACGTCCCCTTCTGTAACACACGAGCACATTTACACAACCTGACCCATGGAAATGGGGTTCCTCGACTGAGATCACAGCTGGATCTGCCACAAGATGGAACCATTTAAAAAGAGAGGAAAAAGACGGCAACTATTTAAAACCCCCTTTGATTCTCTACAATGTCCAATCAAAAGTAAATTAGCGACGGAAATAAAAGCCAGCGCTTCTGTCCAGACTCCTCTCGCCTGCCAAGCAGGTTGCGTGGTCATATATAAAGCGCAACCTCTAATTTCTCTTCCATTCAGCTTCCATTTTTCAGCAGTGCTGCACCTTTAAAGTCTGACAGCATGCACTCAAAAACAGAAACAAGACAATACACAATGCTGAGTGGGATTTGTTAAGAGGGGCCAATGTGGTGTTGATTACCTCGTCAGCAATGAGGCTGCTGAAAGAGAGAGAAAGATACAGAGGGAGAGAAGGGAGAGGAGCGAGGGCCGTTAACTGCCTTTCCATACAAGGAGAGGAAGGGGGACAACGGAGGAGGAGGGGGAGGAGAGAGCTGGAGAAAGAGAGGAAGAGGAGGGTAACATGAGGAGATACAATGAGAGAGAGAGAGGGGAGGAGGAGAGAAATTTGGAAAGAGATAAAGGCAGGCAATAGCGGATAAAGGCTGATAAGGCTACGCCAGTTACAGTAGAGAGGAGAAGAGTGAGTGGATCGTCATCCAGCCTGTGATTCTGCTGCTGCTGCTTCTCTCTGCCACTGGCTGACTGATCCAACACAGGTAAGGGATTTACGCCGAAAGCTCTTCATTCATTCTCTGCACACAAAGTCTGATTTGGCTGCGCTTCTTCAGTCAGATGAGACCCAGTCAGCTTTTCTCTTTACTTTGACATGATGTGGCAGTTTACAGCAAAGCATGCAATGCAAATGCAAGAGTTTAGATCATGCCAAAGCGGCAAAACAGCCACCTAGAATGACCCTTTTACAAAATCCTGCCTATTTAATCACATTATGTAGTGACAGAGGTGCTTTGTTATAACTTCCTGCAAAATAAACAAAAGGTGTCAAAGATAAAAGTTGATAACTTTGCAGAAAGTTAACTTTTGGTGCACAGGAAATTCTGTGTGACTTGTGCATTACCTCGAAAAAACAAAGTGAAAATAGGCCTCTCAATATTCTGCACCATCTTCCCTGCGATAAAAGTACGAGTTAAGAGAAATTAAAAAACAATATAACACAAGCACTAGTAAGTAAGATCGATAAATGTATTTTCCATCAGTGTCTTTATGTCATGTTAATTCTCTATCAAAATAAAACATCATCTACCACTAAATTCACACAAATTCCCATCACATTTGTGCATTCCTGTGCATATTTGAGCCACCAGTTGTTTCACTGATATCACTGCAGTTCAGGTACACTGTCAGGGTGTCTGCATGCACTGTCAGTCCTCACTGGTGACTCTGTTGACAGCATAACTTAAGCACACCCTCCTCACCACTGTCTGTGTCTGAACCGCTGCTTACACTGTCGCGATCCAGTTTCTGACCACCTGTTGTGATGCACACCTGGCCGAGCGTCTGTCTGTGTAAATGCATGAATGAATGAAATGTCAGCAACAGTCATGCGTGCACTCAACAGGCGTGCAGGAAAAGGGTAACTCAAGACAGATGGATGCATCTTTTTCCCCAGCATGAGCTCCTGAATCCTCTATTGCCCAATAAAAGATTTTTTGGGGGAAAAAAAACAAAAAACAAAACCTGCAAATTACCTTTCCGCCATGTCCTCGTTAAAAATAATCATACCTCCATTTGTGTGCACAAATCTAAGCTTGTGTATGTATGCCTGGATGCCTGTGTATAATAGCTGTGGTGAATGTTTGCATTATCTCTGCATGCGGCTGTTCTAATAGCACAAAGAAAGGTGCCCAAAGGGCGGCAGCCGCCATGTTGGCTCTGCTCCACTTCCCCCTGTTTTATTAAACAGAAAATCTGCTGTGTGTGTGTCTCTCTGTGTAAAATGATGACACCAGGTCTGTGGTGCGGGTCCATATGTCTGTAAACTTTGTGGTGATGGAAAATAAGTGTGTACCTCTGCTTGTATCTAAAAAAAAAAAAAATTCACCCAGTGGGCTGTTATTAGAAATGCACGTCTGGGACTGTGCGCTTATAGATAAATCTCTGTGTGCAGATTCAAGAAAGCTCTCTTTAGCGTGAGTTACAATGGTGTAACAAGTTCAAAGGGATGGTCAAAGGGTTTACTAAACCAAAGTGTAAGTTTAGAAGAGAGAAAGCGATCAAACGTCTGTCTCTAACAACCTAACAAACCCCCCTCACACTTTCCGGCCAGTTTTATGGGTGAGTGGGTGAAAGAAACAGAAGACAGGTAAATCTTTGCGAGAACATGTCCGAGAACTCACCCCCTTATCTGTACTAAACATAGCTGGAGAGATCAGAGAGGACAGCAGCAGTTAAGTTCACCTACTGCTGCTAAAGGCTCAGATTCAACCTGTGAATATTTCCATTATTACAAGTGCTGTGGGACACAGCAAAGATAGAGTTAGTTTTTTAGAAAAAGTTGGACACTTAAGCAGCTAAAGCTGGCTCCCCGTCTGCCTCCTGCAGGGTTGCAAAGTTTGCGATCAGGTGACTGAGCAGCCAGATCAAAGCTGGGCTCTCTGTGTCTGCATACTCAAGGTATTTTTATGGGTGGCTGTTAAACTGTGCAGTGGTTAATATGCATTTAATGGAGACAGGGAATTGATAAAACATTCAGCGACGCATAAGGCTGCGGTCAGAAAAGTGTCAGAGTTGGAGTTTTGCAGCTATATTGGCAGAGTAATTCTATCTGACCTCTGGAAATAGACTTCAGGGACAATATGCAGCAGGACATGGGTGTTATGTGTGTAGAGATGGTGAGTGTGTGTGTGTGTGTGTGTGTTTATGTGCACATTTACGTATTTGTGTGGCGGTTGACGTGCCCGAATTTAACTGTCTGCATTCTGCAGCTGCTTGGAGTTTTAGTTATAGTATGGAAACCCATGGAAACGGCACTCTCTCTTACTGTAACTGCAAAAAAAAAAAAGAGAAAAAAAAATCTGTCATCAGGTTTGAACTGTTGCATAAGAGTTAAAACACCAGCCAATAAAAACGGGAGCAACATGACATCACTTTTTTATTTTTGCATTTTTTTTCCCCCCCAAATGCTCGCAAAAAAAAAAAAAGATAAAGGAAAAGCAAGCCAAGTAAAATCAATGTGGCAATGAAAACCCAACCTTGGAGGGATTTAACATGAAGGTTTTGTGTACGCACTGCAGGGTGGTTGTCATGTCATCTCAATTCTGACACGCTCTGAATCAGACAGAAAGGGTTGGATGGCCGGAGAGATGTGATAAAAAAGTGTTGAGAGAGACAGTGGAGAGGACGATAGGATGGAATAATGTGTGTGGAAGAACCACTGGTTGACACAAAGAAATGGAAATACTCTCTGTTTCTCACCATAAACCCACAATTTGTTGCATATGAAGCTCAGGTTTATGTTGATAAATCTTGCACGTGCCCTTTTAATGGTGTGTGACTCAGCAGCTGCTGTTCAGAGGATGGTCAGTCGGTGAGATCAGTAGAGCAGACAGAATTTACATCCATCCTCAGAGATGTCAGCCGCTTTGTTTTATTTCAGGGCGGCTCCTGGAACAGACATTCCCAGTGAATATTAACTGTTTTGCCCTGTAGCCAGAGACTGGCTCTGGGTCAACACACACTCGGTCCAGCCCAAAGACGTAGGAGGATTTCTTTAGTTGAGGGTCAGCGGGTTCAATAAGTTTTGTTCTTAGATAAAATGTGTCATGATATGAGGGCAGGGATCTGGAATTTCCCCTTTCATCTGATTTTCCAGGATTGTCTGGGTTTGGTTTCCTAAATGTTCATGTTAGGATCCTTTCGTTTGTTTGCCTATGTGCATAGATTACATGCCAAAGTACTCTTTAGACAGCTATTGGTTTCAAAATGTGCCACAAGTTTTAAGGCATGGAAACTCAGTGGCGGGAGCTGGATTATAGTGATCACTATCAGCAGGAAAACCTAATCATGTGCAAACCATGATCCATCTCTACCATGAGTGAGGAATAACACACTTCTTTATTTCTCCGTTCATTTCAGATGATGTCATCAGAGCACCTGACCTCTGGTTGGCTGCGGCAGCTACTCGTCGTGCTTGTGAAGCTTTGTCTTGCCTTTGCTGGGCCGTTGCGACCTTTCAACGGGACAGACTGCACAGCCAGGAGTCCTGCTTCCTACATCCTGGTCTTTACCGGTTACTGGAGCCCGCAGGCCTTCCCAAAGCAGTATCCGCTGTTCCGCCCCCCCGCACAGTGGTCAAAACTCATAGGTGAGAAGGACTGCTATGGACCAAGAGAAAATCTGGAACTTTAAAAGGATCCGGAAAGGGCGAATAGGGACAGAAGCTTAAACTCCGCTTCACCTGAAGACATTTGTTTATTTTTTTGTGTTTCGTCACGTGTCAGAGGGTCAAAGCATCACTGTCAACATATATGCACATACACAAAGAGGTGGAGGAGGTAAAGAAAAAAAAAAGCATAGGAGAACAGAAATGTCTAAATGCTACCAGATGGTGCTTCTCTTTGTTTCTCTAACGTCTGTCCAGTCACAGCCTTTAATATTTCTCCATTTCTTTGAGTCAGTCCTACGCTCCTTCCCCCATTTCCGCTGGTTTACCACAGTGTTGGCGGTAAAGACAGGGGTGATGGTTTCAGGGGTGGTGAAGGTGGGTGATGATAGCTGGGGTGGGGTAGGGTCAGACCACTTGCCTCAGAGCCAGGAGGAGGTGAAAAACCATGTCTTCTCCCCCGCCTCCTTCAGACTCTCCTTCTTTCTCATGGTAGCTGACAGTGGTTTAGACGTGTGTGTACATTGATGTGTGAATGTTGGGGCTATGGCGGCCTGAACTTTGTCTGGTCTCCAAGTACTCTGCAAGAGAAGGATGCCACACTTATTCCACAGAGACAGACAACGGCAGCCCTGACACACCCATAATTATTTCCACAGGGATGGTTTTTGTCACCAGACAAGAAAAAACGCAAAGGCCTTTGTGGGCTAAGAGTGTGCTGTTGGGGACAGAAAGGAGTTTGGAGAAGGAGTTTCCTAAGCAAACCTGTCAAAGAGTTTGGGGGCCTTTCATGGGACTTTGGGCTTTATTGTGAATGTCACTGGGGAATGGGGCCGAGTACACTGAAAGAATGGCCAAGAAATACACAAGCAATTAAAGAAGAGGTGGGCTTTGAAGTCTTGGTGGGGCTTAAACATGATGCGTTATCTGGTTTCAAGGTTTGGAAGTTAGTGGGAAATTTGTTAGGATGGAAATGTAATTAAGTGCACAAGTAATAACAGTTTGTGGAGAAACAAGATAGTGTGTGAAGTGTGCTGGGCAGCTTTTGTGTGTGTGGATAACTGTGTGATCATGCATGTGTCAGGACTATTTAAGCTTAAATGCATAGTTGTGTGTGTGTGTGTGTGTGTCTGTGAGCTGCTCTGAAAAGTGAGGTAAGGCAGAACCATCAGAGCATTTGTCAGCGTGTTTCTGGCTAACCTTACTCTGCCCTTAAAACCACTGGCCCAGGCCAGTGGCTCTGTGGGTTTTGACATGGAGCTCCAGAATCTGTGGTCTGTCTTGATTTTCAAAAGATCACAAAGATAGCCAGATCTACAGAGAAGAATGTGAAGTGAATGACTCAGTTGGCCCAGATTGTACGAAAACGTATCAATGAGGGTTTTTATAATATAGAAAAAATGATTTGTTGTCCACCATCTGGAGGTCAACTGCAAGTTCCTGACCTGACTCCTGGCAGCTACAGCCTGTGTTGTGGTGTCAGCAGTGATAGATGGAGAATATAACCTTGCAAATATACATGCATATGGGCAAATCCTTCAGAATTATCAGTTTAAGTGCAGGAAGTAGGAGGCCGCCATAGAAATATATGCTGGCTCCATGATGGAAATGATCTCACCGTCTGGCTGAGGCTCCTCGGTGCTTCATTGACATTGACATGCATTCCAGTGAATAAGCATCTAACTCCTGTCTTCTCTTCTTTCTTCAATTTTCTTTTTTCTCTTTAGCGGTCAGCCATAATCGCCATTTTAGGCTATGGGAGGAGGGCGCTGCATCAAGTCCGGGGGTGCAGAGCTTTGCTGAAGTCGGGGTCACGGTGGAGCTGATGAGGGCCGCCAAGGAGGCCAGGAAGAAGCGCACAGTCGGCGCCATGCACCGAACGGCTGGCATCCCCAATGGCATCGGCCACAGCTCCACAGAGATGCTCATGCAGCCCCGGAGTTCACTGGTAGGCACAATAAAAACAACAAAACAGCCACACTCATTCAAGAAGAAGCACACACATGATCAGACACAGAAAGTCAAACAAACCATCTGTTTGACCCGGGCCTCCCCATAACATCGTCCATCCACTCCAACCAAATACCTCACCACTTCTTTCCACTATATCCAGTCAGACTATGTTTAGCCTAAGTGCTTCAGCCCAGCAGCCACAAACGCCCACATCCATCCTGCGCGGTCTGCTCAGTGTCTGCTGCTTATCCCACTGAACTCTGTGAGCTCAGGAGAGAGGGGCCCATGTTTGTACGGTTAATATCAAGCTGGCAGCCAGTTAGCTTAGCCTAGCATGCGCACTGGGAACAGGAGGAAAGAGCAGGCCTGTCTTTTAGCACATTGCTTTAAACAGAACACTTTAATTTCTGGGACTTCGGTGGGCTTCCTCACATGACCCAGTCACTTCAAGTCCTTCCACAATACTTCTATTAGATTGAGGTCAGATCAGTTATGACGCTTGGTTAGATTACTGTAAAGTGAAATCTCACTGTGGCAAACTTTGACATACTAACTGTCCTGCACCGGGTTTTTTTTATTCGAAAAAACATTGTTATGACTTTTCTTAGACTTAGGTTCTAATACTTCCGGAATAATCGACAATTTATCACATATATAAATCAATAAATACATATAAATGAATAAAATGTCTTCATTCATAATGACTGCACAGAATGTTTAGGGGAAGACCGACTTTCAACAGAGTGGGAAAGGACAAAAAAATTCCCTTTAACCTGGCCCACTATTTTAACTTGACGAGCATAAGTTTTTATTACAAAGTTGAAAAATTATTGCTATCCCTCGCAATGTAACTCACGTGGCCAACAGACTTACAATTTTTATGCCAGAAGTCTCCAAATCACATGAAAACACCAAATGTCCCATAGACTTCTATACAAGATGAGAGCAGGATTTTCACAGGAAACCAGAATTGACTGTCCATAACTCAATAGTATGTTTGCATTTTTTAGACTAAAAACACAAATGTTACACAGATGCATGTGAGAAAGCTTTGCGGTACTCACAGTTGCACAATTGTGTTACTGGCAGTTGCATTTTTTTCTCAATTTGTAGCAGTTCAAGACTTTTGTAAATTTTATGCCCGAGTCAGAGAGAAAGCTGAACTTAACGTTATCAGTCCTGCATTCAGGACTCACAGCTGATGGACATTTGATAATCAAAAGCCTCTCTCACGTTTGTTTTCTTTGCACACACTTTGATATTTTCAGGTTAAACTTTTTAGCAGCAAGAGAATCTCCCCCAAAAATAGTATTGTTTGGTTCTGTGCTCAGTGGCACTGCTCACTGCTGATCTCAAAACTCACTTCAAACCAAGCCAAGATGTACTCTCAATTTGATTAAGAGTTTGCTGTTATATTTCAGAATGAATTGTTCCATCAATGATGACAACTCGTGTTGGCCCACATGCAGTAAAACAGGCCCAAATCCTAATACTGCCACCACCATGTTTCACCAGTGGGATAAGGCACTTGTGTTGGTTTACAGTTTTTTCTTTTGAGTTAAAATGAGAGTTAATTCTCATTCTCAGTGTGATAATTTTTTTCTCATCTCTTCTAACACTACTAACACAAACTTTCCAAGCACAATCATAAAATAGCAGGTCACTGTTTTACACATTATTCATGGTGTTAAACAGAAGGGATATACAGTGATATACAGATATACATTTAGCATAAGGATCAATTATCTTGTTTTATTTCTCAGCAAATATATATGTATTCATCAACGGATTAAGCGGGTATTGAAAATAGATGGATGGATATATTCAGCTCATTTGTATACTGACAGAGTTGCTGTCATCAGTCTTCTCCTGACTCCTGACGGACACAATCCACATTCTTTGTTTGATGCAAAGCATCTTAATGTTTTGCCTAAATTAATTTAGGGATTCAGCAGTCTTACCCTATTCTACTTAACTTTAATCAAGTCAAGTTAGTTTTGGTGCCAAGTACATACAAAAAAATGGGAAGTTTTGCATCAAAACCAACCCATCTGAAGCGCAGAGGCCACGTATTAGCCTCTATTTTTAGGCTGTGGCTTTCCCTGCTGCTCGGACCACAGAATAACACTGCCGCTGAATGCTGAGTGGGAGCAAAGGTCATGGTTAGACTCTCTTTTTAGGCTTGGGCTAAATTTGGGTCAGGGCTTAAACAAAGGCAAATGATTTGAGGTATGTGGAAAAATATGTCATACTATTCAAAGAGTTATAGCATCCCCTTTATGTGTCCAGCATATGCAGCCAATGAATGAGAGGCAAAATGGAGAAAGGGAAGGTGGATATTTACCGTAGCTCTTAGAAATAGGTGTTTGTCTGACTGAAAGTCTGGTGACCTACATTGGTTTATTGGTGGTTCCGCTGTTTGAACCCACAAGCCCTGAGAAATCATAAACAACCCTGTCAGACGGCATCTTTGGTAAGTGCTAGTCATGAACAGCAGCTCATCATCCAGGTACATGACGTCTGTTGCTTTTTAAAACAGGTCTGTTTTTAAATCGGTTGGCAGAATCGAAAGAAATATGACTATTGTGTGTTTGCATTTAGCTTGACTGACAGATGTGAATCTATTGACATCTTAATCTGTGACTGTGCCTCTCGTCTGTCTGCTCCCCCCCCCCCACTCCACTCACTTTTGTATTTACCATCTTTTTTCTCTTGCACACAACTAAATCATTCAAATGAAATTTCTAAGAATCCCAAACACATATTATTCCTATCTCCATATTCATGAGCCCTCTGCTATCATTGTTAAATGTGTAATTCATAGCAGATGGATGACACCAAATATGTGCCGTTTTAAACTGCACAAGCAAGAGAGAGAAATGAGCAAAAGCTGAGTGTGAAGGTGACTGTACTGCTGGGCTTTATTGCACAGTTTCTACCGGTTCTTTCTGAGGCTCTGTGGAAGATTTGCTGTGATGGAGAAAAAGTGAGAGGGATCATGGGAGCTTTGAGTAACCGTCTGCACCAGAGCTACTTTCTGCACTGTATATTTCAAACCACCATCCAGCCAGTAATAAGGAGTACTCCAGGGAGGACATCCTTGCTGAGTGGCCCAATGGATATAGCAGGATGGCTTCTTGGAAAACCATTGTTTCAGCTTTTAAAAGAACAGAAAGAGAGGAAGTGGAGGATTTTGAGAAGCAACATAACTTTCCTGATTTGGTCTCCCTTCTCTTTGCCATGCGTCACAGCCAAAAAACAGACCCCTTGTGTCACCCTGACACAGCCTGCCTCCCCCCCGGATGCTCGTTTTTGCCCAGTGATCTGGTTTGATTTCTGTTCCAGCACTCTGTTTAGCTCATGGCCTCCCTTTCGGATCCGTTCAAAACCCACTTATTCCACCCTCAGACGTAGGAGTTCAGTTGAGGTCTAAAATAGTTTTAGAATGTGCCTTTTTCTGGTCATCTGCCACTACACTGTGCTGACCCCCAGGCCATTTCCTGTATGAGGTCACCGGCTCTCAGGAAACATACATCACACAGGAGACACAGTGTAACACTGCACAGGAGATGGAGTGGGTGCATACACACATGCAGGATCCTACATTTACTGCAGTAGAATCCTTACAGAGACTATGTGTGTGTGTGTGTGTGTGTGATGTCAGACTTATTGCATTTATTGCCCTGGCTGCCTTCAGCGCGATTCCTGTAATTTAATTTATTCTACATTCAGCTCACACCAAGATTATTCAAACAGTAGCACTTCAGCACTTACATTATAGTGCTAACTATTGGCTTTACTTTGAATGGGTGCATATTGATGTAGAAATAAATGTGTTGACGATAGTTTTCACATGCAAGCCCCAAAGTTAAGGGGTTAAGAAGTCATTTGATATATACGCAAATGAGTAACCTTGGGTCATAGTCCTCCACGGTGATTTGTCAAATGAAGGTTTATCTGGCTGAATCTGAACCCACAGAATTCTCTCGTATATTTATGCATTTTTCCTGTTGATGTCATCAGCCCAAGCCATAGAAGGCTGGTATGCTTTTAGGGTCGTGAGCTGCTTCTTTTTTTTTGAGTCATTACATCCCGGGGTACATTCTTGACTTGCTGTAAAGTCATAAATGGGTTTTTCCTCACCAGGCAAATGATTTTCCACTCATTCACAAGACTTATGCACCTCGGTCATTTACCAGGTCATGCTTTTCCTCTGCGCACCTGCCTTATTAAAATCAACTCAACTGATGAATACATTTTTAATCTCTCTGGTAGTTGTTTTTATACTTTTATTTCAACTTTAATATTTGACCCTCATCCCTTTCACGTGCCTTGTTTACCCCTATTGAAACAGACTCCACTCTTGATCACGAACAAAGCGTAACAGTCGCTAAGGGTCTTATATCTTTTTTTCTTTTCATGGATTTATCATTTTTTCTTTTCGACTGAGCAGATCATTGGGCTTTTCTTATGTTCGAGCCACAGAGTAATCACACAAGACTGATTGAAACCTGAGTCTTTTTTACAAGTCAGATTGGAAGTAAATGATTCATGTAACATCATTTTCTTTGAAGCTTTTATCTAATCCATTTATCTGTTTATCTATTTTTGCAGCTAAAGGTATCATTGTGCCTATTGTTGTCACCAGATTTCGAAGTGAAACACACTAACACTGTGAGATGAGCGCCAAAAACAAAACAGAAAACAACATTTCTATGTTTGTTTTTGACATGTTTCTGTGCTCATGTGTTCTGTTGCGTGCTTTTGGTGTTAAGTTTCCAATATTCAGCATATTTGAGTCCTTTTTTAAATAGTTTTTCTTTTATCTTTTGTAAACTGTTGTGTTTTGTGGAAGGTTGACATGTTAGCTGTTTTTTTATTTAATGCAATTCAACATTTTCATAATACTTACTCAACACAATGGGATGCTCCTGTGAATGGGAATTCCATTTGTTTTGTCTGTAAATGGGGCAGAACGAAGGTGGGGTCATGGCTACCATACATGTAACCCTGACCATCCCCTGACAATCATAGAGTCCTTCAGAGGTGCCGCTCATATATTCATGGAGCTGGGGTTGAATCTACTATGTCCTATTTTATGATTCTAATCAATAACAGGTACAGAAACCATTAAATATGCTCATTAAATAAATGTTTACATTCATATAGTACATTAGTATGAATCCCTAGACATATAGAGCTCAGTAGTGATAAAGTCCTGTGACCCTCTCAATTTGATGTAGCTTCAATTATCTTTTGCGCTTGAAATGTAAAATTCTCATTAATCTAATCAGAAATTCAGACAGCTTAACATTAGAAACTGCCCCAGATCATATGTGATATAATGAGTTATAATGAGAGTCAGATAAACAGAGTATATTTCTACATGGCAGTCATGCCTGCAAATGTAAATAAATGACCAAATGAAATAACTTCACAGACAAAAGCTTTGAGCATTACTGTGCTCAATCATGAGACATGTTCCTGGCCACCCCAATGAGAGTAATGTCCTCAACCTGGCAACCCCTGTGAAAAATATCACAGTTATAAACCAAAGTTCTGGAAAAATGAAATGATGGTATTGCTGTTCATGCAAAATTTGAAAGAATAAATCATTACAATTGATCGTGAGAGGGACATGTGGCAGTTCATGTGGTAAGTATCAAGACGGTCTTTCCTTGTGGTGGTACAAGAAGAAAAGTCAGTGGAGGTGTTAAAAGACGTAAATGTTGAGATGAAAAAGGACAAAATGTCCCGACTAAAGTGGACTTCTAGGAGCATACTAGTATCACAACTGCAAAGACCATTATCCTGTAACTATTACTGACCATTTCTCTATCTGTGAAGCTTTGACACGACCAGTTAATGAACCACTGACCTTATTGAGTAGTTTGTTTTTTAGACCAACTTTCCTCATTGGTCTCTAAAGTCTGAAGCCACTGTATCGTCCCTCTCTGAATCCCCAGTTGTCCCTGATGGTGAAGATGATCCCAAGCCCCGACTGGTTTGTGGGTGTGGATAGTCTGAATCTGTGTGAGGGGAACCAGTGGAAACAGGAGGTGACCCTTGACCTCCAGCCTTATGATGCAGGGACGGACAGTGGATTCACCTTCTCCTCTCCCAACTTCCCCACCAGCCCCCCAGAAAACATCACAAAGGTATGAGCTGTATGAGAAGCCATCATCTGTTTATGTCCTTCACGTTGTCATTAGTGCATTATTTTCATGGCAATAGAAGATGAAGTGGATTGCCTTAGTTTTTTTTTTTTTAGAATGGTTAAGCTACATGGAAATGGGACATCATTCTTAGCTGTCTCCACTTAAATGATTGCCTGGCAGCCCTCATGTCTGACCTGAAGTGATTTGAGTAAGGAGGGCCTCCCTTACATAATAAAGCATCCGTCTTTTCCTAGCATGTGTTTTAGAGTGGGTTATTGTGTATTTGAAGTCCTACTGAGAATGTGCTGGCTCTTCTGATGAACTGTGTTCAGATCACTTCTCAGATGCCGAACCACCCAGCCAATTCCTTCTACTACCCACGCCTAAAGGAGCTTCCACCTATTGCCAGCATAAAGATCACTCGACAGCACAGATCATCCGACCGACAAACCCTGATGTCTAATCACATTCTGCCAAACTCTATCAGCCCCCAGCGCTTCTCAGGTAAGACAACAGGGCTCTCTTCTTCAGTGGTAAGCAGGCATTTTATTTTGTCTGGCTGAAAATGAAAACAGATGGTGAGAAATAATCAGGGTGCATGAGGAGAAGTTAAACACACATATGTCTTTTTTCACAGTCAAGTGAAGAAAAAAAAAGTAAATCCTCTCTAAAAACATTAAAAGACTTTATGTAAGAATACAATAAAGGAAATCAGCTGGTTCTTACCATGTCTTAAAACCAAGCAAACACAAGCTCAGATTAACATCAATCCATGGTTCACAGAGTTAGGGCCTGGACTTTGACTGGACCGTTCCGTTGTAGATTTGCTGCTGTGCTTGGGATATTTGTCCAACTGCATAACCCAGTTTAAGCCAAGCTTCAGCTATATTGGACAAAGGGCCTCACATTTGAGTCTAGAATGCTTCAGCTTAAGGAGTAGTTCACTCTTCGACTCATTGATTGTAAAGGTGTCCAGGTCCTGTGGCTGCAAAACAAGCCCAACTCATCACCCTTCCACCATCCCGCCCGACAATTGGTATGAGGTGTTTGTGCTTATATGCTGTGTTTGGCTTCGACCAAACATGTTTCTGCGTATTATGGCCAAACATCTCCACTTTTGCCTCCTCCGTCTAAAGGACATTGTTCCAGAAGTCCTGTGGATAGTTCAGATGCAATTTGACAAACCTAAGCCGTGTTTCCATGTTCTTTTTTAGAGAGAAGAGGCTGTCTCCTGCAGCCCTTCCAAACAAGCCACCATTGTACTGTCATGACCTTTCATTAGTTTAATTTAACATGCTAACATGAGGCCTGTGGCGTCTGAGATGTAGCTCGTGTAGCTTGTTTTTTTTTGCTTCTTTGAGCATCGAAACCTGTCTGACTTTGGGGGGGGATCATGTTGGGACATTCATTCGTGGGAAGATTGACAGCTGTCTTGAATGTTTTCCACTTGTGAATAACCTTTCCCGGTGTAGAGTGATGGACTGTAAATAGTTTGGAAGTGGCCTACCCAGATTGATAGGCAGCAACATTTGCTTCTCTAAGATCATTGCTGATTGTCTTTCTTCCTTGACATTGTGTTACCACACACCTGAATACACTAGACCAGCAAACTGACCAAACTTCTTTATAGAGGGGCTCACAGTGATGGTGATCAATTAATCAAGAGTATTTGATCAACAGCTCCTGACTGCTACTTACTCTCTTAATTCCTATGAAAGCAAAATGAGTGTACTTTATTTTCACACACTTACATTTTGGCTTAGTGTTTGGTAATAACCATAACATGGTGTAATATGTCTTGCGTTGTTATTCATGTGAGTTTGCATGTTCCTAATTTTACGACTCTACCAGATGTACCAGAAGTACCAGAAGTACCAGATGGTTATTTATCGTTTGCTGATAGGAAAAAACTTGATTTACACTCTTCTTGGTGGCTGGGGCACTAAAACTCACAGCACACAGAGAGAGTGGAAGGCATGTTTTTAATTGTTCTACCGTCACAAGTAGGCTTAATAAATCTAATGTTACAGTGGACACATGCTTATGCTACAGGATTATAGTCCAAAAGATCTTATTTCTGCTGTGCTTCCTCATAATTTTTCATCTGTCCCTCCCGACTCAATGCAGCAACACCTCTGGACTGTGAAGTCTCTCTCTGGTCATCTTGGGGTCTGTGTCTGGGTCCCTGCTCCAGGGGTGGTGTCCACCACCGCACACGCTACATCCTCCTGCGGCCGGCCAACGCAGGCAGCCCCTGCCCTGAATTAGAAGAACAGGCCGAATGCGTACCACACATCTGCATGAAGAAACGGCAGTAACAGGGTGCAGCTCAACGCTGGGACTTTTATGTTATCACTGCTGGACTGAGGAAATGTTGCTGCATCTTGAGCGTCTAACTGATGGTGCAGAGGATTGTTTTCTTCTTCTCTGCAGCCAAACTGTGGAAGTTAACAATGTGCGGTCAAAGCAAATACTCCTCTGGGTGTATTTTAATGGTTGTATAAAATAGAGACTGTTGAATAGGTGTTTAGGTGAAAGACAACAGCTTAAATGTTTTATAATAGAAAGGGATTTTTATAGATGTTGTACAACCGCATTACCAAAAAAGACTTGGCAATGCAGTCGAAGAGTCTATTCATTCATTTGGACTCTTGTTCGGTCATTCATTTTCCATACCTGGTTCATCCATTTCAGAGAGGCAGGGTACACCCCGAACAGGTCGTGTCCTGTCCATCACAGAGACAAACAAGAAGCATGCAGCCATGCAAGCTCACACTCACTTCTTGAAACAGTTTAGAATCAACCGTTAATCTAATCTAAACCAGGAACCCTCTTGCTCTGAGGCAACAACCCTAACCACCACACTGTCGGGCAGCCGGATTGGACGTTATGTAAAATGTAACTAAAAACAGAATGCAATGATTTGTATATTATCTGAGCCCTGTGTTTATTGGATACAAAACCAAGAACTGATGACACGCGTTACAACTGAGAAATAGTGCATTTTTTGAGAGATGGGATTTTCGCCTTGGTGTCTGCAACTTGTTAAAACAAAAAAAAAAATTGAGACAAGGGCAACAACATACTGGAAATATTGTGGAGCACCCTGTAACTAGTTAGGTTAATTGGTAGCAGGTCAAGAACATGCTGGGTAAGAAAAAAGCATAGCAGAGAGGCTAAATCTTTCAGAAGAAAAGAATCAGAAGATAGATTCAGAGAATCTGAGACAAATTATCTGCACACAAGGGATATGGCTGAAAACCATCATTGAGCAGCTTTAATCTCCAGGCCTTCGGGCAGCACTGCATTAAAACCAGACTATTCTGCGGTGCAAATCGCAGCGTGGGCTCGGGAAACGCTTCTGAAAACCATTGTCAGTGGGCACATTTCAATGCTGCATCCGCGAAATGTAACCTAAAACTTTTGCAACGATCTGAAAATGCTGCCGCCTTCCCTGAGTCTGAGCTCACTGATAATGAACTGAGGCAAATCGGGAAAGCTGTCCTGTGGTCTGACAAATTTGAAATTCTTCTTGGAAATCACGCACGCCGTGTCCTCCAGGCTAAATGTGGGACCATTCATTTTATCATCGAGGCAAAGTTCAAGAGCCAGCATCTGTGATATATGGGGCTGCAATGGCACCCGTGGCTTAAGTAACTTCAACATCTGTGTGGGCACCAATAATAATGATCAATACAGGTTTTGGAGCAACATAATAACGGCGGGCCAGCCAAATGACATAGTTTTGCAGGGAAGACCTTGTTTATTTCAGCAAGACAGTCACACAAAACATTCTGCTCTTGTTACGACAGCATGGCTCAATATGGAAGTGTCCGGGTGCAAAGATCTATCATCAGCAAATGTTTTTCTAAAAAGAAGCAGAAATTCTGAACATTTGACGCTTATTCTTATCAACCTGGCATTTTGGTTAGTCTACAAAATATTTCATTCCTACCTGTATTTACATTTTACACAACGTTCATATTTGTTTCGGAAAACTTGTTTTTGTTGTTTTCGATGGAGAAGACAGAAGAAAAAACTGAGAGGAAGACGTGACGAACGAGTTCCCTCAAAGATCATTTATGCTTTCATTTCAGCCGTGGCCTGACGGATCTCAGACTCTTACATGTTTGCACACATGTTCACAAAGAGATCTCCACACAAAGGGCCTTGATCGTACTGCATCGCTTTACAACCACAGAGGCATTAGTTTGGCTTGTGAAGCTCTTTCGAAATAACCTCACGCCCCTATTTATAAAGATCTCCTCTTAAAAGAATCAACTAATAGCTGACTTGTGTAGAGCCAGTCCAAAGGGAAGAGGGTGTTTTACACTCGGACAAGCTACAGCTTTTTAAGGATTGACAAATGTTGTTATGATGTCGTTGTCTCTTTTAATATTTTGATGATGACATTTTGTACATACTTGATGATATATCTTATCTTGTATCACTTCTGAATAAATATGGATTTTTTTTTTCAGATAGAAAATATCTGTGTTCCAGTATCCTCGTATTTTTTTTCCCTGTCAGATTGTGATATTGTGTTTGTGCAGAAGCAGCATCCTCATTTAAAACTCTTTCTATTTGCGTGTCCGGTCTCATATGGATGGCATGTATGCCACAGAACAATTTTACCAGTATTGGCACTTCTCTATTCTTAACAAAAGAAGTCACAGTCTAAGTGCCAAAATAAACTACCATGAATATCACAGTATGAAAAGGTTACAATTTCTTATATGTGCCAATAAAAGTCACAATGTCACACACTTATAGATTTTATACGTTACATTCATACTTGACAACCCAGTGGTTTTTTTCTTCCTGCCCCAGGCTATTTTCTCTGTGGGTTTGGAGCTGGCAGAACCCCCACTGCACTTAGGAGAAGGGTTTGTGGCAATGTAGCACCTTCTAGTGGCAACAATCACCAAAAACAATGCTACAAAAACACCACCGCAACCTCTGCTAATGATGAAAACAGTAATAATCAGTACAAATGAAAAAAATAAAATAAATCAGTCCCTTGTGGAAACACAAAAACTAAGCAAACGCGATATTACTAAGATTTGTAATATTGTGTTTTGTGAAAGGTGTGAGAAGCCGCATCAGGGTTAGGGTTCATTCTTAAACAACTGTCTCATTATGTTGGTTTATTCTGGTTTTGGAACTGGTGAGGCTAAAGATCTGTATCAGGGTCGACGTAATTTGAAAGTCGGCATTATTTTTTCATGGTGATTTTTCCGTGCGTGTTTTCGGCGTGGTGGTCCACCTCTCCTTGGCACTGCGGGGAAAGGGTTTTCAACGTGTCTGTCACTAGAGGTCGCTGTTTCCCTACATTCTCTCTGTCTCCGCAGTGCTGCCAGTTTACTAGGAGGAGTGCGTTTGATTGTTGCAGAGCTCAATGGCGGACAGAGTAGGATAGTCGCGTTCACATTGAGGACAAAAACGTTTTGACTGGGTGAGTTTCTGGCGTGACTCGGTCCGCCGCTGCGTGTCCCCGGGTGTGGTGGCTGAAACAAAGTCTACAGTGCATCAGCGTTAACTACAAAGCTGTTTTCTACTCGCCCTCAAAACGTTAGCTTTCTTCACTTCTCATCCCGAGCGGAGAAGTTACACTGTTCATGGTGGCTCACTAGAGGCAGCTATCTTGTGAGCAAACCATGGGGGACTCTCTCGAATTGATTGGGAAGCGTCTGCTTTTGCTCCTCGAAGACGGCAGGTCCGCCAATGGTTCCGAGCCGGAGAAGCCTGCGTGGGCCCGGGACTGGCTACGGGGAACGGTGCGGGCGGTGAGCGTCATCGGCCTGTCCGCTCCGGAGGTTAGCGGAGGAGGGGAGGCGACAACAACAACCACTGCTGCAGGGCTGACGGTCAGTATTTACCTGCAAGGGATTCATTACCCCGCCGCTAAATACTTACCACTTTGGAAACACGCAACCTGCGACCGATGTCCAGTATGTTTTTAACCCTTTCCAACTAGTTTTTACGAGTTGCTGTTTGTTGGTATGTAACGTTAGCTGGCGCTTATCTTGGCTTGCTACAAGTCGCAGGCAGACGGGCGAAGCTAAACTCGAGACTGGGGATTTTCTGGCCTTTGCTTTGTTCGCTTTTTTAGCTTTTTGACATCTAGCTTGAGCAACAATATCCGCAAAGTATAAGGACTCGCAGTTAAGTAGACATTGACCTGAGGTAACTAAGCGTTAGCAATGTTATAATTAATCGCTAACAAGTTAAGAATAACGGTAATAGATAGCCAGCTCCCCCCTGTTAGCTAACGCTGGTTTAGTTAAAGGCCTTACAAGTTCATGTAGGGGCGAACTGGGCATCGCACCCACTTTATTATAGGGTCCAGGTAGTTTCGATTAGGTGATCCAATAAAATGTTGACTGAGTGAGAAATATCTTTTTGAAGATTTGTAGAGTCAACAGCCGCAGAGCAGCTCTACTGAAACATAAATTGGTAAGGAAACAGTCTGGTGGTGGCTGACCTACATGACAGATCAGTTCAAACATTACTTATTAAAACGTCAACACAAAGATTTTACTCTCCAAGTGTACAGATAGTAAATCTGGGCTCCTATTAAATTACAAGTGATCTTCTATATGGAGTGAGGGATATAAATTAATATCTTGTCAAGTATGATATAAACAAAGTGAAAGCTGGTGCTTTATTGACCTACTACTGTATAAAGTGTTAGTAATGCCACTGCTTGAGTTGTTGTAATGTTTCAATTGATTTTTCTTTTACAAGTAGGACGACTCATTTGAATCTTTTGACAGACTGAATTATTTCCTTCTTTGGAGGTACGTTTTCATTTAAACAGAATTGTGTTTTAAATAGCCTAGATGGTAATAAGAAAAAACGTTTGCCTTTGCAGTATATCCTGCAGTATACTTTGTAAAATGAAATAAATCGGTGGGTGGGGGAGAAAAAACAACCACTATTTAATATGTTTAATAAAAATGAAATGGCCCAGAAAGGGTTGATTTCAGTAGGTGCGTGATAGATGGTAAAATGACTCTAAAAGAAAAGCGAGAACAATGAAAACTTCGTCTCCGGAGCCGTTACTCGCAAATGTTTGGTTTCAACACACCCAACGCCACGACAGGTGAGTGCTGTGACTGCTTTATTTGTAATCTTAGAGCGGGAGATCAGGTAGTTGGTGTACTAGAGATAATTCCCAAATACAAACTGGGATTAATAAAGTATTTATCTATCTATCTTAAAACAGGGGTTCTCAACTGGTCTCACTCTGGGACCCACATTTTCCCATGGTCATTAAGTCACGACCCACTTTTATAGTTCTTCAAACCAAGCACTTTTCTTTTTTTTTAAAGCCTTTGAAAACTCAAGTTTTTAACATCAATATACACATTTGCATACAGAAGTGAATGAAATAAGCAACTGCACAAAATAAAGAACAAAATTAAATATTTGAAATATTTTTAATCAAAGCACATTCAGAAGAACCTGAGGAGGACCATGCAACAGCATGTGGACAAAAGTGAATATCAAATTGCAGTAAAGACCCACAAAACAAACATGGTCTTTTCACTGAATTCACTGAACAAGTGACTAAATTAATCAAAAGTGCAACTGCATGGACAAACAGTAATTAAAATAAATATCGAAAATAATTAAAGATCTACAAAACAAGATCTGTTCACCTAACCTGTCACCTGTAACCTGTCTGGGAGAAGTCAGTGAGACAGCTGGGCATGTTGTTTATTCTTGATGAGAGTTTCAAAGTCTGGGAGGACAGTAGACAGAGCTACCATCAGATCATGTTCAGTGTCCAGCTTGTTTCTCTACTTTGACTTGAGCTGCACCAAGGTGGAAAAGCCACTTTCACACAGATAGGTTGTGCTTAATGGTAGGAGCGTTTTGACTGCAAGAGTCGCGAGGGATGGATACTCAGTCATCACATTGCTGCACCAGAAGTGGGAAAGTGTTACCTCGCTAAATCTCTTTTTCATCGTCTGGTCACATGACAGCTCCACCAGCTGATGCTCTTCGTTGCTCGGCAACGTGATGCTTTCCATGTCGATGCGGAAGGGGTCGCGTATCCAAGTGTCATCTCTGTATTTCTCGGTGAAATAGCTGTCAAACCGAGCTTGAAGTTTAGTAAGATGCGCACTGAGGATTTTTTTCAAGTCATTGTTAGCCGCAGTGTCCAGCTGCTGTACTTCATGACAAGCATTGTGAAACATGTCCAGTCTGTCTTTGGATAAATGATTTACCCACATTGCGATCTTTTTCTGGAACGCAGCGATTTTGTCGGACTGTTCAAAAATATTGTGTCTTCGTCCTTGCATTGACACGTTTAATTCGTTGAGGTGCTCAAACACATCAGCAAGATATGCAACTCGTGCCAGCCAGATTTCGTTGTCAAATAGTTCAGCATATGGGGAGTTATTTTCTGAGAGGAAGGCGGCGATTTCTGTTTTAAGTTCATAAAAACGTGACAACACCTTACCCCGCGATAGCCAGCGAACTTCTGTGTGATACAACACTTGCATGTGCTCCGAGCCCAAGTCTTTACACAGCTTTGAGAAGCAGCGGCTGTTTTTTGCGCTCCGTTTTATGTGGTTCACCACCTTGATGACATCTTTCAAAGCCTCGTCTAGCACCAGCACCATGTCCTTGGCCGCCAGCGCTTCACGGTGCAAAAAGCAGTTAGGTGCTCTCTCCAGAATTTGCTTCACCACACCAGAATGTTTCCCCGTCATGGAAGCAGCCCCATCAGTTGTGATTCCCACACAGTATTCCCAGCTCAGGCCCACTGAGCTCAAATACAAGTCCACAGTGCTGAAAATGTCCTCTGCCTTTGTAGTGGTAGGGAGATCTCTGCTGCAGAGAAACTGTTCCTGCAAATCACCGTCCCATACGTGCCTCACATGAACTAACAAAATAGCATGGTTAGTTATATCGGTAGATTCGTCCATCTGCGATAGAGTATGGCAACCCGACCGAAGCCCGACGGGCCCGGTCGGAGCCCGACGGGCCCGGTCGGAACCCGACGGGCCGGGCCGGACTCGGACAAAAAATTAGAATGTCTTGTCGGACTCGGGTCGGGCTCGAAAGCAAGCAGACATCGTGAAAATTATAAGCAGCCAGAGGACAGGTTTCAGTTAATTGCAAACGTCAGTTTTTGTGATAAACATAAATAATTGAATATGCATAAATGAAAATGTTGGTAGGCTATTCGTGCCTCATGCCGTGCAGCATGCATCTGTGGTCTGTGCATGCTCGGTGCGCACGCACGCATGCATATCGAACATTCGAACAACTTTACATTAAACACGTGCGATCAGTGCAGCCGAGCTCATTTGGCTGGAAGCGCTATGGAGGACATTAAAAGAAGATAGCTTCTGGAGTACTGAAAGTCGTGGGAAATGAGAATGTTTCTACTGTTTTATTAGTCAACTTTTTTTTTTCTCTCTATTGAGTTGAATGGGTGTTTATTCTGGTCGAAGAGTGCTTGTGCATTTGTTATGGTGCACCGCCATTAATGTGTATGTTTTATAATGGATTATGGTGGATAATGGTGCGCTGTCACCAATGTGTATTTACTGATTAGGGTGCGCCGTCTTGCGTTGGTCACTGATCTCGGGCTTCCGGCGGGCTCGGACACAAATATTTTAATTAATCTCGGGCTCGGGTCGGATTTGAGAACTTTTCTGTCGGTTGAGGGCCGGGCTCGGACAGAAAAATCCGTCCCGAGCCAGGCTCTAATCTGCCAATATTAGGGGCTTGCTTGGACGCGGGCTGTGGTCTGTTCTTTAATATTACCAGACATGTCCTGAATACGGCGAGCTATAGTATCATTGGACAGCGGTGTGGTTTTCGGCTTGTCTGCCGCTGATTGACCCAGCGCCTCTCACCATATCCATGGCTGCAGGTAAAATAAGCTCTTCGGCTATTGTGTGGGGTTTCTTTGCCTTCACAATACGGTGAGCTACGTGGTAAGAGGCACGGAGAGCTTCCTCTTGTTTGGAGCAAGATGTTGTCAGACACTTCTGTGAAGTCCTCAGCTTCTGGAGATGTCTTTGAAAAAACTCCACCGGCTTGTCTTTACATGTAGGATGCTTGGTATCCAAATGCCGCCTCAGTTTAGATGGCTTCATGCTCTCATTTGCAAGCACTTCACTACAAATAACACATTGGGGTTTCTGTCCCTTACGATCCTCAATATACAAAAATCCGCATTTCAAATACGCCGGGTCATACTTACGATTTGCCATCTCGACAGAGAAAACTTTAAAGTGAGTGTCAATCAAATGTCAGTTACCATGGCTACCGGGCCTCGGTGGCGGCAAAAAATTCAATTCAATTTCAAAATAAATCATTTTTCAAAATAAAAGTTAAGACAACATCAGATGAGCATTTTTTTATTTTTTTTTTTTTTTTTTTCTTTCTTGACCAGCTGTCCGCGACCCACCCAGAACGGGCCTGTGACCCACTTTTGGGTCGCGGCCCACCAGTTGAGAACCACTGCTTTAAAACAGCATTCCGATGTCAAGTTGTCTCGATTTTTACGGAGTCTTACGTTGGCGATCTGAGCAATGAATGAAGGACGTGCAGCCAAATCATCCTTTACATCTGCAATATCAGTTTCCTCTGGAAGAAACTGTACATGGCGAAGGCCTGTTTGCAAGAATATGACCAAACAAGCAAAGAGTTGTATTATTTTAATGACATCGCATATCACGATTGGCAAAAGGTAAATAAAGTGACCTTGAAGAGCTTAAAAAATAACACAGAAAGCTGATTTATGTTCAAAAAATTGCCCCAGGTGCTATGCTTGGAGAGTTTACTCTGTGGTCTGATGAGATCGTGGCAGCACAGGTTTATGGCAAGATGATCATATAGGCGTCTCAACATGGTCATTTGTAGGTGCCATCGACTTTGACGATTCGCCGATGAGATTTCCTCACCGATGTTGGCGAAAAACATTCAAACCCAACCATTTTCAGCGAGGAACTGAGTATCCAGTGGACTCTGAAGTAAAAATCAAAACCTTTGTGTCGGGGTCATGGAACAAGGAAACCGAAATCTTATCAAAATGAGCACAGCAATTTACAAACACTCAGACCTTTGGCAGCTCACAAATGAGGGAAATGACCTGCGACGCTTCAAAGCAGCCTCTCTGACCCGTCGCTGACTCCGTTACCACAAATGTGGTGTCGGTCGGAGGAAGCATCTTTTGGCTTGTTGGAGCGCCAAATCACATTGATGCATGGATTCACTGTTGGGGGGGCGTCGCTGTGGATCAGAGGGAACAAAGACGAAGTGGCTCTTCTTAAAGATCAGTTCATACTTCAGGCAAAGGATCGCTGTTCTGCCTTATTGGCAACACTCGTCCGAGAGTCACTTTTTTTACAAGGTTCAGTTGTGGCAAAGAATTTACAGTTTGCACAGTGGATACTTTTGCTGAACACCCAATTAGTATCAAAACATAGGGTTGAAATATTAGGATATTTGATTTTTGTCAAAATTGCACATCTGGTTTGGGCACGTGCAGCAATTTTTTATTTTTTTTAACCCAACTCTTTAAGTGTCTGCCAGATCGTGTGGTGATATTTTCCTTTGGGACAGGGAGAGTTATTTTTTTAGTAATTTTAAACTTTGTTTTTTCCTCCGTCGGAATCGATTGACCCAAAGTTATTTAAAAAAAAAATATATATATATTTATTTATTTATTTTATATGTACGGTTTTGTCAGCCTGCATTTGCTGTGGCATCATTTCACCGAGCTTTCGCAGCGTCACTGTTATTCACTTCTGTCCAGAGTTGCATCAATTTCTCTCCAAGATTAAGTGGTTTTTAGAATCAGACCGCTGTCCGAAGCCATCTCCGGCACATCCCAGAGATTCTGAACGGGGTTAACATTTGGATACCATGAAGGAAAAAACAAAGCCTCTGAATCATTCTTTCATGATTTAAGCTCGATGAATCCTGGCATGGTCGTCTTGGAATATGACCACGCCGCCAGGGAAGAGATTCAGACCTAATCTTTTGGACACATGAAGTTGGTGAACCGAGGCCCGACAATTTAATCATCCGCAGATCGGTTACTTACTTGAATTCAGGTGTTGGCTCTTTTCTCCGGACACCTAAATGATCTTATCTAACCAAGCGAACATTGAGGGTTTAGTGTGTGAAACTCTTAATTGAGCGCACGAGAGGTCGGAGCTCTGCTGTTGTTGCATATCATCGTCTCTGCGTGCGTTCCCGTAGCCGTTTTTTCACAAATTCACGGAAACTCCTGAAGTGTTCTTGAGAGGCTCTGGACGGTTGGCGTGTGCAAACGCTTTTGCTCATTGCATAGACTTGGCTCTACGGTTTGATGTGAGAACGTGGCAGCTCATCGTCTTACCCGAGAGTTAGGGCTGGGCGATATATCGATATTTAAGATATATCGATAGATTTTTAAATAAGATATGGAATTAGACCATATCGCATATATCGATATAGTTCAAATTTGCGCTGTAATACTTGCTTCAGGCAAGCCGTTGATCAGAGCTCTCTGCACTGTTTCCCTCGCTCCGGCTCCGCCCCTCCTCTCTCATGCACAGAGGGGGGAGGGGGAGGGACACTCCGGCACTCTTAAACAAACATGGAGAAGGCAACAACACCTGCGGAGCGTACGGAGGAGAGCCCCTTGATTGGTAAAAGAAAAATCAGTGGCTCAATCATTTGGAGATGGTTCGGATACAAATTGTCAGACGAGCAACAAAACCAAGCTATATGTAGGGAGTGCCATAAGCACATTGCAGCCAGTGGTGGAAGCACTACGAATCTTTTTTATCACTTAAAAACGTGGCACAAAGTGCAATATGACGAGTGTGTGAAACTGCGCGCTGCAGCAGCCACAGGCACAAGCCGTCCCCAACCTGACAAAGCTCACTGCAAGCTTCATTTTCCCGCTGTGTGCCGTATGAGAAGAAAAGCGATAAGTGTCCTTTCACATTGCCAAAGACATGGTCCCTGTTGCAACAGTGGAACAGGTTGGGTTCAAAGAGCTAATTAAAAAGCTGGGGCCGAGATACGAGCTTCCCAGTCGGAACTATTTTGCACGAGAAGCACTGCCGCAAATGTATAGTAAAGTCAGGCAGAACGTTGCGGGCCGGCTCGCTAACGTCACCCATTTTGCGTTGACCAGCGATATGTGGTCAAGCAGAACCTGTGCGAACCTTATATGAGCGTGACAGTTCACTTCATGCAAGACTGGGAGATGAAAACGGCTTGGCAACTGGTTGAGACTGTTCAGATAAGCTATTAAATTAACAAAAATAAACAGGTAATCTCAAGCTGATGTTTAAAAACGTTTTTCTTAAACTGAGCACTTTATTTTGTTATCTCTTTTTATATAAATGCTGCCCTCAGAAAAAGATTTACCTATTTTATTTTATAGGCTAATTTTATTCAAGATATTTTTTTTATTTAAATGTGCACCTTACGGAGCTTTGTTATACAGTGTTTACATTTTATAGTGAGTTTTCAATAAAACTACTCGTATTTGGCTTTGACTTTGACTGAGCATTTCATTTCACAGCTCTCACTTTGCGGAAAAAAATATCGGGATATATATCGTATATCGATATTCAACCTAAATATATCGAGATATGACTTTTGGTCCATATCGCCCAGCCCTACCGAGAGTGTGTGACCAGACGAGAGTTGCCGCTTCATTCTCCTTTCTGCTCCCCTATAAATTGCTTTTCATTCATTCCTCACCATTGTGGATACGCCGTGGCCTTCATATTAACTCAACTAGGAGTTTCGTCAGCTATTTTCAACACATTGTAAAGAAAACCGCTTACCTTAGTATGTCAGTGCAGGTTTGCGGGACTCCTTGTCACGAACGTAAGTTGAGGAACCTTAAAGCAAAGTGTTTTACCTTCTAACTTCTTTTGACCTGTTTTTTTTTTAAATTAAACTAAGTGTGTGGCTGTGCTGCGAATCTCCCTGCTGCGCACCTGTCAGTTTGAAGTATTAGATTGATAAGAAGGCACAGCCAGTCGTCATCGCATCTGCCGTGAGAAAAACAAAGGGAAGGTAAAGGACCGTCCCTTGAGACGTTTGTAACAACCGTGAATACTACTGCGTTCATACTGTCGGTCTCCCTTTCTGGCCGTAGTTATCTTGGTTTGGATGATTATACTTCAGTGTGGATAGAGCCAGCGTACTTTCACCACAGCAATCGGTATAATTGGTTAGATTTGCTTTAAAGGTTGAATATGATACTTTAAATCCGAGTACAGCTGCAAACAAGTTTACTTTGTGGATGTGTAACAGAGCAGGGATGTTCTTGCCATTGAGCCTCCTGCAGATCAGGTATAAGATGAGTTTGCATTGGGGCCCAAAATGAATATCTCGACGTTTTCGGCCTGTAACATGAGCCACAATTTTTGTCTCAGTATTTTTTTTAAATCTCATCTAAATCGCTGTATGAACGTTACATTCAACCCTATGATGCATCAATGACTCCAATGTGATTCAAGTAGGGCTGGGCGGTGTGGCCTAAAATGTATACCCCGGTAAAATTTGAGCCACTGACGGTATATATCGCGGTATGGTACTTTTGTATATAAATTACAACAGAACAGTTTCTCAGTGGTTACCATAGCACCAAATAAACACTTTCAATCAGGATGTTTGCAGCAATATTAAATTAAATGTATTGTGCAAAACAGAAAATACAGGAAATAAAAAAAAATATATACGTTATATTTAAAAAATAAGAAAAGGTCAATTTCCTCGAATAAACTCTGTGAGAGAAAAGCCGCTGCCTCTTGGATAACGTAACTTCCACTTATTCAACATGCTCAAATATGCGTCATGTTTCAGACACCCCATTTGTGCATGTTAAGCTAACTGCTTGTTAATACGATAAGTTTTTTATTACTTTGCATGTCTTCCAAAAGAGAAAATAATCAGGATTTTGAGGATATTACCGTTACACACACACCAGCTGAGACGCAGGGTAGCAAAACATTATGGGCGTGAAAACGAAACTTAGAAAATCGTCTCGGCGCATGCGCAAAACCAGAAAGTAGCAAATCTCGACAAGTAGGAGAAGTCGACAGAACACCGGCTTTGACTCGTTTCATATTCCGGAGCATGGTTAGCCCGCAGGTGGTAAAACAAATTACTCGTGTTACCTTGTCTTGCGATTACTGTCGCCCGGCATATCCAAGCGGATGTTCAAAACTTTGCATTACTGCCGGACTCATGAGCTATTGCGGTATAAGGTATGCCAAAAAAATCTCTACCGTTGGTGAAAAATACCGCATAAGGTATGATACCGTGCATACCGCCAACCCCTAGATTCAAGTATGCCCTTGTATTTGATTATTTAAAAAAAAAAATCTGCATTCAAAAGGTAAACATTTTCAGATGTAGTTCCTATAAATTGATCAACTTTTCATTTGAGCTTTTGATAAATGAAAATAAATTATACTTAAATAGATCCTCCTACTGAGGCTGGGTTCTCTGAGATAAAAAAAAAAAAAAAACAACGGCGGATGTCATTGATTTGCGGGATGTTTTGCAGATAACCGCGTGTTGTTTTTCTGATGTCTTCCCTGCAAAATCTGGACCACTGCCTGATGACGGATTCAGTGCCTTTTTTTTCTTTGGAAGCCAAGTGGTCCTTCTCCTCTTTAGCTCCCCTCTTTGTGTCCTCACAGACTTGCTCGAGCACTTTGCTCTTTACTTTTATTTTCTCTGTGCTGTCTTCCCTCCACGATAAAGTCATTCAGTACGTCATTAAGTATATCCGATGCATCAATCACCCCTAGTTTGTATATTATATCTGCAAGTCATAAACAGTGGACTGAATCCATTAGACAGTGTTCATTATCTTTGTTATTATTGCATGTAAATGAAGTTCTTTGAGTACATGCGTAGCTCCTTTTAGGACAGATGCAAGACGACTTGCTTCTATTTAAGTGTGTTATTGTTCATTAGTAAAAAAGAGCAGCTGTTCAGAGGCACACAGATTGCAGTATTTTTTGCTCGCTGTCCTGCCACCATCTTCTGACACCTTACTGTTAAAGGGGAAGTTTTTTTTTGTTTGTTTTTTTTTAATCCTAGACCTTATTTTTGGCATAAAATACGTTCATCTACTCATTGATAACAGTTTGGTGAAAGTCTGCGTCCTTCGGAAGATATTTAGATCACTCGAGATCCGCGTATGTCCATATAACGGCAGAGAACAGGGCAGAGACAATACAGCCTCTAAATAAGGCCTTATCTGTCTTTATTTCACCAATACTTTAAGACGAATGAATGAACGCGTACTATTGCACTGTTAGCTTATAGCTGCCATGTTATTATTGGGGGCTTATGCAGGGTTTCTACACATGCGTCTAGTGGGATGACTTCATCAACGTGCGCAAGCTCATTCACTCGGGTAAGGACGTCCATCGTACTCAAAGTCTTCCTCCACTTCGTCAAAATCTAGACATTCTGCCATGTTGCACAAAACTAGCAGTAGCAAACTCCATGTGAAGTTAGCCGACTGTCACAGAGCACGGAGTAAATAAGCTGTGCTGCAGCGGCACGTGTCAATAAATCCAGGTTTAAAAAAAAAACCCAACAAACTTTCCCTTTAATGACAATACCATCTCCTTTCCTGATTCCCATGCATGGACCAGACTTTTTGCAAACTACTTGCGTATCAGGGTGCAAATTTAATAGCACGAGCTGCTATGAGCAAAAATGCCACGCTTTCACGGAGTTGCACCGACGGGTCAAAAACGTGAAAACTGCTCTTCATTTGAACTTAATCCGGTTTATTTTTACACAACATGTATAATATTTGAAACTTTACTAAAACATGTATGTGTAAAACAGATTCAGCTTTGTGTCACCCTACTATGACATTACTTTATACAAAAGTGGATACAGGTTTCTCTGACACGGCTGTAGTTATATCTCAAGGCGTCCATTGGAAGTTCTTGTTCATGCAGTTTCGTGTGTTGTGACAAATCCTGCTGAGGAACCACAGAGCTAGATGAGCTAGCTAAGAGCCGTCTCCTCCGCTAACCTGAGATTGTAGGTTGAGCAGCAGCACTCTCGTCTGCTGTTGCAGCCACTGGAGACGGCTCGTCTTCCGCTTCATCGAGCCTCCCTTCCACCTCTTTGCCTTTGCAGTCACAACACAGCTGAGCTAATTGATGACAACCCACCAGCCTGATGCCCGTATCATACGAGGAAAGAGTTTGCAGCAGTTGTTTATTTTGGGAATCGATTACTCTTATCTATTTATCCACTGATTAATCGAATGGATAAGAAATCTTTCTGCCTTATTAAAGGGCAATAATGCTGTCAGAAGAAGAAAGGCCTCTTAAGGTACGGAGTCTGATTTTTATCTGTATAAATGTTCCTTTCTGATTTTTACATCTCTTTAGAAAAAAAAGATACCAACTTAAATGTAGGAACTTCAGCCAGACCTCGCCACAGTCACCGCACATTATTTACTCGTGTCCATTCTAACTAGGACTCGTACTCGTTCCCGTTAAAATGCCAACATGGAACATAAGCTTGTGTTGGTTTTGCTCGGTGTGCTGGATGTGTTGAACGGGTGCTTTTGCTGAGACGCCGAATCATTTAAGCGTTTTTCATTAAGGTTTTTCTCTCACAATGGACCAACTGTACAGCAGTTTAGTTTTTTTCTCTGCTTTAGTTTAAAATGGTCCCAGAAATGAGACATTTTTTGTTTGTGATTTTGACTAAGCTTCTTGTGTGACACTTTCTGAGTGAAACGTGATGACAACTGAGCGAGTGTTTTTGTAACTTGATGAGTAATTTCAGTCCTATATCGACGTAAATGTGTGCAGGAATTGACCACATTTTAAGTTCTGGACGTGCAGGAGTGACATTATGCAACATTATGTGCAATACCAATAATCCTGTGCTAAAACGTAACCCCTGCTGTACATTTTTATTATGTATGATGCAGTCAGAGGAATGCTTTATACTTTAAAAACGAATGATTCTATGCAATCCCCTCTTGTTTCTCCATTTCAATCTATGTGATATATTTGCTGGAATTTTGGATTTTCTGAAAAAGTAAGTGTAAACGTCCTTATGCTCACGGTTTGGTGCTTTCTCTTCACTGACCAGGTATTCGTGGAGTTTGAAAATGCATCGCAGCGGTGCTCATGGGTGCAGGTTTATGACGACGTGGTGAAGGCCGTGCTGGTCGAAGACTCCATTGTTTGGGCCGGTCGCGCCGACGGTAGCGGGACGGCAGCAGTTTCAGCCTCGGCCGCAGCCTGGCCTGCTCTGGTGAGTGGACAGTTGGAAAGAGCGATGAGGCAAAACGCTCGATTGTGCGCCTGTCTGACGCAGCCTTTACCAGCTGGTAATGAAAACAAAAGCAGGGAACTGGAACTGAGTTTTGCTAGCGGGGACTTCCAGGACAAAAAAAAAAAAAAAAAGGGGGGTTGGGAACCACTGGTCTAGTGTGTAACTATTGACTTCCGAGGTGATTTGATTTGTCATTACGTAGTTAATGTATCCAAATTCAGTCAAAATGTAAAAATAAATTTGAAATTGGTTGTTTTGTTTATATCAGTGCAACTAGTATTACATAAGTAAAATAAATAAACGAATCAGTTACACAAGCATATATGTGTGATTTAAAGTGCTTTCCTGCTTGTTTTTGAGCTGGAACCAGCGTTCTAAGTGTTTCTCCACATGTTGAAATCATTTCTCCTCTTTTTCTGCAGGCTTTCCGTTCCCTCGTGGACAGAGTGGGATTAGGCTCGCTGGTTCCGGTGGAGTATTTTGGAAACAAGAATTTTGAGTTCCTGCCTGATAACAAGACTGTGCAGAAGTTTGAGGTGTGCAAAAGTGTTTTCTGACTTTTTGGTTGCGCCATCCTTCCAGTAAGATGCCAGCTCATGGTCATAATCGATGTTGGCTTCATTAGTTTATTATTTAGAATATTCACCAAACAATATAGAGACATTCTCTGGTTTTCTTCACCTTTATTTCTCATGTTTCATTTGAGAATTGAATATATATCTAGATTTTTGACTTACCAGACGAGGAATCTGTTTTGACTTTCAACTTAAAAAACAAACTAAAGCTTTTTTTACTCTGGTTTAAAAGAATCCAGTGACATCTGCAAACATCTGGCATTTGAGTGTTCAATTGCATTCGGTCCCTCATCAGATGACTGCTTCTGCAGTAGATGTGGGTTTTTATCGCTTCTGTTTCCAGTTGGCGCTGACGGGAGCACAGCTGTCATAAGCTCTCTGAGCTGCAGGAGTTGGTACAGCTCACTATGTCTGAACACATGTTTACCGGCCATAAAGTCTCACGCGGAGGTTCTGAAACCAACGGCAGTGACGGGATTGATCAGTTTTACTGTCTCCAAGACACCTGGCAGCTCACTCTTACTCCCGATGTGTGATTATTATTATTTTTTTTTATGTCCACGATCCAGTCAAAAGTAATAAACAAGCTCAGATTATCTCAGAAAGTTGCAAATATCAGAAACTGTAGCTTTATGTTACAGCGTCGTGCCTTTGCTTCATGGCTCATTCCTGTGACATGTTGCAGCTCCCAGAGCACTGAGGGTAGACATGCTATGCTACTTGTGGAATTAATCAGCCTATTTTAGTGGGTATTTGTTAAGAAGACCCAGTTTTAGTGTAAGTCTGCATCGAGTAAGGACCTTTTCTTTTTTTTTTTTAAGTTGGGAGTGCTGTTACTATTTCATGTGATAATCCAGTAAGCTTGTGCGCATTTTCCAGAACATTGTGGTTCGTGTCTTTGCAGATTGATAAGGACGTTAGACACACTTTGCTGTTGGAGCACCCCTCGCTGCAGGCTGCCATCTCCAGCTGGCGTACGGACTTTGAACTGCAGGAGATCTTCAGGAAGGGTAAAACTCAACCTTCAGCCGTACTGCCTCCACATGGTCTTTTTTCTCACATGATTAGACGCAAAACATTTTTTGATATTGGTCGCCGAGGTTTATCTGTCGTTTGAAATGTTTTACACTGAGACACTACGGGTCAGTAGGATGAATTATATCCCAGTATCATAGTGAAACTATATCAGGATATTACTTGCGTTAGGACAGTTATTTTTCTTATATTACAGGTTTTCTCTGAAATGTTATGTTTAAAAATGCAAATGGGATATTAAATAGCCATAAAATGAGCTAACTGGCATACACACCCATAAAAAAACATCTGGACACTGAATAAAGCTAAGTTCGAAGTTGTTGTTGTATTTTGTTGGCGATCTACAGATAAAGATTTACCTTGGGGGGGTTTTGGATATCTCACAATTTTTACATTAAACAGCTAGAAAAACACATGTTTGCCATGTTTTTCAGGATAAAATGTTCAATAAATCAGGCTGTGAATAAGATATGAACAAATTCCTCAGTAAAAACCTAAAAAGAACATAGATGGATGACGTTTTGGTGTGTGTAAGGGCTGCTTGGATGGAGATTTTTGACCCAGAGTGTGATGAGAGTTGGATTGTAAAATTCCATTAGTTTTGTTAGAAACCTAAGTTTTCCAGCCGTCATGAATAGGGATGGGAATTCATAAGATTTTTACGATTCCAATTCCATTTTCGATTCTGCTTAACGATTCGTTTCTTTATCGGTTCCCGTATCGATTCTCATTTGGAGAAAAAGGAACAAACCGGTCGATTAGCATCAACTTTGTTTAGTTTAGAAGTAACACGAGTCATGACCTTACAAACCCAACAACGGTGAGGTCCACATTTGTCTATCATGGCCTGGGTAATTTAACTCTTCCCTGCTCTGGTGAAAGGAGAAGCTGGACGTAGACTTGAACTGGGGGTAGTACCACCTGCCTCTGGCTCTGAGCCAGTCAGGCTCTGTCTCTCATGATTTCATCTAAATGTAATGCATGAGAAGGCATTAATTTAACCTTAACCGTTACTAACAGCAGGTTTTACAATGAGCCAAATGGCGCTAACATGATAGGCAGTGTTGTTTGTTTGTTTGTTTGTTAGTTAGTTAGTTAGTGACCTGCAGTGTTAGCCGAGGACATGCTAACGTTGCTGGGTTCAGAATCACCGACGTTAATCATTCATTCATAGTTATTGCATGTTGGTAGTATTTCCTCCCTTTGGTGAAATATTCACTTTGCAAGTTGCCCTGTTGTCGTCTTTTTTAGGGATGTGTAACCAAACTTTCGAGCATTTGTACCGCTTGGGCGCCATATTTACTGTTGACTGCTGGCTGCACTGGACTCGCCACGCAACGTTGCGTGGTGACATCATTCGCGCCCACTGGAATCGATAAAGGAATTGTTTGCAAAATCGCCAAACGATTCCAGGGAATTGAAACACAGGGAACCGGTTCTCAACAAGAACCGGTTTTCGATTCCCATCCCTAGTCATGAATGATCCGAAACGTACGTCGTGTGGAACATTTGCACCACATCAAAGCTGAAAAAATGAAAAACACGGCATGGCCTTTATCTGAGCAGAAGTAACAAACTGCTAACATTACACAAGTAAACCACATTTACATGCTTTAGGTCTTTCATCGAAGACCAAATGGCTCTAGAATATTTTATATGAAATCTTGACAACTTGATAATTAATTACGTGTTTGACCAACTATTTTGATGTTGGTCTATTTGAACAGTTTTGTCCATAACCAAGACAATTCCATTCCATTTACGCGTCAGCTTCGTTTTATTACATCTTGCAAAATTTTGTGAATTCTTGATTTCTTGGTGTGTGTTTTTTCTCCCGTGTCCTCCTGCGAGTTACAGTTAATGTCTTCTCTGCGAACAGTTCAAATGCACTTCTGTTGGCATTTTTGGTTCTGCAAGGATCTAACAGGAAGTTGTCACACGATGAACTAATTGCATCGTCCGAAATTGAAACGCGCCAATGTGACTTTGAGCTCAGCGTGAAACCCTTCTTTTTACTATCAAGTTTGGTTGTGATTGTATTATTTCTGCATGCCAGGGAGCAGTCGTCGTGAATTGCCTTTAAAAAGCTAACTTTTGGTGAATTTAGGAGGAATCTGGAGACGCACCCAGAGAAAGTCTCATGAAATAAACACCTTAAATGTGAGCGTTGGACACTTTTTTTTAATACTTGTCTGAAAGGGACTGAAGACGTGTTAGTTCTACTGTGCTTTGCCCTAAGTCCCGCATTTGTCCTCTGTGTAGTTGATCTTAAATGTTTATGGTCCACCACTTGCCTCGGTTGCTTGGTGAATGTGCATCCTTTGTAACGGTTAGAGGTCTTAAAGAGGTCGGATATATTTTCAAAGGCCACACACACCCACAACTTGAGTGCAGATAATCGTTATATAGCTTCTGAGTCATGTACAATCCTTTCTAAGTATTTAGAAATGTCCTTCAGTTGAAATAAATAAGAATAGTAAATAAGAGATGCTGGGGGGTGTCAAAGTGTTCCACATCGCTGTTGTGCTCTTTGTGCCAGATTTGAACCATTTTAGCCGCATGAATCTGTGCATCATTGTCATGGAAGGCGACTGATTTATTTCTATTGGTAGACACTTAAATTGGCAAAATGTTAATTTAGCACTTCAGTAGCTGACGACTTGCATAAACCTCCTCCAGACAAACTGAAGAGCTTCAAGATAAACTCTTAAACAATGATTAACAGTGAGCATACATTCTAAGAGCATACTGTGGCAGAATGCTAAATGATTTCTGTTGATAGACCAATAGCGATGAGACAAAGGCGAGAGTGGGGGAATGTCGGCATCTTTAGGACACTGATCTGCTAAAGTCTCGGACGTGTATTTAGAGTCTATTGAGTTCAGAGCCGACAACGAAAAGTAACACTGGATCTGTATGAAATGTGAAACTTGCACAATGACACTGGATTAGCTGTCCATGCCACATCAAAAACACACACGCGTGTACTTTAAATGTGTCTGAATCGAATTCTTTCTTTTTTCTCTGTTCTCGTTATTAGGTTCATACACCATTCAAGGACGCAGGGTTCGCGTGTACCAGCCAGAGTTTGAAGAGTGTTGGGCCTCCGGGTTGGTCTCACAACACGACCCTATCTCACACATCATGGAGATTACCATGGATAAGGTAGAGTTTCTGCTTTGTGTAAATGTATTCAGGTGGTCGGTGTGTGAAAGGATTCTGTGTAAAGACTTTTTTTCCTTTTTCTTTTTCTTTTCAGGCAGAAGAAAATCAGATGGTAGATCCTCGTGTGATACATGTCATGCTAACAGAGGAGGAGGTAATGTTTTCATAATACTCATCTCTGCATGTGGTGTGTAGTGCTGTATATGAACTACGCCCTCTAGTGTCCGATGCAAGCAAAAGTCTTTGCATAAGTGGAACCCTCGTGTGTTGAGTTGCATGTTGACTCAAGTTATTTGGTTGACACATCAGTCTCACTTCAAGTGATTTGTACATAGTGTGTACTTTGTAAGAGTCAGTTATTCACTTAAGCTTGATTTATTTATTTATTTATTTTTCTCCGAACAGTTGACCGTGACTCATGTAGTGAATGCACAACGTGGTTGGCTGTGCAAAATGTTCACTCTCTCCTGCTGGCTGATTTAGTTTATTCCTCCTTCTAAATTGTCACAGGCTGGTCCACTGCAGTTCCGTGTGTCTGTTTCTGCAGAGTTTAAATTATCTCTGTGTTGGTTCTCTCCACACGTGAAATACACACTGTTCCCATCTTTCCAATACTTTTCCCGTTATAAACTGCAAGCCCCGTTTCACGTTGTAGGAGATCTTTGCGTACTGACTCCGCCGCTTGTGCTCATCATTAATGCGGGATTGTTTCGTCGCAGAGCTAAATGGTCATGGTTTCTTTTAAAAAATACTCTGCAGCTCAGAGGGCCAAACAAACAGTTAGCCCAATAAGGCTGGGGTCAGTTTGACTTCCAGTTGCTGATCAGCCTGTTTTATACACGCCCATAAGAGATCACAGCTGATTACTGAACAGAGCTGTGGGGTAACGAGGCTTAACTTGAATGATGGTGCAGCTTGGTTTGTTTGTGCGGTAATGCATTTTCTCTAGATTTAAAAAAAATGTTTCAATATAACTATTCCCCAGCTTGGTAAGAATGGACGACGAAGAAAGGACAGCGAAACGATGAAGGGAGACGGCGGACGCAGACGTAGGACTGCTTCGGAGGGTGAGGACGACTTGAACTTGAAACGATTTAAAGGAGCCGGAGATTCTGAGACAGACGCACAAAACTGTGGTGACTCGAACAAAACTCCAGTGGAAGGGATGGGGATCTGGGCTGGAGACTCTGGTGAAAGAGTCAGCAGCACAACCAAAAACGGAAGCTCTTCAGAGGGAACCTCTCCTCTTGGGAGAGTGTCATCCCCAAACACAAACTCCTCACTCCCGATGGACCAATCAAACGCTGCTACTCCTCGCTATCCGGCCCACGTCAAAGAAAATGGCCGTACCCTCTCCACACAAGGAGCTGCAGACTCCACCACTACCATTGCTCACACCCCAACCCCTCCTCCCCTCAAACCAGCCCCGTCTCCCTTCTCCACCACATCTTTTCCTTCACTAGGCCAGATGCCAATCCTGGTCCCCGGAGCTCCAGCCCCGAAGGTCTCCTCACCCCCCCAGCCAGACCGAGAGGAAGCCTGCCAGTCGGCTTACTCTAAAACAGCTGCTCTCGTCTCCCCGGGGCCTGTCACCATTTCTTGGTCACAAGATAGTGGTCCCAGTGTGGCACTGTCTGCATCTGTGGGTTTCAGTTCTAAAGCTCCTGCATGGGGAAGCCAGACTGAGGTAAGACAGTCGGTGTGATTAGTAATGCATGACCATTAAAACAAATGTGTTTGTCTTTTACTTCACCCCAATGTCTCATTTGTTTTTCAGGCCTCCAAAACGCCATCGGGCTTTCGTGTGACCCAAGCTGTGGCCACTAATCCTGTATTTGGAGACGTTACCTCTCAGACCAACGGAGCTCCTGTCACCACCACAGCCTCCCAGGATACCCCCAGACCTTTTGGTTTTGGCTTTAGTGGAGCCAAGAACGAGACTCAGACCAAGCAAGACCAAAACCTGTTTTTCCAGTGCATGACCCAGAACTCTGGCTCCAGCCCAAGTCTAACTGCTGGTCAGACCCAAACCAAGGACACAAATTACTTTACTGCAGTGTCTGAGAGTCTGAGTAAAGAGCCCCCAAGTCTTTTCAAGCCAGCAACTTCCACCGAAGGGCTGAACACGCCTGAGCAGCCCAAAGTGCCTGAGGCCCATCCTGCGGGAAATGGGGTGTTCAACAAATCAGCCTTTCAGAGTGGCTCTCCAGGAGGACAGAGTTCTAGCTTAACAATTGGAGGTCTTGGTGTGGCCTCTGGAGCCCAAAGTGCTTCTAAGAAAAATGGTAATAATGGAACTTCTGCAGGGGGCATAGGGCTACACTCGAGTTTTAATTCCTCAGATAGCCACCGCAACATCTTTCTGCAGGCCTCCAAAGAGTCTGCTAATCCATTTTTGGCATATGGGGATAAAAACCCCCTTACATCTTTTGTTGGCCTCACTGGGACTGAACCACAGACCCTGGGTCCGACATTAGACAGTAAGCCTAACCTTTTCACTATGGCAGAGCAGTCGAAGGGGGTTCTGTCCTCCACATTCCCAGCACTTTCAGCTGCTGGTTCAGTCAGCTCTTCCTCCTCCCCTGCACCATCTCAGACTTTACAGAGTGAGGAAACTGTAACAAAAGAGGAACAAGAAGATGGAGAGATGCCCACATCCACCTCAGGCTGCCCCATGTTCGGAAGTACTAGCTCTGGTGGAACGGAGGACGTGCCTGTGTCCTTTGACCAGAGCCAATCTCAGAAATTTAGCCTCGAAGAAAGAGGCCAGTCATCCAAACATGACTCGGACTCTAGTAGCAACAGTGATCTCTCAGATCTTAGTGAGAATGAGGAGGGTCTTGAGAAGGGCCATGTCCCTGGAGGACCTCCTAATCCTGCCAAGGATGGAGCCATTATGCAGAAAACTAAAGTCAAAGGAGCTCCCAAGAGCCGTCCACGGAACAAGCCTTTCAAAGGTCAGTCTGGTTCATTTTACAGACTTGTAAAAATGTCTTCTGGAGACCAACATTATTAGGGATAGAATTAAAACTGCATTGTTTTTTTTTTTTCAGTGGGTCAATCTGTACTGAAAGATCAGAGCAAGGTGCGTCGTCTGAAGCAGTCTGGAGAGTCCTTTCTCCAGGATGGCTCCTGCATCAGTGTGGCTCCCCACCTGCACAAGTGCCGCGAGTGCCGACTGGAGCGCTACCGTAAATTCCGGAATACAGACGATGACAGTGATGATGAAGATGACCCAAATGTGGCCTGTCGTTTCTTCCACTTCAGAAGGTATCGGTTATGTGCTGCTCTGGCGCGTGGTTGGATCAATGCCTTGAGAATTGAGAAAACAATTCAGCTTCACTACTGAATATGTGTTTTTTTTTTTCTGCCTGTGACCAGGTTGGCTTTCACTCGAAAAGGTGTGCTGCGTGTAGAAGGCTTCCTCAGTCCTCAGCAGAGTGATGCCATGGCTATGGGACTCTGGTTGCCTGCACCGGCTGTCCAAGAGGGTCTTGATCTCGATACATCCAAGTACATCCTGGCCAATGTGGGAGACCAGTTCTGCCAGTTGGTCATGTCTGAGAAGGAAGCCATGATGATGGTGGAGCCTCACCGTGAGTATAAAGACTTCTCTCAGCTTGGATCGTGTTCGCGTTGTCAGAAATTTATATCATGTCCACAATTGAAATATTTTTCCGCTGTCCCTCAGAGAAAGTGGCGTGGAAACGTGCTGTCCGAGGTGTCAGAGAAATGTGTGACGTATGCGAGACCACCTTGTTCAACATCCACTGGGTGTGTCGCAAGTGTGGCTTCGGAGTATGTCTGGACTGCTATCGGCTCCGCAGAAACAGGCCAAGGGAAGGTAATCTATAGAGTGGGATTTAAAAGAATTTCAGTGCCGAGACAACCTGTTTACTGCAGTGTTCATGTTTCATTTTATTGGGGGTCGCGTGACTGTGTAGAAAATGTGCAACTCATCATGCACTTTTCTTCAGATGTCGATGAAACTCCAGAGGATGATGTCTTCTCTTGGTTAAAGTGTGCCAAAGGCCAACCTCACGAGCCACAAAACCTCATGCCTACACAAATTATACCTGGGACAGGTAACCCCATTACATGAGTGAATCATAAACTTATAAATCACAACATCGATAAGTAAATATCTCATATGGGTGATGATTTTTGTTGCTTCCCTCCATTAGCTCTTTATAACATAGGTGACATGGTGCACTCTGCAAGGGGCAAGTGGGGTATTAAAGCCAACTGTCCCTGTGCCAGTCGACACACCAAGCCTCTAGTACGACCTACTGCCCCCAATGGCATTTCACAGGTAGGGTTGTGCCACCTCTGTGCTTTGTCTTTGTGCCGCATTTTTGAAATAGTTTAACTCGAAGGCTCTGCGATCCTTTTGTGCTTGTCTCAGCAGTCTACAGCGAGCGGTGGGGGTGGCCTTGCAGCTGCAGCCTCTGGTACTGGCACCGCTCCAAAATCAGAGGGAGAGACGTCAGTTATCAAAACAGAAACTACACAAATGGCAAGGCCCTCGGACAGCGGGGGAGGGGAAAGTGTGGGTAGTACCAGTAACTCTGCCACTGGCACATCATCCCCCTGTAATGTCACCCAGTCCTCTGCCAAGGACTTGCGCTCATCGGGAGAGGGCAACAGCTCTGCTCTGCACTGGCTAGCAGACTTGGCCACTCAGAAGGCCAAGGATGACACCAAGGGTAAGTAGCAAATGAGAAACGCTGAGTCAGTATTATCTCGGTGCATAAAGAAAGTTTCAGATTTAAAATCGCTCCACCGTCCTCTCGCCGTTTCCTCTCAGAATCCAGTTCACTTCGCTCCGTGATGAATCGAGAAGGTCGGCCTCCCTTCGGCCTGGACTCACTCAGTGCCCTGTCAAAGCCTTCTGCTTCCAGCCCCAAGCTATTTAACAGCCTGTTACTGGGCCCCAGCATGACCCAGTCTAAGCCTGAGGGCTCCAGTCTCCGGGACCTGCTCAATTCCGGACCGGGCAAACTGCCTCAGGGCCCTGGAGAAAGTGGGGTACCGTTCCCCTCTGTTTTTACCTCAGCAAGTGTAAGTTTTCGTTTGTGCATGTAGTTTTGCGATGTATTCCAAACTTAAAAAAATCTATTTGAAAAAACTTTACCAGCACATTTTCTAAAAGCAGCCCAGTTGTTGTACTGAAAACAGCCTGTAGATGAAACCAGCAGGAGTCTATTCAAATCACCCTTTCTCCTCATCTCCTTATTTGGCAAACACCTCCACCAAATCCATAATTACAATCATTTAAATAGTAAGAATATTAAGATTCGAAGTAATGATAATTGTGGTATTGTTATTATTGTATTAATAAAGTAATGCTATTTAATTAGTGAATGCTAAGGTGTTAACTACTAAAACTGACTTCTTTCACAAAGGAAATCACGACTTCCACAGCTTTGTAACCCAGAATGAATCTTTCATTTAGAGTGACAAACTGAAGAGCAGCCTGCCGAACTTCCTGGATCACATCATCGCCTCCGTCGTGGAGACCAAGAAAGCAGAGGGCCGTCGCTCTGGGACCTCTGAAAGTGGCGAACTTGGCGTTTTGGGGGCTCGTAAAGATGGAGTAATGGGCCTTAGTGTTTTGGAACCACATACCTCTCACTCCTGGCTCTGTGATGGGCGACTTCTTTGCCTACAGGATCCCAGCAACAGCAACAACTGGAAGATCTTCAGAGAATGCTGGAAGCAAGGACAAGTAAGTAACCAGTAGAGTATATATCTACATGAACATGGAATGGAAACATATTCCTTGAAAATATGAATATAGGGACAACAAATCATATGGCTTTAAGGGAAGTGATGGATGAAATGCTGCAGCTTTGATTAATGTCACTCGAGTCTGAGCTTCTACTTCTTCTTCTTCTTCTTTGTTCCCAGCCTGTGTTGGTGTCAGGTATACATAAACGCCTGAAATCTCACTTGTGGAGACCCGATGCCTTCAGTCAGGAGTTCGGAGACCAGGATGTAGATCTGGTGAACTGTAGAAATTGTGCTATTATCTCTGACGTGAAGGTGCGAGACTTCTGGGATGGCTTTGAGATCATTTCCAGTGAGTTCTCGAAGCATATAAACTGTACAGCCATGTGCGCGTTCCTCTCTGTTGTCAATTGAAACTAATGTATTTTCTGTAACTGCAGAGCGACTGCAAGATAGTGACGGTATGCCCATGGTGCTGAAATTAAAGGATTGGCCTCCAGGTGAAGACTTCAGGGACATGATGCCCACAAGGTGAGAAACCCAACAATGGCTTTTCGGTGTCCTCAGCAGAACCACAGCGTTGCACCAACACTGGAAATTCTGACTTTGATACAATAATTTGAAAGGTATCATCATGTGATGCCATCTTAATTTTACACACAGCGTCTGGTATGTGTATTGTGTAGGTGTCACAGGCCTCTGTGCGTAAATGCAGGTTTCATTAGTGGAACTCTTATTGCTGTTTGCCATCCTGGTGATTTGGCCTCTCAAGTCATCTTTTTAAAACAAAAAACATTACAGCCAAGATATTTTTGCCACACAGAGTTTAGGGTGAAACGCACCTTAAAAGCAGAAACAATGTTGTGGCTTCGGGAGTTTTTGGGAAGCCTTTTTTTTTTTTTTTTGGATTTTCAGAGATGTATTTTCGCTCTTAGTTGGTTAAGGTCTTTTATTCATTTATTTTTTTTAATGTTTCCCTTAAAAGGTTTGATAACTTAATGGAAAACCTCCCGTTGCCCGAGTACACGAAAAGAGATGGCCGTCTAAACCTCGCCGCCCGCCTGCCCAACTTTTTTGTGCGTCCTGACCTTGGACCAAAGATGTACAATGCCTATGGTAAGAGCAAATGTCCTTTCTCTCTCTGATCCAATATACGTTCATATTCACTGTCTCCCTCGTTGTTGTTTTTTTTTTTTCTTTAATTGTATATTTTTGATCTTACCTTCAGGCTTAATCTCGACTGAAGACAGGAAGGTGGGAACCACTAACCTCCATCTGGATGTGTCGGACGCTGTCAACGTCATGGTTTACGTTGGCATCCCTCATGGAGAAAACAACGAGGAGGACGGTCAGTAGACTGAAACACGCTGTCTCCCTTTCTGTCGCACGCACGCACGCACACACTCACACACTCACACATGAGGTTAAGGTGCGAGAAATATTACAAGACACCCTTTGAACTGAACAAATAACTCATTAAAGTCACTGCTTACTTCTCAAATTAAAATTGTGTAAAATATTTTTACTTATATATTTTATTCCAGTTTACTCCCCCAATGCCAAATACCATATATTGTGTGCCTGTAGGAACAAAACCATTTCTGGAAAACAGTCAATACCTCTCAGCTCACAATTGAGCTATTACCACCTGCACAGTTTTGTAGATGTAATTACAACCTTGTCAAGAGTACCATGATTAGGCTTTTACTGGCTGTAGTTGCTCCAGGCTTGATATGCTTGGAAAAGACACTGGAGAGACCCTCCAGTGGGTCTCACCAATTTACATTGTGACAAAATTTCTCCTTCACAGAGGCCGAAATCTCTGGACGCAAAGGTCTGTAGACTTTCCGTTGTATCACTTGAGTAGCATGCCCTTCTTCTTGACTAACTCCCTTCTTCACTCCTGCGCTCCATCCTTCTGTTATTATCTGTGCAGTAGGGGCCAGAGCACCAGGACCCATCCCTCGGTTTGCAGTGTTGCATGTCCTGTACCCTGCTCTAAATTTCTATGCAAATGCAACTTTTATTAAACTGAATAATGGATGGCATTGAAACTCCTCATGTTACCCTCTTGAGATAAATGCTGCACTTCTCTACGTGGATATCAGGTTTTGGTTGAAAATGCACATTTGCAGCAATGTGAATTCCATGAAATGACATGAGTTCAGATGTCATACAGCTTATTGCACTGGGACTATCCTCCCTCCCTGTTTGCTTCGGGTGCACAGTGCTCTGGTCCTTAGACTGTGGGAGAGAAGTTTGAATGAGGGGCATCTAGAGTTGGCATTTCTCTTCCTCCGCAGGCTTCTTTTCACTCATCACAGTGACTCTGACACACACACACACACACACACACACACACACACACAAAACAAGGGATGGGTATTGTTAGGAATTCTTTTGTGACGGATGCTGCTTATCAAATAGTTTCCTGCGGTTTAGTAGAATTAAAACGCCTCACAAAGTTTCCAGGCGCTCTGTGTGTCCCATCTCCATTTGTTTTGAATAAAAGTCCATCGTCACGGCTTCCTTTCCGTTTTGATTAAGTAGAGAAATCAAGAGTTGAGGGTCAGCTCAGCTGTCCTGAGCTGATAAGTGTGAGCAGGAAGTAAATGGGCCAACTGTGCTTAAGTTTGTCGCGTTTAAACTTGAGCATGTGCAGTAACTTTGTAAAGCTGCTTACTGTGGAGTTGTTGCATGACTGTACCAATCTGTGTGCAACAAGCAGGCAAAAGAGCTTCGTTTGGCTTTGTCAAATTATCAATTTTGCACAGATCCTCCGTACCCATTCCTGTGCAGCTGTTGGCACACACATTATGCACCAGTCCGTCTTTATCTTACAACCAGAGGTTTTATTCACGCATCAAATTAAACATGCATACTGATGTTTTGGGCGGACAAGTGAACAGCACACACACTGGGCTGTCACCCACCCAAACGCAAACACATAGTTCGGTTGCGCAAAGGCACCGACAACTTTGGGCTCAGCTGGAGACAAAGGTCCATTCAAACATACACAGAGGTCAGTGTCTTTCTAAAGTAGTGATCAGTCTGTAGTATAATGAGATGTCGGCAGTAGTTTTACTGCGGCTGCTGTACAAATCAACAGTAGGCTGTGGATGTGAGCGTTGTGTCAGTAAATGTGATTGTGTAGTCTGTAAATTGTCCTTTTTTCTGCCCTGGTGGTTCTCAACTGGTCTGGCCACGGAAATCCTCTTTTGATTTTAAGTAACTACCCAAATATTATTCAAAGAATTGAGCCATTTTCATTGATCTATCCATTTATTTTAGAATGAACAGTGATGTAATCTGAGATGCTTTTATGCATTAGAAATGATAGTGGCTGTGGCGTTTTTATGCTTTGCCAAGGGCGTTCACTTTTGGGCGGAGCAGGGAAGCTGCAATGTCTTCTTCATCTTCCTCTTCTTCTTCCTCTTCTTCGTCCTTTTCTCCTCGGCTATTCAAATCTGTAGCAGCCCCTTCAAACGTATAGCTATAAAGTTGAAATTTGGCTCATTTACTGCGGGACAGCAATTGAACTATTAACAAGTTTTCATGTTTGGTCGTTGAGCACTGAAAATAAAAAAAGGTAGCTTTGAATTCCATGGATCAAAATTTCCAGCATAGGCTATTGGATTTTATTTTTCGAAAAATTAAAAAAAAAGTTACAAGCTTTTTCCATTCATTCTTCACTTGAAATTGGCACAGATGATCTTGCAGGAATTATATGTGTTTAATGGAGTATTTGTCCCTCACAGCCAATCAAAACTGGTTGTGAAGTGACCTCATGTTTCAGCAATGATTCGATCCATCAAAACCAAATGTGGAAACAGTGCAACTCTGTTGTCAGCTTTTTACGTGACCCCGATGAGCAAGTTGCCATCCCGACTGCGCCCGCTTCAGTGCTTTGACCCCCTTTTCGCTGCTTGCAGCTTCATTAAGTAGCATCACTTCTTTGTGGCTAAACGATGAACACACAGGACCGCTGCTTAGGATTCATGTGATGTAGAAAAAACAACAACATTCTGTAGTTTCAAACAGCATCTTAAGAGAAGCACTAAAACCCGTTAGGATGGCTCGGGACCCAATGTGGTGTCATGAACCGCCAGTTGAGAACTTCGGCTCTGCACCATTTTGTTGTTTTAATGAGCTTTTATAGAAAGACAACTTCAAAGTCCCAATAACTCAAGCAGGTTCTCATTATGTAGAGTCATTCTTGAAAGTGTAAAAAAAAAAACACTGTTCAAGAACTGCCCACGAAGTTTCGAATCTCAGCCTGTATGTAAAGAAACTCTGCTATGATGAGAAGTTATTGAGGCCCTTCACTGATGAATGTTTTGTATCCTGTATTTGTGTGCATTGTTCTCTTATTTTTGCTCTCCAGAGGTCATGACCACCATTGATGAGGGCGATGTGGATGAAATGACGAAGAGGAGGGTGCACGAGGGAAAGGAGAAGCCGGGAGCTCTCTGGCACATCTATGCGGCCAAAGATGCCGAGAAGATCCGAGAATTGCTCCGCAAGGTCAGGAGCCCATAGATTTCTGTCTCGGATATTGTTGGGACCCTTTCAACGCCACGTTGCCTGGGTCCCTCGCAGAGGTGTCAGAATTCTCAATCGTTAAATGGATGATGTCATCTGAACTAAGCCGTGGCTTATCCTTACTTACCCGTCTCAGGTGGGAGAAGAGCAAGGCCAAGAGAACCCTCCAGACCACGACCCCATTCACGACCAGAGCTGGTATTTGGACCAAGTGCTTCGCCGCAGGCTCTACGAAGAGTACGGCGTCCAGGGCTGGGCCATTGTACAGTTCTTAGGGGATGCCGTGTTTATCCCGGCTGGAGCGCCACACCAGGTCTGACGCATCGTACAGCGTGAAGTTAACTTAAGACACAAATTTAAGTTCTCTCTTCATAAACATGTTTGTTCTTCTCATCTCAGGTACACAACCTGTACAGCTGCATCAAGGTGGCAGAGGACTTTGTGTCTCCCGAGCACGTGAGGCACTGTTTCAGACTGACGCAGGAGTTCCGACACCTGTCCACAACTCATACAAATCACGAAGACAAGCTACAGGTCGGTGTTTTGTTTTTGTTTCTTTTCACCCCCATAAAAATAAGTTTTCATGTCTTATTTTACTTTTGATCTGGTCTGTCGCACCAGAAAGAGACACGCTTTTAACTAAGCGCTTATGATTCCACCTGACAGCCTCTTCGTTTATTTCATAAGAGAAAAATCAAGGAAAAGGCTTAATCACAACACCACTGTGTGTACGAAGAAGCGCTTTCAATCCATTTCTTTTGGGAAAAGCTCTGATTTGAATCGTGTCGGTTTATGAAATCTAATTGCGGATTTATAATTAGCTTCAGTAAATGTCTCCCAAAGTGTTTTTTTTTTTTTTTTTTGACAAAATGGTTAAAAATCTGAATAAAACATTCGAGACGTACAACAGTGGAATGTTGCTTTAACAGACCTTACTCTTTCTGCTCCGACTCAGGTGAAGAACATCATCTACCACGCAGTGAAGGATGCGGTCGGGACACTGAAGGCCCACGAACCCAAACTAGCGCGCCCTTAGACCTTCGTCCCAGACAACCAGCCGCTGAAGACCACTCCACTACTCACGGCGTAGATCACACACCTACATAAGTACAAGCTGCAGAGTACAGCGATAATGTAGGCTATTCGTGGCAAGGAGAGTCTTGTTTTTTTGGGGGGGAAAAAGAACATTTCATTTGGGGGAGGGGCTAATCGATGCTTGGATGAAGGAGGTCCTTCATCGCTGTTACACAGTACGCTTGTCTAGTTGTTTTTCAAATTTATTTTTTTTTTTCCGTTGTTTTTGTTGATTAACATTGTATTTAAGGTCAGTGTGTTCTGTTTTCATTGTATATGTAAGACGTGGGAGCGAGGGAGGTAAAAGCTGCCGTGCCTTTGGAGCAGAGGTTCAGCTACAATATAAGCAACTGATGAAATGTGAGTGCTGGGCTAACTTTCCTGTTTTGATGACATTAATACTTTTCTTCGATAGGAGCGAGGTTGACATGTTTTTGTAGACTTTCCTTTTTTTTTCTGTTCTTTGCTTAAAGTTTTTAAACATTTGATTGTTTCTGCCCTCAGTGGCTGACATGATTTTGCGACGCAGCCGGTCAAGGGAAGCAGACCAAAGTTTTGTATTTTTAGTTTTCTTATTTCTCTTTTAGAGCAAGAGATCTTCTTTCTTCTTTCTTTTCTTTTTTTTGTGTCTCTTAGCACAAGGTAATGGAGAGCTTCAGAGAGGGCAATTTTTCTTTCCCACCTGTCTTTGTCCCATTGGTTCAACACAAACTGCAGACTTCCAACATTGTTCAAGAATCAGAATTGCAGCTGAACAGAACTACTGGCCATTAACATTGTATCAATATATATATTGATCTTAGCAGTCTGTTTGATTTTTCACAATAAAGTTTACAAAAACTACTTTGTGTCGTGCTTACTCCTCCCTGCAAAGTCTCATTTCACACGCAGCCAGCCCGATTGTCTTAAGAGAAATTGCTCTGACTTGGAGCTTCTGGTAATTCCAAAAGACTTGTCAGGAGATTTGGGTAAAAAAACGGTGAAAAGCAACACATCATTTTTAAAAGTTAGAGATATAATGTGAAATTCTTTCTTGATGACTTTAACTTGAAACAAAACAGGACTGCTGTTTTTTTTTTTTTTTTTTTTTGTAGCCAGAAAAAAACAAGTCGCTTTGAATTATTGTAAAAAAATGTTTTGAGGGGTTAGTCTCATGATATGCCACATTATAAAACCATTTTTTTTTTTTTTTTTTTTTTTGGTATGTGTCGAAAACTTCCAATGAAACAATGGTCAGTAACAGATTATGTTTTTACGGGATTGATCACTCCTGGACTTGGACCTTGATGATGCAATATCTGTCCTGGGACCCACCCCTAACACTTGCCCTGGTCTGCCTGGGAACGTGTATAAATAATGACCCACAGAGGTGGATGAAGGCTTGAACTGAGTGCTCACTCGTGGGGTGTTTAAGCGCGGCGGTCTTTCCGGTTGCCAAATGAGTTCATTGAGCAAACACTTATGAAGTGAAAGCGACTAGAAACAGCCTGGCCCTTTAAGTCTTTTCAGGAGTGGTGGCGAGCAGAGCAAAGCAGAGCAGACTGCAGCAGCAGCAGCAGCAGCAGCAGCAGCACCCCAGCTGCGTCTCACCACCTGACAGCACAGCACAGCAGAGCGGCGGGCAGCAGCCTCCTGCCTCACATCGCTACACACCGCGTCCTGAAGGGGAATGGGGGGCATCGAGCCCGCCTGTTAGCCACTTAGATTTCCCAGAAGCGGAGAAGGCTCACGACCGGTTGACCAGCAAGATGGTATCCTGGATTATTTCGAGGATAGTTGTGTGAGTATGGGCTGGGCTCCATCTGTTGTGTTTAAACGTTAGCAGGATCAATCAGCGGCTCCTCCGTTCATCTCTCTGATGCTGAAGCGTGAGCTCTGCCGTCAATTTCCTATCCAAATATGTTTACTCTGGGGTAGTTTGAGAAACGAATGAGGATAGACTGGCATTTGAAGACTGAATTGAGCAGCAGTGGGTGCACGTTGTTGGAACGGTTGCTCTGTTTTTTTTTTTTTTAAATCAATGCGATGATGCAGCACAATCTGCACCCGCCGCGTGCTAGCCGCTGGTAGCTAACGACGCTGGGTTGATGATTTACCAACCACCTGACAGATAATGTGTTGGCAGGTGAAGGAGCTGCTAGTTAGCTGGCCGTATTGTTCCAATGCAACCTGCTTAATATGCGAGCCTCGCCGCGAGCAAGTAAACCCAGACAAAACCGCCTGCCATGGCTCCAGCCTGAATGTTTCCTGCTCTGTAGACTGAGCAGTTACCATGAGCACCATACGTTACCCTGGGCTCCTAAAATGTGATGGCGATGCTAGCCAGAGATGCGCCTCCATCCATCCATCCGTGACGAGGCATATGACTGACAAATACATAATTTTTTTTAACGTTGCAACATGTTGCAGTGACTGTAGATGGACAGATCTTTCTGGGATCACACACGCTCAGTTCAGGCCTCAGCTTCCAACAACACACACACACCACCACATCTCCACAGTGTGGATGACTCAACCAAAACCAGCAGCTCTCCTCACTCTGACCCCTCATTTAGACACATTTACCGTGCAGCACATCTGTCCTCGCTCCATGTGTAATTCAATGTCAGGCTCGACGTTAAGATGTGTCATCCCTGCGTGCTCCTTGTTGTCTGGGATGCAACTGATTTATGTCAACGTAACCATCACAGTATCACTCGAACGCCCAGGTGTGAAAGAGATGTCCTATAAATATGCCCGGATTGCATAAGAAGAGGTTAACCCTGCACACCGTTAGTGGTCGCTTCCAGCTTGCTCCTCCACTTTACTGCACCTCGGCTCGTCATGCGTCGACTGGAAAGAGGCAGAGTGCCTGGATGTGCGTCATAATGGGCCCAGCACATATTATATGTCACTTATCGTCTTTACTGAGCTGTTTGAAGACGAAGAGGTGAACTTGTGATGCGACCACGCGAGGGCACAGAGCGTCTGCTGAGGCCCCGAGGCCTGCTTCGAGTCATCTCGGCTTACTATGCAAAGCTCAGAGGCGCTGCATACATGACTGAGCAGCTCAGACAGAAGCTCTGCTTAAATCTCCTGGCAAAAAAGGAAGAAAAAAAACCAACAGATGTTCCCAGGCTAACAGCAGCTGGAAGCCCAAGTCATTTGAACATTTAAACCTCTTGTTTAGATTAAGATTGGTCAGCGGCTGGCTTCATCCTGGCTGATACTGTAAGCACACGGACATACTGGTGACTTAGACCGTACCCCCCCCGCTGTCCTTTTATTCAGCATCCTGTCACATCAGCACAAATCACCACCGAGGCACAGGATGCAACCAGATCACATCAGAAACTCAGCTCTGTGTGCATAGAGTCCCAATCGGCCCGTTCACGAACACACGCTGACCCACCTCTGGCAGAACTTTGGGTGTGTTTTTTCCACGTTATCTCGCTGCAGTCTTCCTGTCTCCGTGATCTCCATTATGATATTTGCACTGGTTATCAGGCGGGTGTGTTTTGACAAGTCACTGCCCACCGTTTTCTTCTCTGATCAAAACAACGGAGAAGCCGCACTGGCTCAAGTATAAGTAGGGCAATGAAGCAGAGTTGACGGCGTTCTTATATGTACACAAGCACAGTGCAAACATGGCTAATCTGACAGTGTGTTTGTGACGCATCTCAGTAACCCCTGGCCTCTCTGCTCCTCCGCTTTTGCAGCCTGGCCTTTGGGACTCTCTACCCAGCATACTCCTCATACAAGGCCGTCAAAACGAAGAACGTGAAGGAATATGTGAGTATCATCTCTGCAGCGGGCCGTTCGTGACCCCCGTCTGCTTCTGGTTGGCTTATGGGAGAATGCAGGAAGTCCTTTTTACTGTTAATGTTTTAAGTTTTTAGATGTGCTGCAGATGCTGAGAGGGAACGCGGCATCAAATGTAGGTCAGAACCGCCCTGTGTTTCACCAGAGGACGCAATCATTTGGAGGAGTCCTTGCTGTTTTAGTACCTTTTTTTTTTTTTTTTTAATTAAAATTTTTTTATAAAGTGGGTGGCAAAATATCCAGCATGCTTGATGATGATTTGATAACGATCTGTTTTCCAGACAAGGCTACAAGCATAGCAGGGCTGTTGAGTTGGGCCACAAAAACATTCATGGAACAGGTTCACCGTGACGTCGTAGGAACACTCAAATACTAAATGATACTTGGACATCCTGTTGTTCCTAATTCTTTTTTTGTTTTTGTTTTAATGTTTCTGTAATGCTCATATGGGGGTGTGACTGAGTTTAAAATGAAATTCAATACATCAGCATGAAACCAGGCGGTAGTCTGGTCGCATTCTTTAGAGATTAGAGCACCTCTTGATGACCGAATGTTTGTGTTCTGTTGCACTGCGAAGGCTTTTTTTTTTTTTACAGTCGTTACAAACTCGAATTAATGTCATCCCTCGCGATGAGATTAGCTTCTCCTACTTTACAGGCGATTAGCTGAACGGTCTGAGGGAACAGTTGACTCTGACAGCCGGCGGTAGCGGCTCACACGCAGCATGGCATGGCCGCCACGTGTTTGTGCAACGCTTCACAACAATGCCCTAAAGAACATCCCATGATTTCAGGGTTGTTTGGCTCTCTCTGTCCTCAAATACGTCTGTAAACGTTCATCGGGGGGCTGTTGTCTGTTCACTGTGGAGGGGTAAGCCCAAGGCGCCAGTCTTTGCTCTTGTAGGAGATCATGAACGGCCTTAAAGTGCGTGCTGTATGAATCCTCTCCATAAAGATGCACATGTGGTGCAGGGTTGCATTGTGAAGGGTGGATGTTTGGTGCAGGTGTCCAGCTTTAGGGTAACCTTTCTCTTTCTCCTTGAAACACTGATGCCTCTTAGCAAAGGAACTAATACGTTTGACTTTGACTGTTGAGGCTGTGCAGGTTTACATGAATATTGGACAGGATTTCCCTGTTATTTATTTATTTTTGCACCACACTGTAATTCTGTAACGTAAAGTTCTGTTAATTTGTTGAAACTTTCCAATTATCCCATTTCTCTTTTGGAATGGTACTTAGTTTGCCCGTCTGTGGCCTCCAAAGATGACTCGTGCGACCACTTTCAAATGTGATTTGAATCCACTCATGGTGGAAGGTTACATGCAAACATCGCTTTATTCCAGAAGGAGGCCAGTTTAAAAGGTTAGAAACAAATCAATCCACAGGGTGTTTGGTCCAAGATTGAACAGCCAAAGCATAAAATGATCTTGTCTCTTGATACTTGAATTATTCATCGTTTTAATGTGCACACCCTTTAAACCCGGTTCGGTGTTATTCTCAAACAAAATCTCACTTTTTCTGGGAGATTATTTAAAATGTGTCTGCCAAAGAGTGAATGCCATGAAATGAAACAAGCGGTAATGAATTAAGCAGTGTTGCTAGGGGAAACTGGGGGAAAGGAGAGGAAAAAAAAACAAAACAGTCCCATTCTGTCCTTGGTTGATGGTGTGGTAACTAAATGGGGTCCCTCCTGCTTACCTCATCGCTGCATCAGATGAGAGGCAGGGGAGCCAGGAGGAGGAGGAGGAGGAGCACTCTGGCCCTCAGCCTAGATTTACACTGACGAACGGCCTCCTCCTGGCAGGTTACTATGGCAACCCACCCTCTCTATCGCTGCTCAAGCAGACAGCCACAGAAGGAGCGAATGAAGAGAGCAGGGAGAAGGATGCCATTTTTAGAGCTGATGTTTTTACTCCCTTCATTCTGCTGTTTGTGAAATGATTCAGTACCGCGTGTCCATGGCCCATAAATGCTTCTAAACCTGCATCCCTGTTCAGTGCCGTCTTTATACTTCGTATACCCATATGTTTTGATTACAAGCAATGTTTCCTTCGATCTTTGGTGTTTCATATTGCCAGATGAGCTAAGCTGCCAGTTTAGTTTATACTACATATATATATATATATATTGAAGATGTTGTACGTTCTCTTTTGACATTAAACATGAAAGCCAATGTCATGTGAACTGATTGAAACCTACTTTGCAGTTCTGTGTTGGCATGTGGGTTGTACTTAGGGACTTGTTTTGCTCCACGTGTCCCGGCACGTGTGAATTGTGATGCTCTGGTTTTTCGTGTCCTATATATCTTTTTTTTTTCTCATGTCTGTGTGTGTGTGTCTCCAGGTAAAGTGGATGATGTACTGGATAGTATTTGCGTTGTTCACCACAGCAGAAACGGCCACAGACTTGTTCCTGTCATGGTGAGTCAGGAGCTCGTCATAAATGAGCTGCTTGTATAAAATCAATTGGCACGGTCACGTGTGTATCTAGTTTCAGGTGCTCTTGATATTTTTAGGCCAGCTTTCTTGTTTCTACACTGTCTTGCTTTCACTTGAGCATCGTGGTATGCAGCTCACACAGTTCTCTTTATACACAGCCTCCTCCAAGCTTTTACTTGTTCCGTAGCTCAGTGGCACAACTGTGTTTCTTTCCCCAGGTTTCCCTTTTACTTTGAGCTCAAGATTGCCTTTGTGATCTGGCTCCTGTCCCCGTACACCAAGGGCTCCAGCGTCCTCTACCGCAAGTTTGTCCACCCGACTCTTTCCAACAAGGAGAAGGTAGGAGCGGGACAGTTTGAGGTCGCAAATCTGGTCTCGCGTCCAAAGCTCGCTCTTCTCTTTTCTTGACCCGCATCTGTGTTTTTCTTTCTCGCTCCCTCCTGCTTCCACTCTCTTTAGGAGATCGACGAGTATATAGCTCAAGCCAAAGACAGGAGCTATGACACCATGATGAGGTTTGGAAAGCGGGGTCTCAACCTTGCTGCCAACGCTGCCGTCACTGCAGCCACCAAGGTGAGCTGTGTACTCGCTGATGCTGCCGCCTCCCGTTTTTATGATCCCGTCTCCTCTTTGTTTCAAATTCAGTCCTGTTCAGACTCACCGTACTAGATCTATATCGTGTCTGAATCCATTTGAGCTCACTTCTGATCTTAGAATGTGCTACCAGAATCTTCTTTAGTGATCACTGAGCACCCCTTTTTGCTTCTTTTTCTCTCTTGAATGAGAAATGAAAACCTCTGCAAAACAGAAAATGAAACTGACTTCCACTTACGCATACAGGTTAAGAGGAGAATAGAGATGGCCACGAGTTTTTTTTTCCACAGAACACCATGGTTTCTGATATTTATGCTTAGTTTGTGTTGCTTAGCTGCACCTCCGTTGCTGATTAACCAAATAGAGCCAAGTTTTTGGCTCGGTGTGAGAAAATTGTGGGAAGTGCCCATCTCGGCTTACTCCAAACCCAACCAGATGGTTTCAACTAGAGTGGTCAAACTAGAATGGTCCATTCTAATGTTTTACAATCCAAAGTCCTCAAATAGTTTGTCCTCTGACTGATAATTGAGTATTGAAATATTCAGTTTACATCAATATAAAACAAGGAGAAACCTGCAAATCTCCACAATATTCATTTCAAGAGAAAAAAGCTGAAAACTCCCGTGTATAGCATGCAGTGATATCTAATGGCATGAATCTCAAACTGAAGTCCATAGAACGACTTCAGATGCTGCATTAAAAACTTCCAACTGTAACGCCATTGTTCAGTTTGTCCCCTCTGAGCTTCTGTAGCAATATGTCAGTGCAAGGTGATGGAGGGTCATGAAAACACAGCAGTTCTTATTGGCAAAACGTATTGCGTTTCTGAATATTGTTACACTTTGGATCACTTTCACGCCGTCTCTGATCTAATGAATCTGCGTTTGCTTTCGCTGTGACACGCAGGGGCAGGGCGTGCTGTCGGACAAGCTGCGGAGCTTCAGCATGCAGGATCTGACCCTCATCAACGCCGAGGATGAGCTGTCTCTGCACCGCTCCGAAGTCCGTATGAGACGAGACCCCATGGACGAGATGAGCTCGGGGGCCAGCACGCTGCCCCGGACCAAGAGTGCCGCCGCACGGCAGAGTAAGAGATTCACGTGCAAAAGCATAAAGTCGTGCACAACATTTGTGATGCCGTGTCATGCTGCGTCACCAGCTTTCCGACCAGGCTGCAGTGTGACTATGAGGACTTCCTTTGTTTGACTTTTTACCCAAGTGGAATTGTTAAGCCATGTGGAGTCATATGATTTTAAAACGCTGCAGGATGATGGAGGAAGCTTTGCACAGAGGGTCAGGCTGAGAGGGGAGGGGGCTGAAAGCATGTGATTCTAGTGGGAGGAGTCGCTCAGGAGGACTCTCTGTGTCCCGCTGTACTGCCGACCGGCTCGCTGTGTGGGCCTGGCACGCTGCGACGAGAACACAGAGAGAGGCACGGAAACAATGAATGAACAGAGCGAGATGGCACATTAAAGGTGCCTCGTTGTGTTGGTTTAATTTCCCTAAAATGCTGTCACAGCTGGGATTAGAAATGCTTCACCTTGTGAGTGTGTTTTCAGTTATTTTCAAGACATCCAGTCAACCCGTTTACCTGAGCACAGTGCAGCAGAGTCCAGGGCACTTAAAGATTAGACTAAACACTTCCAGCCCCACGGGGGGGGGAAAAAGCTTGTCGTTTTCCACGTTCTGAGAATAGTTGCAGCATCAGCAAGAGTCTCTTTTGAGTCCACATTGATTAGAGGCACAAGGAGCGACTATTTTGTTCTTGGTGGAAGTGATCTGAATGAGATGACCCTGACTGGTCAGAGGACACTTTTATTCAGAGTGTCTTTAGAAAAAAAAACCAAAAAAAAAAAACATCCCATTTTAAAAATGGTGGAAAGAAAAACAGAAAGGTTTTACGCAATCTGACCACTAGGTGTCATCAGAGGCCGCGACTGGAATGCATGGACGCTTTGCAGCTACAACTTTTTGATTTATTTATTTTTTTCACTTTTAAAAAGATGAATAAGGAGGAATAATCAGTTCTGACGGCAAAAAAAAAAAATTGGGCCAAAATCTGCCAAGAGTTGAGTCTGGCCTCTCTCTCTAACCGACCATCTCACTTTGTCTAATCCTGCAGCCCGCTCTTCGGCAGCTGCAGCTCTCTCCGATGACACGTCGTCCCAACACGGCTCTGACCAGTCGGACACGAGGACAGAACACTCAGACGACGACGTGGGAGACAAAGCTGTCAAACGCAGTGCCAGCACCAAAACAACCAAGAAGCCCGTGGCTGTGAAGACAGAGGTAGGCCCGCTGATCACAGACCAGGATGCGCTCCGTTTGCACACTATGCGATACACCCGTCTCCAAGGTGCAGCTTTATATAACTAACCACAAGATCAAATGTTAGACTGACTATGAAAGTCACTTATTTCTAATAAGAAGGGGTTAATATTTCTGGCGGATTACACACCGACCACAAAGCTATTCTTTTGTAAATAAAGTCGTAAACCAGGCTTTACACCCCTACAGTGAGACTGTTAATGGGAATAAACTACTGATGGCATTTATTAGGGGAAAAAGGAATCTAAATATCGAAAACAAATTGGCTTCTTTAGAATCAAATGCTCACAACTTATAAAATGCAAGAACATGGGTTGTCCGGCTGTGATTTAGTTGTGTGTGTCCCATCCGAAATAGTTGCAAGTGTAGGAGAAAGAAGCCCAAAGACATTAGGAATTATTACTTAATAATGACCTAATATCACTTTAATCTTTGGCCAAACCCGAGTTGGTAAAAGCGCTTCCTGCTGGGTCGGTCCTGAAGTCATCAACATGTAAAGCTCCACTTCCTGCAGATCTGCTGGCCACAGATGGTGGCAAAAGGGGGGTGGGAACAAGTTGGTGGGCTTTTGTTTTGGTTGACCTAATGAACGTCCGGGTGGCCTCTGTGAGACGGTGGTAGCTGCGACGTTCTTCCGGCGAATCGAGTTACTCGCGATCGGATTAAGACCCTGAGATAACTCGGTTGGAAGTCAAATTAAACGTGCATGTAGATGGCTGAAGCACGTGGTGAATTAGGCTTTGCGTTCTGCGCATGCTCGAGATTTTTTCCCGGGGTAGGGAACCGGAAGTCGGAAGAGACGATATTACTGTTGTAGTCGCCGTCAGAAAGAAAACCAACGCGATGGAGAATGCGCCGTTGTGCATCGCGTTTGTGCAATAAGCAGCTCATCACAAACGAAATGTAGAGGGACGTAGCTTCATCTTGCTCTTCATTCGCCACTTTCTCGAATGCCTGAGTTTGGTGTTGAAGGGGTCAACTGGAAGTGGCTCTATTAGCAATAGTTAAAATGGATACAGCGCCACCTATCGTACCGGAGTATGACATGCTTTGTGCCTATGATCCGATTCATTCACCGCCATATATCCAAGGAGAATTATCCGATCCTTTCAGTGCCATGTAACCCCACTGAGTGTGATGGTGATCTATCTGTACATCTTTCTTTTTTTTTTGGTTTCTTTTATCCTTCTGTAGGGCTCTTTCCCCGTCAAGGAAATGAGTTGATTGCCTTTTGAACATGTAGTTTCACTTTTATAAAAGAACCAGATGTGCGCTGTGTTTTCTAAATCTGGACCCTGGTGAGGTGACGGGGTGTAGTTGGGCCTCTGAGCCCAGTGAGTCACATTATATTTAATAAAGTTGTGGTTTATTACTTGTGTATATTGATGATATGAATATGCCACAGGATTTTTGGACATTTTTGGGCCATCAGTTTCCTCAATTATTACCATTTCAACTTGGCATGTTAGCCTGCCAACGCTTGCTTAATATCAACATGAGGTGCAGATAAAGCTGAAGATAACAGTTCCGCAGGCGCTATTGACTCCAAAGTGTTTGTAAACCGCAGTCTCTCGTAATGGAATCTTCCCCGTACCTCGTCACCATTTTAACAATGAATTGTTTCCCCTCTTTTTTTTTTTTTTCTTTTTTTCCTTCTGGTAAATAATCAGCCGTGTTGTTTGCTCTTTACTTCTCTTCTGACTCTGACAGACTCAAACCAAGACAGTGAAGAAGCCGGCAAAGAAAAAGCCCACCACTAACAATGCGGAGACCCCTCCATGAGTCCTGCTGTCCGCGTCCACTGGCTCGAACTGGCGTCACCCACAGCCTGCAGTCGCTTCTTCCTGTTTTGTCTTCACACAAACACACGTATACACCACGGATATATCTATGTAGATACCTGTCGAGCCCTGAAATTGTGTCACTTCTGGTTTTTAGAACAAATTGCAGATTTAGTTTTTTTTTCTTTTTTTTAACGGCATGTGGCCACATGGTTGGTTAGATTGTCTCATATTTGCTGTCTGGTTGCATATTTTGTCCCACTCTTAAGGTCATATTATCAGAGATTTATCTGCTTATTTTAGCCTTAAAACAGCGAGCAATCTGGTCAGAAATGCTCCTTTTTTCCGTTGTCACCAGTAGGTGTTCGATTTCATTTATTTTTCCACTGTTGCCCCGCAGAAACTTTTATAATTGAGTATCTTTTGAATTGTTGCCTAAATATTCCGTTCTTCGCTTTAAGTCCTCTAGATTTGGATGATGCCCACATGCTTCGAGCGGTTGCTAACGGCTTTTGGTTTGAATCTTTATTTAGTCACAGTGGTAGAAATCCTCTGACAGATGCAGGCGACCAAAACATTTAAGCGTATTGTGCCTGAGGATTTAGCTGAGAGGTAAAAGGAGGATGGGATCAGCTTTGATCGGCATTAAAATCCTTTTTGTTCGAGCACTGCTCAGCTAAAAGCTCCTGAAACTCTTCTTTTAGCCCGTTCTCTTTCATTTTTGTTTCTCATTTTACTTCAATTGCGACATCTTGGACTGAACGTTTTTGTTTTTGTTTTGTTTTGTTTTTTTCCTCACAGCTTGTATGAGGGGTTCAGATTTGAGCTTCTCCTCATGAACCTCTGAGTGAGCCACTCTTTGCTGCGTTCAGGACTCACTCAGGGCTCTTTTTCTTTTTAATTTTTAGGAAAAAATATTTATTCCTGCGACCTTCAGGTCGCACACAATGCAGGTGACTGAGTGGTTTGTTTGGTGCTGGCTTATGACCCTTCAATTAGACACCACTCTTGGGTTGTTCTTCTTTTTGTTCATTGTCTATGATAGCTAATTTATGACACTTTTGGTCACGTGATCTGAGTAATGAATATGATCAGTATGCTGTCCCTGAGTGCTAATAGCCATTTGCATCCGCTGGGGAAGTGTCAGTGCTCGTGAGCGAAAACCTGCTCTCACCACAGTGATGTCTGTATATTGTTCGCGTTCAACATGTCGCATTAACGAGAAGAAGCTCTGCAGACTGCGAGGAATCATTTTCTGCTTCCGGTTGTAGTTTCAGATATGGAGGAAGAGTCACATGAGGCTGTGGGGGTTTCTAAACATACTGGACACGTGGCTGCCAGCCACTGTGCTGGACACGGTTTCTTCTGAATGCACCAAAGCATGAGACAGTATGCGTGCATTACTGCTGTCTGCAGTGTGATATCGGTGCGAGCCAGTAGGGGGAGACAAAGTCCACCTCAGCTGTTGGTGAAGTTGCTAAATAACATGTAAACACACTGTACATAGGAACCTTAACTGTACATACAGGCTGAGCTTGCTTGCCTTATTCATTCTCTGGGCATAAGTACATTAAATCTTTTTTTTGTGAGTGTGACTTCTGCGGAGGGCAGTGATTTCTGCATCATATCAATTAAAATGGTTTAATTTTGTCTTTTTTTTTGCTAAAACATTTTAACCTCATGATGCAGAATCTGCAGCTCTTTAACTGATGATTCTACGTTTGCAGCTTTTTTTTTTTCTCCTCCATACACACAAACTCTCTCTCTCACACACACAAAAACACTTTTGGGGACAAAGCTTCAAAATAATTTTATTTTGTCTTCATCTTATTCAAAATACAGTGCTGCATTTTTATCTTGTGTCACTTTTTTGAGGTATTTATTGCTGGTTCCTTTGTGTATAAAATCAGTACTGTCTATAGGGGTGTTGAATTGTACATTTTTGTGTAATTTCTCAAAGCATAAAGGATGACTGAGTGTGTGTGTGCTGGCACTGTTGTACCTAAGAAGGTCCTGCATCAGTAAAGAAACTGCAACTAATAAAATAAATTAAACCAGTGAGTCAGGCTCTTCGTACGGTCGATATTAAACAGCAGAATCTTAGTAAAGATGAATGACAGTCGATGTTATAATTTTGATCACATTCTTTATTACATTTGTATCATTTTATTTTATTAAGATCTAATTTATTGGTCATGCATACATGCATACACACGAAATTTGTCCTCCGCTTTTAACCCATCCAGGTTGGCACCTGTTGCACATGCACAGGGTCACACACTCAGAGACAGATGCCAACCTGGAGCGGTGGGCAGCCATGAAGCGCCCGAGGAGCATGGGGGTACGGTGCCTTGCTCAAGGGCACCTCAGCCGTGACAAGGAGGTGGACTGACACCACAGTTCCACCATTTATTATTATACTCTTATTTGGTTTGGATGTTCTCCATCCAAAAAAAAGTACAAAAAGTCTTTATCATGATGTGCCAGGAAAGAATTTGCTATGATGTAGTTCAGATCGGCTTGTATTTTGGGACGGATGAGTGTCATCATAGTATTTTCAATGAATTCACGCCAAATCTTAAAAATGCCATCTTTCACCTTAGAGGGAAGTTTGTTATAAGAATAAATTTTTTTCTTTCCATTCTCCAAATATTCGGCATATGTACGTTTCGTCAGCTTTTCAAGTGAACTAATACATACTTGAAAATCCTTTTTCTCCTTTTGATTTCCAAACTTAACACCCAGGCTTTTAAATTTCGATCTCAATTTCTTCAAATTGATTACAAAAGCATGTCCCTTATATTTGTCAAACCATGGATGATAAACCGAGGTTTTATCCAATATTTGAGAAAAACTCAGTTTTTGAAGACCACCTTCACTAATTGGTCCCCAGAATTCTGAGAATACAACTACTGTGTATATGTTATATTTTTCCTTAAAATCATTAGCCATTACTCCAATTCTAAAATAACATGGGACTATGTTATTTTTTTCCCTCTTAAAACATGGACTCTTCTTTGTATATATTACAATAAATTTTCCTTTTTCAATGAGCTCTCGGTGCTCATCAAAATGTTTAATAATGTATTCTTCAAGAAATTCTTCTGCGTGTTTGTTTTCTTCATCGTCCCTATATGGTTTTGTTGGCCCAAAATTTTTTAAAATTTCAAAATTTTCAGAAACAATCATAGCAGAAGCATGTTGACCCTTTATATTGCTTCTACTTTTTAAGCTACGTAATAACCGTCTCAGTTCTCCGTTCATCGACCATGCTTTATCGACTATTGGTACAAGAGGGGGAGGATTTTCTTGTTGTTCTTCATCAGGCTCCCAGGACGGGTGAATGTCGATGCTCCTGATCGTCTCAGGTGTTAAAAGGCAAGAGGTTTTAACAACAAGCCTAGATGGAAATAAGGAGTTCAAAAGGAGGTTTTGGTTAATAAAATACGTTTGTGCTCATTTTATTTAAAAAACATTTTCAATTATGTTGAAGCAAAAATAAGGTAATCATCTGACTTCTTTAATGTCTGCAGAACAATTAGATTCAGTTTTATTTAGTAAAGCCAACACAAATCACTACGATAGACAGAAGTTTGAAACCTACTTTGAAGGATCATTCCTGTCAACAGTGGTGTGAGGACAAGAATTATTCAAATTATGAGGTTTATCGATGACAGAAACCTCAAGATTCGTACAGCCCTCAGAGATCCCCGGTATTTTAACGACATATTTTCCCAATCTGGATGGGAAGGAAAAAAAATACAATTTTGGTGTATTTTAGTGGTCATCTTTTGGAGTCTGTGGGTCTATAAGAAAACCTGAATCAAAACAGTCTGAGTTAAGTCTCCTTGAAGTTTTAAATCAGTTTATCATTTTACACTTATAAATGAATAAAGTAGTAAATGCGTTATATAAAACTATATAGCAACAACAATTAATACAAAATATATCCTCATTGCTGTATGATTGTGAGGTTAAGCATTTACGTAATTAACTTTTCAAATTTGCTCAACCTAGTCTATCAGGAATAATTTGATTTAATTTCTGAAATTACCTTTCAACGTCCCGAGGCTGATTGGAGGGCATCTCCATCACCTGCACAAATAAAGGATCTGTTAATTATTCATGTTAATGAATTGAATAAAAATAACTAAAATAATTTATGGAGGGAATGTCTCGCTAGAAAAAAGCAATAAAGAAGTTGGTAATATCATCAGAAGATTTAGAAAATTCTGAAAAATTGCAGTAAACGTCCTTGCCATTAAATAAATAACTGAACAAGCAAGATCCAAAAAAGCCGTCACCTTCTAGGGCCTGAGCTGATTTAAAAATCATCTGAAATGCCTTTTGGAAGTCATTGATGCTCCATCGCAATTATTAAAGAGGGGTGAGACCATCCCATGCTTTGTCAGTACAGTGTTCAAAAGCCAGAACCGGTGAAAATATGGTTCTGTCTCCAGAATAACAAACCAGGCGCTGATCTGGCCTACCTGTATTCCAGAGCTGTCAGTATTTCTGGTTCAGCCTCTGAAACACCAAATCAACCACTCCCAGAAAGTCCAGCAGACTGAGAGCATTTTCTTCATTTATCTCTCTAACTAAATATACAAAATTAAACTCTATAAGGACAGAAATGTGATCAGTTTTTCTAAAATATCCAAGCTTCTAAATGTATGACTGTGGTCACCTCTTTACTGGAAAGCCAGCTTACTATCTTTGGACCGATTGGATTAAATGTTGACCAAACAGAAAAAGCTAATCTGACATAAAAAACCTTGTAATCATATACTCATAGCTGTGCACCAGTCCTCATTAGCTCCATCACGCTATTCAGTGGCCCATATTATCTATTTCAGTGCATCAATCAGTGGTTGACCTGCTTGCTCCGTAAAAAAACACTGTAACGCTGCAATCCCCATAAAAAGAATTAGAATTGTTGTGTATGGTCGCTCTGACTCACACACAACAATTTGATCGATTTTCACAGTCTTTAACACAATTTAATTTCTCCTCGAAAGTGACTTTTTCTCAAAGAGAAGCTACACTTACACGACATAAATAAGAAAAAAAGAGAATTGTTGCTGCACTTACCGTATGGCCTCCTCCACCGGTCGTTGTGTGGGTAAATCTAACTTTTGCCTATTATATATATATATTATTTTCTTTATTACTCTCTTTATTATTTTTTATATCAGCAAATGATAATAATACAAGACTAAAATATAATAACAATAAAAACAGATAGGTATCTGCAAATAATTTTCTTTACCCACACAAAGGTGTATCTTTCTAAACTGCCTTTATATACCATATTCCTCTTTTCGTTAGCCAATCATCTGTTGCTGCCTTCCTGCGTGACACGACACGTATGCTGGAATGCTGAATGTCAACATCACAGGGTGGGGCACATTTTTAGATTGGTACTCCTGAAACTGGCTGAAAATTGGTGCCACTCCAGCCCCAGTTAAATCAATGTTCATACTTAAGAAAACGAAACTAAACAACAATGAAACGGCAATCGACACAAGCAAAACTTTGAGAATAACAGCAATGAAATGTTTTTCGTCACAGGCGATGACAGATAAGCTCTCAGCATAACGAAGGAAATCAGAACGCTTGTTCGATGTACAAAAAAATGAACAAACGTTTAGATAATTAATAATGAAGAAATTATCACTAATTCTGTAGTGTGCGCTGGCTGGTTAAACCAATCATTATCTAATGATTTATTGTAGGATACTGTGATCTGTTCTCGAGTAACTAAGATGATCTGCTATATGGCCCTCCCTTTAACGCATTCACAAAGTGAAAAGAGTCCGTGAACAAACTGGAATCTATCATACAAATATACAAATATTTCCTTTAATCCCAATAACATGTTCAAAGCCCCTGTAATAGCATGTTGTGATTGATCGTATGAAATGCAGCACTGAGATCCAACAGGACGAGCACAGACACAGGTCCACCATCAGGGGCCAAGAGGAGACCATTGGTAACTTTCACCAGTGCTCTGATGTACACTGGGTCCTGACTGAAACTCTTCCAACAGATTATATCAGTGGAAATCATGATGATGTTGAGCTGCAAAGGTTTTTCAAGAAGTTTAGACATACATGGGAGATTAGCTCTGGTCTGGAATTAGCTAACAGTCCTTGATCGAGAGAAAGTTTTTCTACATAAAGGTCTGATTGCAGCAACATTGAAAGTCTGTGGTACATAGCCTGTCAACAAAGATAGATTGGTCAAATCCAACATGGGTGTTAATGAAGGGAAAGACCTTCTTGTACAGTCTCTTTGGGTCTCAAATACATGTTGATGGTTTAGATGAAGCTATTGTTGTTGGTGTAGTTTATCTTGTTGTTGTTCATCTTTAATTGTCTTTAATTTATTTTTATGTCTCGTTATTTCCTGGTACATAAAACCTCAGAAATGAAAGCAGGTGTAGCCTACATTCTTTCTCATGAGTGTAAACTGTTGCTGCCAAGCTGAGTTTGGTTCCATGCACATGGAAGAATGCTGTATGTCAAGCATTAGATTGTGCAAGTGATCATACCGGGAAGTTAGATTAAGGGACACAACGTACTGTCAGGCTGCATATGTTCTATCAGTCAGCATGCCAAATGTTATTAACCTTCAGAATGTTTAGGAGAGAGACCTGTTTTCCTTCATTTGTGCTTTGTCCTCCACAGAATGAAGGGGACTGTTCTGTAAAATGCAAAATGTGAATAACATACTAATTCTACATTTAATTCAAGGCTATGTGTGTACATTTGAATTCTATCAGAGAGAAACTGTTACTATGTTTGGGAACTTTGTGTTCATAAGAGTCATTATCGTTGGTTATAAGTGAGCTCTAATATCACTGTTGGCTTCTGTAGTTGTCTTTTTTTTTACATGAGGACCAGAGTCGTGTCTCAAAGAAGCAAAGAAGCCATTCTGTTTCTTAGCAACAAGGAAAGAACAGCAAGAGGAAATCATTCAGTCATTTGCAAATGGAATATTACCTTTCAATACTTTAACAAATAATCCAGGCTTATTCCTTTTACTGTATTTTATTTGCAATAAAATATGCAAGTTTTCTTTTATTCTCTTGCTGTGATTAAAACTTTCACCCTCTGTACATGGGACACCTGCTCATCCAGGTAAGCTATCCGTTACCCCAGTTTCTCTTTTCTTATTTTCATATCAGAGGTCCTATTGTCCATCATAAAAAACACCAACACACACAAACTTGTTTTTTAAATCTTTCTGGAGATTCAGCATTGACATACTGCATTAATTAGCCTCTTATCCTATACCTAATATTAACCTATTACTAACCCTAAACATAAAGCCAAGTTTTGACCCCTCAAAAGTCTCTTTTAACATGTGGAGCCCTTTTGGCTCCTACAAAACAAGTTGGACCAGACAATTACAGAAGGCTCCTTTTTTTTCATCCATTTTCTATATGCGCTTAATCCAATTTCCAATTCAGGGTCATGTGGGGGGGGGGGGGGGGGGCAGAGTACACCCTCTCATACCTGAACAATGAAGTCTTGACAGAAGTAGCACAAAGGGTTTAATTAAAAATAAAAAAAAACACGTGATAATCTTCTTATTTCCTGCTTGTCCTGAATGACGATCACTACTTTACCAATAATTTAGTGTGTACGTGGAACAACTAACTGATGGAACTGGACTTTTCTTATGAGAATAAGAAGTGATGCAGAACAAAACTCTCTCTGCACTCAGTGAATTTGCATCTTTACCCTTTTAACACATTACATCCACTGTTTTATGCCTGCACAGTTCTAAATGTGAAAACACACTCCCAGGATTTATTATGCTATAAGTCAACAGAGGAATATGTATAACTCATTGATCGTACACTATGGAACTAGAAAAAAAGCTGTTTCCTTCTCAAGTTTCAACAAAAATGAACTCTAAATACTCGATTACATGCAGGCTGCCACTGGGCTGACTGGAAGTTAAACTACCATTTGGACTGGTGGAGATGTTTCACTACATCTGGTTTGTACATGATGGCCTTTTTCAGTCAGTAATGTGCAATCGTGCAGAAATGTCTGTACTGCAGTTTTGTGAATAAATCACTGATCAGACATGAGGAAGAACAAATTCCACTCTCAGTAGCTTTGAATTGATCAAGAAGTCCAAATTAGGTGTACATTATTTGAACCGATAGTTTGTGACATGTGGAACGTAACTCATTCAGACCTCTTTGTTACTAAGGTGTGGTGTCGTCATCATGCCACAATCTAACAAACCTATCACCTGACAATCCGTGATGAAAAAAAAATCATTTTTCAAACCAATCATCACCTGTTCATTGTTTGTGTAATAGAACACCTGTATGTCCTTTCTAAAAATGTATCAGTTCATTCTCAATTTCCATGTTTGTTAAAGTTTTATTTACCTAACAGTGTAGATATACAGATTTATTTGATGTCTTCTATCTTAACTGCAAATGTATTTAGATTTTATTAGAATGGGGCGCACAGCTATTTTTCATCTAAGGCATCATCTGTTCAATTAGTGTGTATGTGTGTTGTGTAGTACTAAACAACAATAAAGTACTAGTATACTGTTTGGTCTCGGCGTGTACTTTTAATTGAAACAGTGCTGTGGCTGCAACTCAGGCAGAACGCATACTGAGAGGCTATCAATTTAAGCACAGGCTGGATGACCGGGGAGATGCCAAGCTGAAGTGAACTGCTGTTTGGGAAACTGTGGGTGTGGGAAATGTCCTCTTCTGAAGCATGGCTGAGAATACTGATCTATTTGGCATATTTCATCATCCTTACACCGTATTCAAGTTTTTTGCTCTTGGCAACTCGGCCACATTGCAACCACCTTTTGGACTTCATACAACATATTTGACCTTCGATCCAGATTTAGAATGCACACGTGCGTCCCCTGCGTTCAGTGTTGTAGTCTCGCTTCTTCCATGACAAAAGTACCTCTGACACACAGTGGTACCGCAGTCCCACATTCAAACCAATATCAACTCACTGGTATAACCTCTCAGTACTGTTCTGTTATCACCCATTCAAACAGCTACATGGTGTCTTGTATGTGTGTGTGCAGGCTTTTAGAAATATGTGTTTGGGTTTTCAGTAGTTTTTTATGCGAGATGTTGCTCTTGTACGTGTGTGAGAGTTGATTTTAAGTTGTTATACAAGTGATTGTAGCGGCACATGCATGTTTTCAGAGGTGGATGTGTGAGTAAAAAATAGATGCTGTCCTATATGGCACCTCAAAGAAAAAGAGTCTCTCTGTAAGAAGTAGCCTACCTTGTAATGATAAAGACAAACACAGCATATAAACTTGTGAATTCAGGAAAACACAGCAATTTTTCTTATCAATAGAATAGACGACAATCTTTTGTCTTACTTTACTTTACTTTGGAAATACATTTATTAAACAAGTTTTGGTACGATGAGAGGAGTTTTAGCTTCTTCACAGTAGATGGTCTCTGTCTCAATCTTTCAGGATAGCTAAAAGGAAAACTGATGGAATTAAGAAGTAAAAATGTAAGTTTGTTTGTTAACATCATGGACATATTTTATCAAATATATAAAGAAATACATAAATAATATTGAATTTATTTGATGAAATAATCAAAATGATTGATGTATCTAAATTCAGAATATTATGAAACAATTAAAAAAAGCAACATTCTTATCATTGTAATAACTGCTTTAATAATTAACTTTGATAAACTTTGATAGTTCAATCTCCTTTTATTTTTATAACCTACTTTTATGGGATTAATTCGCACAACTGGATGGAATAAATGTCACGCCCATGGGATTTTCCCCATGTTTTTAGTTTTATGTTGTATCATGTTTTAGGTTTCATGTCTTGGTTTTTGAGTTCTTGTTTTTAGTCTTGCCATTGTTTTTCCCTTCACTTCCCATGCCTGATCATTAGTTCATTCCCCTCACCTGTTTGTTATTGTCACCAGCTGCACCCAGTCACCAATCACTCCCAGTCCCCTATTTAGTTTCCAGGTTTCCCCTTTCAGTTTGTCGGATCTTTACCTTGATACCCTCCTTACCTACCTTGATACCTAATTTTCACCCCTCATGCCACGCTTCGTCTCCACGTTAAAGTTAAGTATTTATTCCATGCCATGCCATCTTTTGTTTTTTCCTTAGTCATGTTTTTTGTCCCACAGCTTAAGGTTTTGTCATCCGGCTCAGCCACGCCTTTTGTTTAATGTTTATTTTTGTGAAATAAATCAAGTTTGCTTTCTTACATCCTCTGAGTCCCCATCCGTGTCCTACCAACCCAACCCACCCCGACACGACAATAAATGAAACATTAAATGTCTTAACATACCTTTAGAGCAATTCAGAACTATTGAGGAAGCCTTGTTTTCATTCCAGTTGTTCATAATTTCTTGTATATAAATTCAGAATATTATGAAACATTAATTAAAAAAAGCAACATTCTTATCATTGTAATAACTGCTTTAATAATTAACTTGAATAAACTTTAATATTTCAATCTCCTTTTATTTTGATATAATCTACTTTTATGGGATTAATTACCACAACTGGATGGAATAAATGAAACATTAAAGGTCTTAACATACCTGTTAGAAACTCCAAAATGATTGGGAAAGCTGTTCCCATATTCATGTTGTTCAGAAAAGCCCATAATTCTTGTTCATTGTTTTTTTAAAAAAAGGATTATTAATATTTATTACAGACTGTACAAAGACAAACTTATTAAAAACTCAGATAAAATTCTATGAAAATTTTTGCAAAGTTTGTTTACTTCTTATGTTTATTTTGTCTCCAAGATTTCCTAAAATCAAGGCGAGATTAATCTTAGCAGCACGGTCAGAGTGAATGAACAACAAGAAGTGCAGAGCCATGTTTACAGAAATATGGAGTAAATACATGTATATGGACTAAGCGGCTTCAGTAGCTAAACTTCAAGACACAATAGTTCAAAAAAGAAAAAAAAAGAGAACTTTCAGGATTTGTTGACGGACTTACCTTTACTCTTTTTACAAAGAAAAAAAATACAATCATTAACACAATGCCAATAATAATAATTTTCAATACTGCATCCATTTCTTTTTTTACTATCTTTTTTTATATAGTTTTCTCAGCTGTACCCCCTCTATATATACATATATACCGTTACCTTGCTGACTTTCATTACGTGTGCAAGAAAGAATGCTGAATGTCAAGGTTACAGGGTGGAGCGAGCACCAGACTGTGTGTGTCTTCATGCTGGGGAGTTAAAATCAGTCAGTCAAAGTGTTAAATGCACAGTTTTTTATATCCAGGTGAGGTGAGCAGCATCCTTCATAATGTTATGACACAGATGGCGTTACCTTTCATTTGCCCCTTGTTATTCACTGTTTCATTAAAAAAAATTTTCCCTCAGACAATTAGCACGTGATTTAAATGTAAAATTATAGCGCCATAATGTTTGGGAACTTTGTCATGTGTTTATAAGCAAGCTTTAAGCTCTTCATCACTTTAGGCATGTGTGATCATTATTTTTCCACCTGAGGATCAGAGCTGTGCCACTCGGCGAAGTCATTATGTGTCTGAACAGCAAAATAAAACAGAAACAGAGGACATTCATATCTTAGGATTGGAAAAAAAAAAAACACAGCTGCTTGGAAAAGAACGTTCATCTTGAGATGCTTAAAACGTTAGTTGATGAATTCAAAAGAAATGTACCCAATACCATTTTCAGGCAACACAGTCATCTCAGTTGACTGCAGCGATTACTTCAAAAGTCCATCTTTGTGTGACAGAGTACAGAGGCTTGGATTGAAATGTATTGCAGGGGACAGCAGAGTTCTCCACTAAGGCCAAGGAGTATGAAGACCCTCCGATCTCCATTATTCTGTTCATCCCCTGTGATTTGGATAAAAAAAGAGTTTCTCCTGAGACTATGGTAAACCTACCGTAACATCCAAACACTACTTCAATAAGCAAAATGAACTGATTAAAGGAGAGGAAAAATTGTCTCATGGAAGATAAACCTCTTCACTGCTACCGCTCTCATTTTAACCAGGCCAGTCGTTTCTGAAACATCAGCAGCACTGTTTAACATACAATGCATTGTTTAGGTCTACTTTTTTTTACTGATGATGTAACTGCTGATACAAATGAATTCTGAATTGAATGATAACGTCTAATTAACTCCTATTCACGGAACTCTTAACGTACTGAACACAATGCTTCATCCAACAATAAGACTATGATCCCAAACATTCTGCAAAAGAAACACATTTTGTAAATTTTGTAATTTGGGATATTCTTGAATGGTCATAACAGCAGTTGATCTGAGTAAAACTCAGCCTTCACCAGCCTGAAGAGGAAAGTGAAAATGCTGCATTAGACTCTTAGAGTTCAGTAATACTGAAAGTAGTTTTGAGCATGAAAACTTTCATGTACAGTACATATCCACTTTGGTGCCCAGAAAAAAAGGGACTGCATAAGAAGTGCAGTTATTAGCCTTTGATAATATCTAGAATGTCAACTTCTGAATTATGATTTGATTCTAAGTTTGTCTCTGTCCCAGACATTAGGGAGAGTTATTTTGCTGTAGGTTTTCATTAGGTAGAGAGGTAGTTTGATATCTCTGGATGAGTAGAAGATCGCGTTAAGGTAAACTGAAGTCTACAATTGCCGGACAGAAAATCATTCAGTCTACTGCAAATTAAACATTATCTTGCAAAAGATCTATGCTAGAAAACACTCTATTTTGGCTGTGACATTTTTCAGGAACTTCTTTAAATTGCTTGCAACTATGTTTCATCTTTTTAGAGTCGCATCTATTTTTGTTCTGCTGTAATTAAAACTTTCACCCTTGTTTCATGGGACACCTGCTCAACCAGGTAAGCCACCTGTTGCTCCAGTTTTTCTTTTCTTATTTTCTTTAAAGGAGTCCCTTTGAATCTTACCACTCTGTCAATCACACAAATACCAGCACACAACCACACTTATAAACACACACAAACACAAACTTGTTTTTCTAGATTCAGCATTGGCATACTGCATCCTCTTATCCTATACCTAACAATAACCTATTACTAACCCTAAACATAAAGCCAAGTTTTGACCCCTCAAAAGTCTCTTTTAACATGTGGAGCCCTTTTGGCTCCCACAAAACATGTTGGACCACACGAGTACAGAGGGCTCCTTTTTTTTAGACTTTGTTTAATTATCACTAATTCTGTTGTGTGCGCTGGCTGGTTAAACCAATCATTATCTAATGATTTATTGTAGGATACTGTGATCTGTTCTCGAGTAACTAAGATGATCTGCTATATGGTTCTCTATTAAAAACTGTTAGGGAAGTAATTAATAAATAATTAATTAGGCAATGATGAAATCTCTATTAGTAGGTCCTTTAACGCATTCACAAAGTGAAAAGAGTCCGTGAACAAACTGGAATCTATCATACAAATATGACTTAAACCAGCCCAAAGCATTTCCTTTAATCCCAATAACATGTTCAAAGCCCCTGTAATAGCATGTTGTGATTGATCGTATGAAATGCAGCACTGAGATCCAACAGGACGAGCACAGACACAGGTCCACCATCAGGGGCCAAGAGGAGACCATTGGTAACTTTCACCAGTGCTCTGATGTACACTGGGTCCTGACTGAAACTCTTCCAACAGATTATATCAGTGGAAATCATGATGATGTTGAGCTGCAACAATTTTTTCAAGGACTTCAGACTTGAAAAGGAGATTAGCTCTGGTCTGGAATTAGCTAACAGTCCTTGATCGAGAGTAAGTTTTTCTACATAAAGGTCTGATTGCAGCAACATTGAAAGTCTGTGGTACATAGGCTGTCAACAAAGATAGATTGATCAAATCCAACATGGGTGTTAATGAAGGGAGAGACCTTCTTGTACAGTCTCTTTGGGTCTCAAATACATGTTGATGGTTTAGATGAAGCTATTGTTGTTGGTGTAGTTTATCTTGTGTTGTTGTTCATCTTTAATTGTCTTTAATTTATTTTTATGTCTCGTTGTTTCCTGGTACATAAAACCTCAGAAATGAAAGCAGGTGTAGCCTACATTCTTTCTCATGAGTGTAAACTGTTGCTGCCAAGCTGAGTTTGGTTCCATGCACATGGAAGAATGCTGTATGTCAAGCATTAGATTGTGCAAGTGATCATACCGGGAAGTTAGATTAAGGGACACAACGTACTGTCAGGCTGCATATGTTCTATCAGTCAGCATGCCAAATGTTATTAACCTTCAGAATGTTTAGGAGAGAGACCTGTTTTCCTTCATTTGTGCTTTGTCCTCCACAGAATGAAGGGGACTGTTGTGTAAAATGCAAAATGTGAATAACATACTAATTCTACATTTAATTCAAGGCTATGTGTGTACATTTGAATTCTATCAGAGAGAAACTGTTATTATGTTTGGGAACTTTGTGTTCATAAGAGTCATTATCGTTGGTTATAAGTGAGCTCTAATATCACTGTTGGCTTCTGTAGTTGTCTTTTTTTTTTACATGAGGACCAGAGTCGTGTCTCAAAGAAGCAAAGAAGCCATTCTGTTTCTGAGCAACAAGGAAAGAACAGCAAGAGGAAATCATTCAGTCATTTGCAAATGGAATATTACCTTTCAATACTTTAACAAATAATCCAGGCTTATTCCTTTTACTTTTTTTTATTTGCAATAAAATATGCAAGTTTTCTTTTATTCTCTTGCTGTAATTAAAACTTTCACCCTCTGTACATGGGACACCTGCTCAACCAGGTAAGCTATCCGTTACCCCAGTTTCTCTTTTCTTATTTTCATATCAGAGGTCCTATTGTCCATCATAAAAAACACCAACACACACAAACTTGTTTTTTTTTTAATCTTTCTGGAGATTCAGCATTGACATACTGCATTAATTAGCCTCTTATCCTATACCTAATATTAACCTATTACTAACCCTAAACATAAAGCCAAGTTTTGACCCCTCAACAGTCTCTTTTAACATGTGGAGCCCTTTTGGCTCCCACAAAACATGTTGGACCAGACAATTACAGAAGGCTCCTTTTTTTTTTTTTTTAACACATTACATCCACTGTTTTATGCCTGCACAGTTCTAAATGTGAAAACACACTCCCAGGGTTTATTATGCTATAAGTCAACAGAGGAATGTGTATAACTCATTGATCGTACACTATGGAACTAGAAAAAAAGCTGTTTCCTTCTCAAGTTTCAACAAAAATGAACTCTAAATACTTGATTACATGCAGGCTGCCACTGGGCTGACTGGAAGTTAAACTACCATTTGGACTGGTGGAGATGTTTCACTACATCTGGTTTGTACATGATGGCCTTATTCAGTCTGTCATTTCATGTAATTCTTTATTATTGGGCTGTCCCACATATTCTCTGAAAAGCCTCCAGCTGATCCAAAATGCTGCAGCCAGAGTTCTGATGAGAACTAACGGGAGAGATCATATTTCTCCAGTTTTAGCTTCTCTTCATGTTAAATTCAGAATAGGGTTTAAGATTCTTCTTCTCACATATAAAGCTCTTAATGACCAAGCTCCATCATATCTTAAAGATCTCATTGTAAGAGTTTTTCCTAACAGATCACTTCGCTCCCAAACTGCAGGTTTACTTGAGGTTCCCAGAGTTTCTAAAAGTAGAATGGGAGGCAGAGCCTTCAGTTATCAGGCCCCTCTCTTGTGGAATAAGCTGCCAGTAAATGTCCGGGAAGCAGACACCCTTTCCACTTTTAAGACCAGGCTTAAAACTTTCCTTTTTGATAAAGCTTATAGTTAGAGATGGCTCAGGTGACCCTGAAACATCCCATAGTTAAGCTGCTATAGGCCCAGACTGCTGGGGGGCCTCATCTGTCACACCTTTCCTCACTTTACTATCTTTTTCCCCTGTTCAATTTCTCAAATGATATTATGTACATGTGACTTTAGTGTGGTCATTAACTCGTGTTTCCCTGTTCCAACAGATATCCTTTAAATGGTGTTACAGTGGTTTTTCCCCCTCTTTTCTTTCTTCTCAAACCCCAGCTGGTGGAGGCGGATGGCCACGCTTCCTGAGTCTGGTTCTGCCAGAGGTTTCTTCCTGTTCAAAGAGAGTCTTTACTCTCCACAGTCGCCTCAGGCACGCTCAGGATGGGAGATTGGACTGAAGAGAAATTTCGGTGCAATCTGTTTGTTTCCTTAGCTAGGAAATTGTTTTTGAATTGGCTCTGTATAAAACAATTGGATTATTTTTTAATTTATTTATTGGATTATGATTACAATGAATTGAACTCCAATTGTCTTGAATTGGACTATATTATTTAAGTGCTTTGAGATGACATTTGTTGTAATTTGGCGCTATATAAATAAACTGAATTGAATTTAATTAATTTGCAATCAGGTAGATATATCTGTACTGCAGTTTTGTGAATGAATAATCAAAGGAAAATAGTTTCCACCATTGCTTTCTTAAATGATAGAAAAATCTGTCTGAATTCAATTCATTATGAGTTTTCAAATTTTGCTCTTTGTTTTATTCCATGAGCACATCACGTGTCCATCAACCAGATGTCAGTCATTGTCCTTCCCCACCACAGGCTGATTTGTGAAATGATCTGTTTTTCCTTTGCTTATGGGTGACTGAGCATCTTCTGGTGTACACTGCCATCAAGTGGGAAAAACAATTAAACAGGAAATCCAGTGGTTCTGGGTTAAAACATGAGTTTGAAAGTTCCAGATAAAAAGGAAAGAAAACAAATGATTAAATAAACAACAAAAAAAGAAAAATTGAGCGATAGAAAGTTAATTTGAACACAGAGAAATAATAAATGGTGCTTAGGAAACATTCTGGTCAAAAGTTTGCTGCCCTGACTGCCAGTGATCCAGTGAGTGGCCAACATGAGTCTAATGAGCTAAATGATTGAATGATTGACAGATCACACAGGAAATAAAACAAAAAAACAGAAGCAGTCTTCTACAACTGAGCAACTCTGGTTCACCACTAAAACACCAACTCACCCACTGCCTGCTGCACATTCAGGACTACGGAGATGTATGAGCTGGATTCATAACAATGTGTAATTCCCATTCTTTTTTTTCTATTTGTCATTGTATATATTTTTACCACCTCTATCTGTAAGGATCTCACAATACAAATACTGGATATCTGAATTTTTATTATGAATGTAAATTCATTTTAAAATTTCATGATGATTTTATGAAAATAAACAGGATTTCGTGTTAATCCTGTTGACGCGATGCACTGTAACTATCCAGCACTTGGTGGAGCAGTCTGACCAACAAAGGAAAAGAGATTAGGCGCTGAGGTATAATGTACTTGTAGGAGCACGAGACCGAGAGACGTGTTTGAGCTGAAGGGGGCAGCCGCACAGTGCGGAACATTTGGCTTTATCTGTTTTAACTGAGAATGGTAGAAAAATGATCCGAGGTTTGCAGGGCTGCCGGATAGATTACTGTGACTAGGAAACCATTCATTTGGGTCCAATTTGGTTTCCACATACAACCTTTTCCGGAGCTTATTTATCCTCTTCACCTTCTTCCCAGGAAAACCAGAAAAGTTTAAGTCTGATAACCCAGACATGGACTACAAACTGGCCTGTTAGATGCTGCTCGGTCACCTGTCCACTGAGGTGCAAGGAGGCTACTGTCCCTACTACAATCTACCCCTGAGAAATACCGTTTTTGACAGCTTATGCAACACGTCAGCTAAACAGGGGAGACAATTCTTTGTGTGTGTGCGCACACGTGTGTTTCAAGACACACAATATCAGTGTTTTAGGAGGGAAGGTGTTGGCAGAGGTAAGGTGCCAGGTCAGTGTCAGGACCTATCTGTCGCATCTTAACCCGTGTGAGGTGGTGCGTGTGGTGTTACACATGCTCCTGTATCTAGTGTTTGTTCAACCGTGTGCGTAAACGTACGGTATCATTTGTGCAGATGTTTGTGGTTGCTCAGTGTCACGGCAGGATGTTAGTATGTCAGACTCTGCTGAAGGGTTTACCTTAGAAACAGCAACGCAAGCTTGAGAGGTGAAAAAGTCACTAGTAAGCTTGACGTTGGGTCAAACGTAATTGTAGAAGACCACAACAGACACAGTTGTTGTGTTACTTCTTCCCACCTTTTCTGAAAATCAAACTCATTGCAGTTTATGCTTGTATTAGCTGTTTTCTCCTGCAAGAATCCACGCTTCAAATTTCCATTGTCAAAGCTAACGTGCGTGCTTGATGATCAATTTGTTGTTTTTTCAACTCTCGTTCCTCGACAGAGAGAGTTGTTAAAGTGCGTTTCTGAGAACGTGGCCGACACACGGAGCCAGCTGCCGCCGCTTTTTCTAGCTGAACTCTTCTTCCTTTGTTTTTGTTGAGCTTTTGTTTGCTTTCTTTCTGTTTCGTCTTTCTGTCCTTGTTATCTCTACTCATCTATTTGATCTGTTTCTATCTTCTGTTTCTCTTTCTTTGGCAGCACAGTGATAGAGAGGATTGCAGGTATCCATAGTAACATGTTTGTGTGTCTGTGTGTGTGTTTGTGTGTGTGTGTTGTGAGGGTGTGTGTGTGTGATCTGTGAGAGCAGCCTCTTGTCCGAGACACAATGTGGTAATTACCGGAGCTTACCTCGGCGCTAATTAACCGTCGCCGTGGTAATTGGAGGGGTCAAGTGAACAGGACGATTGGCTCACCTTCCTGCATCATCTACCACCTCTCTCCTTTACCATCCCTCACTTCTTCTCTCCTCCACTGACAACTTTGCTACTCCATCTTCACCCCTGTATCCCTCCCTCTTTCTCTCCTCCCTCCTCACCTCCTCTTTAACACCGGCACCATTGTACTAGCCTCTCTGTGTTTCTTGGTGCTGTACTTTCAGATGAGGGCGTTACTGCAAGAACTTGGCTACCATCTCTAAAAGGTGCCCCCTCCCTCCCTGCTCCAGCTGATCGGGCAGACTGTCAGCTGGCTGCCAACCAGAGGTGGAGCTTTTGACCTTCACAGCCTCCAGGAGTCCACAGCAGCATGTGATTAACTTACCTGGAAACCTTCGCAGACACCTAGAAGGATTGAATGGCAGCAATGCGCAGAAACATTTGTTTGCTTAAATGTTAAAAATGACATGCTCTTTGCTTTATTTCCGTACAGAAATCTAAATGTATTTCTGTTCAAAACAAATAAATAGATAAATAACTGCATTCACCTGGACATGTGGGAATCCAGGACTATGTTAGTGGAAGAAATCACAAGCGCTATTTTCACCATTATCAGTTTGAATCACATTTTTAAGTGGCTTCATCTGACATTTCAAAACTTTATTGTTAAGCTCTTAGGCCCATGACTTGCATAAAAATCACACACTTAAAACGAATGTTGCACAGTTACTGTAGATAGTACTCAGTCCTGCTTCGACCTGTGTTTGTCCTCAAATTTCTTCGTGTTTCAATTAAAAAGAGAAGATAATAGTGAATGTTTTCATAAAGCATCACTACCCCTTCGTTGTCTTTTTTTGTACCCCCAACACACGTGTTTGTCCTTGATGAAGCTTTAAAAAAAAAAATCAATAAACTCGCATGTCTGTCCTCTCTCCTGGCAAAGAGCTATAAGTTGCCAAAGAGTCTGCTACTTTCCACCCATCACCCATTTTTTCTATCTCATCCCCTCTATGGCTCCTTGGGGTTTCAAATTCTCATCATCTTTCTTGTTCTCCAGGCTCATGAAAAGAAATCCATCTGCCCTTTAGGGGAAAGAGTAAAAGATAGTCCTGCAGTGTAAATCAGACAGAAGAATAGATAGAGGTCTTTAAGAAAGAAGGAAATAGGTGGATAGTGGAAACTGAAGTGTCCGCTGGAGTCTTGAAGATTTCTCATGGATAGAGAGTTTAAAAGTAGGAAGACGCACAGGAATGATGAAGGAGAGAAATGAAAGTCAAAAGTGTGATGAAAGAAGGAGAAGAGAATGATTGAAGAAGAGAAGGAGAATAGACGGCATGAACAATTTGAGAAGAAGGAGTATGAAGGTTTGACATCATTACCGTCAGCAGGGCTTGTGTTTACCGCTCGGCTGCTGTTTACTGAGGAACCCGTACTGAGAGGACACCTGGTGAGCTGTCAGCACACACGCACACACACACACACACACACACACACACACACACACACACACACACACACACACACACACAGAGCAACCGTCATCATGGCGCTCTCCATGGTGCTGATCCCAACATCAGGGAGCCCAGCGCTGAGCAGAACGGGACGGGCGTCTTCTTCTGCTCTCCATAGGCTCCTGTCATAGGGGGGAGAACCAAAGAGGGGGGTGGGGAGGTTTGTAAAGGATCTATTTTTAACCACTTTCTTCATTATTTATTAATGAGCCAGTGTTTAGTCAGACCTGGGGTGCTGTTTAATGTATGATGACAACGTCGCTCTCCGGGGACCTTTCCCATACTCCTCGCCCCACGTTTTACATAACTGACACAGATTTGGGGGGCTGGGCGCATTGGCTATGGGTGAGCTATGGTGTGTAATTTAATGTGTCTGTGCAGACCAGAGGATATCCTCTCTCTTGATGCTGAGTGGTGTACACATGGGGAGGTTTAACAAGGGGCCACGCCAAGGTTCCCATTTTTTTTCATGCTGAGAGCAATCTAGCATTGCAGCGGAGAAGCAGAGCTCATCTTTTGATACCCACACATTTAATAAGAAAACTAACGCTTTTAGCTTGTTCATCACAGCCGATATTGGCTTATCTTCTGGCAGATTCCAAATACTTGGCTCACTGTTTCATTCTGCTGTCGTCATCAGAGGTGATTTCAAATTTTTTGAAAAAATCGTTTGCCTGGTTTTCTTCACTGACCTGTTAAAAATACTATGTTTTTCCATTCCAACTTATTTCCAAAGTTGTTTTTCTCTGATTGTTTCAAGGTCAAGATTTGATAACTGAGCCTTTGCGATCAATAGCCTGCTCTTAAATGCTGGAACTATGTGACTGTAGAGAATGGAAGCAGCAAAAACTCTCTCCACAAAAAAAAATCTTAAAGCTCTGTCACGTTGAGGCTCAGATGCTACATAGAAGACTTTTTGTAATTCTAAAAGTCCTTCTATGTGTTATTTATTGTTTCTTTCTGTGACAGTAGCAATGCTTTTAAACTTTGCCAGAAGCCTCTTTACTCACTTAATAAACAAAGAAAATGAGGAATCATTGAGCATTAACTTAAAGTGTGATCTCATGACTCGGGTAAGGTCAGTTGACATGGGGCAGAATGACAGGACCCTCGCTATAACATAGTCAAAGTTCACCAGCAACAAGAAGCTTTTTCTTGAAAAACAGGGTGTCTGGACGAGTTTGACAGTGGCTAGAGGCTCACTTGAAAGACTCTTCTATAAGAGATTCTTTGATGTGTGTTTCTGATGGGGAGTGTCAGTTACATAGCTGTCGATTTGGGAACCCATGGGCTATCATCTGCTGAGCCTTTGAGAGGAGCGCCCAATGTTCCAGGGCAAGCAGACATTTTGGATAACGGGTGTCTGAGCCAAGATTTCCTGCTCTGTATATTTCCTGCTCAGTGACTGTTTAAATGTAGAAAAGAAAAGAAAATAAACAAACTTGTTTTTTCTCTTCCTCCACATAGACTGTTGACCAGCATGTGACCAATGCTCACTCAAACGTGAAGTGCAACAAAATAACTCCAAAAAACATCTGGTACCAAGTTATTGTCTCTTACCCACAGACCCAGTTGTCCTGCAGATAATCTGTTCATAAAGATTACATGAAAAATAGTTGTGGTTAATTTCAATCGTCTGCACTAAAATATCTTCACATCCAGAACCCGTTGTCTGGGATAAAGAGAAAATTTCATTGTAAACTTCATAACTACAATTCCAAATAATCAAATGTGCATAAAAAGTATTTATTCTAATTACCCACACAAAACACAGCCTCAAAATGTTTTGAAAAATTAGGACTTCCTCTCCTTTACTTCACATTGTTTCGGTCTGGCATGCTGCATTTGGTGTACCATGGAAGCGGGATACATCATTTTCAGTAAACCAAGTAGAAGAAAGTCGTAGTACCCTAAAGTTGGAGAGAATCCACACTCGCACAGGCACACCACACAGAAAGACTCCTGCTGAGATTCAAACCACAAACCTTCTAGCTGTGAGGTGACAGGACATGTACTAATCCCTAAGCATAATAAGAATAATCATAAACACTGTAAAAACAAATAATGCAACACAAGGGATACTAATCATTCAATATAAAACAAATTAAGATTAAAAGTGAAAATAAAAGAGAGTAAGAGGGATAAAAAAAGCTCTAAAAGTTTCATATGACATCACAACAGAAGAAAAAGCATAAAAAACTACACACAATCCAACAAATTTCCCTATTATTGTTTTTTGTTTTTTATCGTATGTTCTTGTGTTTTAGGTTGTATTAATGTGTTTTGTCTGGTGTTGTAACATAGTGACTGAAAGAGAAAGTCATGCTGAGGTGAGCCCGGGTGACACAGGACTCTCCTGACAGTTGCATAGAAGACCTCTCTAGATGTGGGGCAGAGAGGTGAATACAAACCAGTTTGTTTCTCCATGCCAGGCCAGTGAACACACACACACACACACACACACATACATAAACAACTCATGCAGGCACACAGGAGGGGTGAGTCACGAGAACTCGGGGCATTCGCTCAGCTTCAACGTGCTGAACAGACAGGAACGCAAGAAACAAGAGGAGGGAGGAAGAAGGGCTGGAGGTGGCAGAGAAAACAGAAGGTTAAGAAAAGGAAGGAAATGAAGAAATGAGGTGGCAGATGATTACAGAGAGGCATGGAGAGATATAATGTAGCTTGATTGGAGCATAAATACATAATAATGTAACATAAAGCAGAGTATAATTAACATTCAAAATCTGTGCTTTAATAAGGCTGGTATTACTATTTCATTTGCATTTTAGGCCCACACACACGTGTGTATATGCAGTGCACCACAAACTAAGAAAAAGCTGCAGCCTTCATCAATAACTTTCAAAGACACTGGAAAAAAAAATAATCATACTGGTCTCAAGAACAGAGCAGACAAAATGTATCATTAACACCTGTGTGTGTACGTTTTACCCCACTGGGGCCATTTACATTATAAATACAACCTTGTCCAGCCTAGTCATCCTCATGAGGAACAAAGCCCAGCTCTTATGAGGTAAAACATAATTTCTGGGGTCCTTCTTCGGGGTTCGGTATGGTGTGAATTATGGTTTGGTTTAAGGTTTGTGTCATCCTGTCTATGATGAATCGACATCAATATGATAAAACTAATAAACATGAGTATTATGGAGCTCTGGACTACATATGCATGAGTTTAAAATGACGCTTCCATAAGTTGTCAGCAGTGTTACTTTCAAAAGTAACTATTTAGATTAACAGGATAACTGCCTTCAAAAAGTCATTAGTTACATCATTCGATTACGTGGTAAGAAAAAGTACTTTTGGATAACCAGATATGAACACGATTCTCTTCTGCTTGTACACTTTCATTGTAATGTCAGAGTAGATAAACGTATAAATGTTTCGATTGACAAATGAACAAGTCATTCTATACTCTTTACTTGATCATTATGTTTATAATGTTTAGCCTGAACTAGCATCTTCTGAAGAGAAAGGATTGTTTTTAGGATTTACTTTTTTCGAACAATATTCATATGCTATTCGTTTTTTTGATCTATTGTAATTTGTTTCATGATGATGCATCAAATTATAATATAAAGCAGTGTGAAGACCAGTGTAAAACAATTCAATTGTAGCACAGTCACCTGAATCTGCAGCTCCCCTACACTTTATGGTAAATTTCAGATCATTGTTTAGCTCTTGTTAACTTGTAGCTGTTTCCGTTGATACTCGCCACTCTCCCTCAAAAAGCTCAAGGACACAATGAGCTTTTTTGAACACCACCTGACCAGCATCAAGTAGCAGAGACATGTGGTTTGCAGTGAGCTGGTAAACACACTGGAGCATTCTGCAGCTTAAGCTATATTTCCCTCTGGAGTTGGTAGAGTGCAAAAAAGTAAATATTAGACTTAGAAGGGGAAAATATGTCAAAGTCATCAAAGTGTACCTGGAAACTTGTACATGTCTCTTAGTGAAACTGCCCTCAATAAATGAGACCGTTCTCCCAAAGACGCAACGGCAATAGTTTGTTTGAACAGACTGTAAAAGGGTATATTTAGACGCAAAACTTTTCTAATCAAGTAGTTTTGGTGCCTAAACCTAAACAGACATGAAGGGAAAACAAATCTAACAAATCCAGATGAACGTCTCTATGTTAAAAGGGTTATGAGTTTGTCCAGCACCGCCCTTATAATGTCCCTTTGCAGACTTTGTTGCTCTTTTTCAAAGCTGGAATAGTGAGAATGGTTTAGCAATGGAGCCAAAGATGAAGAGCCTTCAAAGTGCAAAGACAGTGCAAGTGTCCTTACTGCAGTTGTACAGTGGTGTGTACTTACAGTGCAGTTTGGCTTGGAGAAAACTGAGATTAAACAAAACAAGGGAATAAAAAAAAGAAATTAAAGGTAATAACTGAGAGCAGCTTGACCCTAAAAAGGTGTCAAATTACTCATGGTGTGGTTTGACTGGTCCTCGGTACAAGTAGAGGATGGCCATATAAGATACATGTGATTTCTGAAACACAGTATCATATCTGATGCTATAAATAGAAAATAAATTCAGTAGGGGGAACTTGAGAGTGCATCATCGACTCTTTTAGAGAAAGGATTCTTGGATCCTTCTGGATTTCGGTTACTGAAAACCTCGTGAAGCTGCTGAAATGCAGTTTTAAAGGCTGCAATTATTATATTTCTGGAGCCTTTAAAACTCATTACATCTATTATAAAATGTCTATCATCCGATCTCTGAGCACAGGGACACAATCATGCTTTTTTTTTTGTCACAAAATAATTTTCAAGGCTGTTTTTTTTTTGATGCACTTGCAGTTTGGGTATTTGCTTATCTTCCTTTTACATTATGCAGCTTTTCAATTTCAATGATTTTGTTCAGTTGCACCGCGTATTGTTTGTTTACTCGAGTTCACAAATATGTGCATATGTGTGTGAATCCTGTCTGCATTTAAGGTGGACGTGTCATTATTTGCTTTTATGTAACAGCTGCCCTGAGCAGCTGACATACATCCACATTGTGCATGTATTTTTGTGTGTGTGCGCGCGCTTGTAGGTGTTTGCAGTACAGTAAAAATCTTTTGAGTCCACATTTACGTAAGAGTAGCAGGCACTGCACTGTTCCATGGCATCGGGAAAACCCTTTTCCACCCACATCTGCCCTGGTATTCTGTTACTGAAAGCCGGGTGAGCTAACACACACACACACACACACACGCACACACACACACACACACACACACACACACACACACACACACACACACACACACACACACACACACACACACACACACACAGACACACAAACCGGAACTGCTGCCTTGAATAATGAACACAGCCCTCTTGTTATGGCTTCATAAATATTTCATCAATAATCTGACATTAATGGGTTTTCCCTTCATGTAATCCTACCTTATTTGTTTAAAGCAGCTACACGAACAACACAAACTCCAGAGAGGAACCTCGAGTAGCACTTCACTCAGTATGTTATGAGGCCTGCAGACAATGTTACACATATGTCACCATATATATATGTTTACAGTACAGAAATGTGTGGACGGCGTCCTTTTTCTTACTGAAAGACATTTTATTTAGAGCAGTGGGGACAGTGAATCGTACATTTTATGTTTTACTTGCTATCTGCCACCTATATGTCTTGTTTTATCACAGGCCTTACAGCTGTTACAGCAGCGGGGAAGCCCTTTGTACATTTATATGTGTGTGTGTTTACTTTTGTAATGAGACTTCTGGTTTCTGGGGAAAGCCCAAGGGCTAACCTCCACCCACTCATTGTTCCTGGATACCTGTCTGTGCATCACTGCTTCCCTCTCCATGTGTGTGTGTCTGTGTGTGTGTGTTGTGGTGGATCATGTTCACCTTTTGCAAAGACGGCAGCCTCTGGATTTCTAAAATTCTCTGTCTCTTTCTCTTTATTTTTTTCCCCTTGTCTCCTTTTCTGTATCTGCTGTTTCTCAGAATTCGTATCAGTTTTTTCCCCTCTCTGTTCCACAACCCAAGGGCAAAGACGAGATTTGAGATCTGTCGTCTTGCTGAGCAGCTCCAGCGTTTGTGGAGCTGACGCTTTTGTATGTGTTATCTGTGCAGGAGAATGTGGTTTTCCTACTGACTAAAACACCTGTATCAACAGTGAGTTTACTGTATATAACATTTTCATCCCCGTATTTCCACTGTATGCAAGATCATAAAAACAGACACAGACCAGAGCAACCTCAATCACCACAGTTGGTAGAGAGTATTTAAAGGAAACATTCATCCCCACCTCAAATGTACATGGTTTCCTCTGGCCTGTGGTACTTTATGATCATGTTACTAAAGAAAAATCCACAAACAATCCTTTGGACTAATTCAGTCTAGAAGCAGTTTTCTTCAAATAAAAGATTTCAAGCATATAAATTTCGTAGAGTGAAGTATGCATTCAAGGCATGTGCTCGACAAAACTTGGTGGGTCATTTTGTTTCCCACTTCTGGTAGGCATGACTGCTGTAACATTTCTATATTGTCCTTGTTTGCTTTTGCATGGTTTTCCATAAGATTTGCCACATTAAATGTCAGCATGTGTTACGTACCTTTTGTTGTTTACATTTGGGACACGTGCATAAATACTAAAGGGCCATGTGTGGCTCATAAATGTGGCATTTTTGAAAAGCAGGCTGGGGTGGCGAATGGGTCAGCACATGGAGGAAACTTTTCTTTTTTTGTCTTACCTTTAGTAGCACGGTTTATACGGTGGTAAGTCCCGTTGCTGCTGTTGTATACTTTTGCGACACTGCAGTGTTTACTCAGTACTTCTGCTAATGCTAGCATCACTTTCAAATGACTTATATCAGCACTCTACGCCATGTGAACAAGTGAAACACTTTCCAAGCTAAACATTATAAATGTTACCATATTAGTATATCGTTAACATCAGAAGTCAACCACAACCTCAAACAAAAATGCACACAGAATTACTAGGTTAAAAACAGAATGTGCTCATTGGCAACTTATCAACATATATAGCTATAGCTTTCATTCACTGCATACAAAAGCTGGGGTCTGAATTTGGTATTGATTAAGGTCCTGACCAAATAACAAATGGCAGAGTACAATTTAATAGCTCGAAGACTGAAAGGACATTTGGGATGATAGAATAAACATTGAAGAGAAAAACATAGTGATCCACCTTACCCCTGCAGCTTGTGTCTGGCGTCATAAAAAGTAATATAACTCATTTTTGTCCTCTCATGTGACATCTTTCCACGCAGTTACACTTTGATGAATGTAACAACTAATGCCACACGCCAGCACACTATAACTGTGAGTATGTCATTATTTTTTATCTATCTAAACATTAGTAGTACCTTTAGCTAATTTTGGCTCATGTCTCTCTTCTGTTAAGTAAACCACTTAACTGAACATTAGTTGTTAATAGCAAAGCAACAAGCAAACAAGAGGTACCTGTGTCATTTTAACTGCTTTTTTTTTAAATTGGAAACTATGTAATAGTAAAAGGACATCGCTCTCCTTTTTTTTTTTATCTGCATTCCCGCAGGACATGGTCCAAAAAGGCTAATTTGGACCACAAGGAAATTTAAATTGTGGGCCATATTTTGGCCAAACATTCTTTTCTGTCAGGAGAATTGATTGGCTAGTATATGTTGCTTTAAGATATTTTCATCTTGTACCTTGAAAACAATCTGCTTTTCGAGCACCTTAAGTTTGAAGCGTAAGTTACCTTTGCGAACTGTAATATGCATAATTAGAAGTAAAAAGTGGTCTACTCTGAGATGGGAGTGTGTCACAGAAATCCACAGCAGATCTGATAGCTCACTAAATTAGATATTTTTAAACCTATGGGGAATCAAACAAACTGCCAGGATTGTGTGTGTTTTTTTTTTTTTAGATTTTTTTTTTAGTTTTGAGTCAGACACCCAAATACATACTCTAAAGCACAGAAAAAGGCGCCATTTTTTATTTGCATTTACTGCCTTTAAAGCCACAAAAGTTACTTCATCTGACACTTGATTGAACAAAATGCTCCCTCCGTTCAGTGGGAAAGTTCTTATGAATACTTACTAGTATCCTGTTTGTCATAATCTCAAACAGCTGTGAGTCTGCTCTAGCATGCAGTGAAATTAAACTAACACAACTGCATTGTCATCCTACTTGTGAAACAAAATGCAAGATATGTCATGTCGGCGTGAGAACCACTCATAAAATAGCAGAGGAATCTCCAACGAGGAGCAGTACACCTCCGCGTCATATAACAGTGTTCACACCAGTTGCTCGATTCAGTCCCACCATTACTGACTAATCAGTGGTTTGCTTGTGTGTGCAATGATACCAAGTGTGTCGTGTGTGTGTGTGTGTGTGTGTGGGGGGGGGGGGGTAATAAGTGGAGCCTGTAAGTAGAGTATGGTGGGAGGAAAGGAACTGGCTGTTACTGGATGTGGAGTGGGAGGCAGGCAGAAGTAGGGCTCCCCTGGTTACTGTTGCTCTGTGGGTGGCTACCAGCAGCCAGGCTCTCCTCTCTGCTCATGACACTGTCGCTGGGTTGAGGGGGCGATGGACGGGACTACCTTTCTATCGCTCCAGCTCATACTTCACACCTCCTTCCCATGCCTCTTGTCCTCCCTCCTCTTTTACTTGTCTTACCACATCCGTCCCCTCACCTTGCGTTCTTTCAGCCCAGTTTCTTTTATGAGCCTTCCATAGTTTGTCTCCCACACTGACCCCCCACTGTTTGGTCTTAAAAGGAGGTTTCCAAACTCTGCAGTTGTCAGCGGAAACACCATTTCTCTTCCATGCCAGACTCTCCACCTACCTATGAAACTCCTGAGCTCCTGTACCTGTGTCTTTCTTATTTTTTCCCCCCTCCCTGCCTTCTTCTCTCTATGAACCCTACCACACAGTTCATTTAAACCTCGGTACAGGGATAAGTGCAATATTCTTAACTTTGGTTCACGTTTGGTCCTTGCTTTGCCTCCTTTGGCCACTGCTTTGTGTATCATTGTTTTATTCCCGTTCTGACTGTTTTTTGCGTTTCTATCTTTATTGCTGGGTCTGTGTGTGTGTGGTCAGCTGTTCTTAGTGCTACATAGCTGATGTCAGATTGGATAGTCTCAAAGCAATAAGGCAGTAATCTCTTAAAGGCCCAGAGGCTTTTAAGTCAACACATTCGCTCATCTCTCCTTGTTCTCTTTTACCTCCCTCTTTCTTCCCCACTGTTGGAAAGACAAGGCTGTATTACCTCTAAATGGATCTTTGTTGTGGTGATATTCTCCTAAGTCTCACACACGTCCCTATCCATACGTGCATGCTCACTCGCTCATAAGCAGCAGATGTACACACACACACACACACACACACACCTCAGGATGTTGCTCCACACCTGCCATCTTTATGAAGCTGAGAATTATCCCACCATAGGTAATCATAATGTGCCATACCTGGGACTCATACAAATACACCTTGGCCCCCTCTCTGTAATAATGTGTATACAGTGATCTAATATAGAGGCTACATGCTGGAGCTCTTGAAACCAGGGGGAAAACTGAGTGACCCAATAGCTCTTTTCAGTCTCTTGGCTGTGACACATTTTTGTAGTAGATGCGAGCAGCACAGGACACAAGTATAGCACATTTTCCTCATCTTTCTGTGTGTTTACACCAAGGGTTCGCTTCAGAGCACGGAAACATTAAGACTGCGTGTTCAGGGCAGAGCGCACAGAAATAGAAGCACATCATGTCGTTTGATACAGAAAAAAAAGGCAATGAGTACGAGTGAGTGAGTACGAAGGCAGGACTGGCAGACAGACAGGAGAGCGAGCTGCCCCCAAGCTAATACTTACATAACATTAAGTCTGGGATGGATGGCACACAAAGGATCCATACTTTTGTTGGTCAACAGTAGAGTCAGTTAATATGGGCCTGCAGGAGCCTGATGTGCTGATTTGCATATGCATCCCACAACGTTTTCCACTGCATCGAAGTTTAGAGAAAACTTCTGCTGATAGCAGTTCTGTGAAAGTTTATAGTTGACTACCAGAACTGCACCAGCATGAGCAGGCCTGAGTTGTTGTTAAGACTTTCTTTGGATCCTAAGCTGTCTCTATAGCAACCACTGTAGGCAGTTGCTGTGGTAATCACGAGCTGTTCCTGCCCATGGCATTGTTAAGTGTTTGAAGTTTTCCCAGAGGTGCTCTGCTGAACGGGTTAACTTCACCACTCCCCCGATAGGTATGTTCAACGGCACACTTATTTGTCTCTTTGATGTTTCCCAGTGAAAGGGTTATCTGGCATCTGGGTCTTTCTGGAGGTGTCTGGATTGAATAAGCGGCAGGCCACAGTCTGACATTGATGTTAAAGCCAAAAGAATAGGTCAATGTGTCTGCTGGTTTGTAGATGCGCTACACAAATGAGATGCCCACCACTCAGCGCAGTGCGCTGCCTGGGGGTGCTGGAGTGTCAAAAGCCGTTAGCCAAACTGAGGCAACGGGCGCTGACACCAATCAGAATGGCAGATGTCCACACGACTAGGCAGGGTGGCACATGAGGCCATGGGACAGGCCAGGGCTGGCTTGTAGAGGCTGTCCCCTCTGGACATGGCAAGAAGCAGACAGAGGCGTTTCCATCATGGGCAGCAAGCTGCTTCCACCACAGCTCTACATCTCATAAACTCAGATCCACATTAGAGGCTGACATATTTTACTATGAGCTGATCATGATGGCAGCCTGATGGAGCCATAAGTGTGTGTGATACCTTGTGTTTATTTTGTCATGATAGTTTCGAGTCTTCAGAGCGAGTGCAATTCTGCTGGTTGAAGACGTATTTCACATATATTGCTTTGAGACTAAAATGAAGGATTCTTAGACCACCAAACATCTCAGTTTAAGTTTCTCATCAGTAAGCAGCAGAAAGCAGAGCAGTGTAACAGTTACTATTTCAGGTCCTTTTAAGTGGAGTCTCTTTAAACTCAAGATTGACTGACAAACTGAAATGAACTGAATTAAATACATCTGACAACTGCAGAGTCATTTGACTTGAATGAATGCCGACTGAACATTTGCCCACTGGAAACAAAATGAAGATGTTACTGGAAGTTAGTGAGCTTTTTATCCAGTGTGAAAGGACATTCATTCAAATGGCTGTAAAGGTTTTGAGATACAGTAAGAACAGGATGATTTATGTTGGGCTATTGCTGCGGTTTGGTAAACCGTGAAGATGTTGGAAAACAGAAGTCCTCATGAGGATATAAGCCTAAAGGCATGTGAGTGAGTGACAGTGTGTATAATAGTGCATCTTTGCTCCTGTCGAGACTGACGGTACAAAGACATGTTCTTCACCAAATAAGTTAAGCAGTTTTATACGTACCCATGGTGTTACTGTCACTCTCCACCGCAGATCATTGCCACCTTGTGGGCAAAGCCTTTGACCGACTGAATATTATTAATGTAATAGTGTTTTCTGTATACTGTAGTGTTTTCCTCATGTGCAGTCATTGTTCCAGAGACTTTTGTCTGAGTGGATCTCCAGACACGACATCTTTACATTGACATATTTGTATTTTCACTATCAATCAGTCCAATGAAAAGTTTTTTTTAAACTGGAACTTACATTCAGTTTCATCATTAAAAGAACATTTGTCTGTGAAATGAAATGCCAACATGCCAACTTTATTTTGTTTTGTTCTGAATCTAGTGTTTTTACAAGTGAAAGAGGAGCTAATGATTGTATCTAAAGATACATATTCTTTTATTCAGATGACATTTGATTTTGGCTTTTTATCTTTTTTGTCTTGAATCATGCATCATTTTTACTTGTGGGCTCGGAAACGGTTTTGCACTTTAAATTTGGACTGTCATCAGCCTATCAGTCATGTGTAAAGAGTTTTTAATGGTGTTGACCTGCTGAATGTGCTATACTAATCGTGTTTGACTGAATAATTAATGGACTAATTGAGTGTTCTGAGTTAAATTCAGTTTTTAGGTAATTCATTACAGACTGTGGTTGACTGGACCTCTGTCGATCTATGAATGTTTGGGTGAATCAGTCTGGTTTCTTATTTTGCAAAACGGGTAGACATCATACTGTGTGGTTTGTCAGTTTTCTTCCATGTCCATACAGCCATGAAAGCTGGACTTCCATCTTACAATACAAGACAGCTCTGCATCTAATTAGTCTAAAAAACTTGAGCACCAAATGGAAACCCTTGGTTGGGTGTGCAAGAGGTGAATTTCAGGAGTTTTAGCTGCACTTGTATAAGCTCTGATCTCATGTGCTGGCAGACCATCTCTGCCTATTCTCCACACTCCTCATCTCCTCTTCTTTCCACCCTTCACTTGCCAGAGATTACCTCGACTACTCTGGCAAGACATCAGAAGGAAATCAGAAAATGGGGAAAAAGAAGGCAAAGAGTTACTGTCGCATGACTGAAAGTCTAGCTTTATCATCGCTTTGGGTAACTGCCATCCTTAAGAGTGCAGCAGACTTTGGTCAAACAAATGGTTCTGACTTTCCTCTAGTTTTTTTCTTGAAAGTAGCAGATGCTTGTGAAATTCTAACGGACTGACAGCTATATATGTGCAAATGGCAGCTAAGCTGTGCAGTTCATGAATAAAGTATCTATTTAAGATCAAACGTAAAGCTAACCCAGCTGACAGTCTCTTCAGAAGATGCAGCTGAAGCAGATACATCGCTGTAAGGCTGCATCTCAACAGATGACAACGTTTCCCATTCCGTATTGTTTTGCGTCTTTAATTATAAATCAGAAAGTGAACCAACCCCCCTCTTCTGTTTGGTTGTGTTTCAGCGTTGATACACACCAGCACATCATCCGGAGTGATTGGCTCATAAAACACGCGTTTAATCTGCTAATACTGAATGAAGAAAGCCCATCATCTCGCCAAGACTTAAGACAAGCCTTCCTCTCCCCCCCTGCCTTTTGTTTTTATCCCTGATGGAAATAGCAACACATGGGCCACTGTGTTTGTCTTTAAGATGGCACACAGCTAATCCTGTGTGAAGCTGGAGGGATCTCTTCAGCTACTCTTGTCAGCAATGATTTGTCAACAACAATCTTTTCATTTCCTCTGTAAGCTGACACCATCATGTCTGTGCGATAATGTGATAGAGGAAAAGCTGGATTGAATCTGAGCGCACTGCGATCAGAAATCAGGCTGCTAGTCTGCCACCGTACAAGTGGAGTCTTTGTTGGTTTGTACTCTGTGGCTTTAAAAATGAAAGCTTAACTGTTTAGCAAACAAGCCAACCAACCAAAAAAAAAAAAAGTGTTGACTTAACTGTGTTTTCTTTAAGGACACAAAAGAAAAAGCATTTAATCATGCAAGAGTTTGAAGTAAAGGGACAAGTACTGGAAGTAATTAAAGATTCTAGCCACTGCTGCCTGGCTGGTGAATGTGAAGCTACGAGCAAAAGAAGCAAACAACAATTAAAAATCCTCAGTAGGAACACCCAGCTTAAAACGAGCAATCATGTCCGAGATGTTGGGCCTAAATGAGGATGTTGTTTTCTCTTTTCTGTTCTGTCAATCTCCGCCAGAAAGCGATTTCCTCCTGAAGAGTGGCGGCCAGGGCTAAAAGCATGTTTTAATAAGCGCACTGACACATCCATCTTTGTTTCTGAGAGATAAGTCACACCGAGCGCAGCGCAAAGCATCCGGGGCTCGCTGGAAGGATGCCCACTGCTGCTATCAGTTGAATGTTCTTAGGCACACAAAAACAGTCAAACGTGCACTTACATTCAAACGCGCATTCATACGCATACATACAGAGGAGCTGTCACCCTAACTTAAATCCTATTTATCACCAAACCAACGGAATTTTTCCTTGGAGCCGAAGGTGGTTGGCATGTTCACTTTATGCCTCCTCGGAGATTAGTGAATTCAGCCCTGCTCTGTTCCCACTGTGTCTCCTTTTAAGTCTTCTCTCTTATACTCCCCCTTCCCCTTCTTCTTCACATCATTGCACTGCATTAAATGTGCTTTTTATTTGTTTATTTATTTATTTGTTGTTTTTCATCTAGAGGAAAAAGCAATGAAGTCTTAGATACCTGGGACTTATAGCTAGCTGTGGCTGGCAGCTGTGCGTGTGATTGAGGAGCGTGACAGAAATGTCCTCATTAGGTCTCCACAAATGCTGTGAGGGGGGAGCTGCTGCACAGGGGAGGAGAAGAGGAGAGGAAAGGAGAGGAGAGGAGAGGAGAGGAGAGGAGAGAAGAGAAGGGGTAAGAGGCTAGGAGAAAGGAGAGAAAAGTTTGCAAGCTTTTGACACTTGGCGCCTTTTATCTGTGCCGCGTCTCAAGGTTTAAAGTTATGTGTGCTCTCAAAGATATTCATGCACAGGCACGAGCTTGCACGCCGTCTCTCTCATACACACACAGAGACACACAATAAGTCACAAAGTGCACTGGAGTTACTCTATGTCATTATTACACGCTATTAATTAAAGAGAAATAATAAGAGCCAGATGAACTTCTGCTCGGCCTAATTATCATGTCTTTGATACCAAATTGTGCAGAAAAAGAGGATCAGTCAGGAGGAAGCAGCGATATGGAAGTTCAGGCTGGGACTCAGGGAGTGGAGGATCTTATGCTGCATCCCAATATGGCACCCATAACCCTTTCTTGAAATCAAAGCTCAATTTCTTCATTACAGAGTGAATTGAGACGCACACGCACACAGAGAGGGAATAAGAGAGAGTTGGACTACAGGGGTGATAATGGGATGGAAGAGCCTGGTAACAGCAGGGGGTAAAGGGAACTGTTGCTCAGGGGAAAAACTGCATCAACAAACAAACAACAATCATCTGTTTTATCTCGCTGCCTTTCCTCCAGATCTCGTCCTCCGTGTGCATCTAGTGATCTCTGAACTCTACGTTTCCACGCCAACTCCCCTGTTGCCTTGTTTACATGTTGTTGCTGCTGCACGTTGATCATTAATGTCATTATATGCCTATGATGCCACATGTTGAGTCACAAATCAACTTCCATCCTTTCAGCTGGTCTAATGATGAGACTGACTTTGCAACCCCTTTTTTTTTTCTGCCGAAATGTCTCTTTGCTCATTGTGTGATTATCATTAAAGCGCAGCAAAAAACACACACCTGTTGGTGACTCTGAGGGAGCGCGATGCTGCTTGCAGCTCCGCTGGCCATACGAAAGGCAGAATTCACTCAACAACTGAACAACGCTGGACGCAACAGGGGTGACAACAGGGTCATCGGAGGCAGCTTTCAGGAAAGGTATTCAGCAATCAATAGTATATGAATAAGTCAAATAGGGGGAAGATGGAGAGATGGAGATGTAGGGAGAGAAAGAGGAAAAGTCAAAGCAATAGGGGAGACGGAGGGAGGAAGAGGGAAGGAGAAAGTGGTGGCACAGCTGAGGTTGACACTAATGAGGAGCCTTTGTGATGGGTCCTGACAGAGGAGAAGAAAGCAGAGTCCCCCGACACCGATGCTCCACAACACTCCTCTGCTTAATTGGGAGAGCTAGAGCCCACAACGAGGGTGTGTGTGTGTGTATTTTTATCAAAAAGAGAGTCTATCTGTTTTAAGAGGAATAAGTGAATGTAAGACAAAGTAGACTTATAAATGCTCACTTAATTAAGCCTGCATATCATGTGTTGTTGCATAAATGTAAGTTACTGAGCTAATGTAGATATTTGCAGCTCACTCCATGTTCGTGGTGGATTTTCACACTTTTTGGTCCAGAATTTCACGCTTTTAGTTGATGCTGGCAAGATACGCAGCTTAGAGCATCAAAAGCACACTGATGGCTTTGAGGTTCACACATTGAATTTCTGCCGTCTTCTCACATTCTTTAAAAGTGTCAGGAAACCAATGTTGTAAGCCCGTCCTTCGCCTTGCATTACCCACTAATGTACAAGCATACTGTGCTAACACATTGGATCCAGCGACAGCACTTACATGCTTGCACGAACGGAGGAGTGCGGACCAATGCTTGTGCACATGCATGCACTTTAAACACGCACTCGTGCGTGGACACAAGAGGGGACATGCGTTCTCTCCCTGCGTCGCAGTTTCCATCTTTGACTCTGAATCAATCATTTTTAATTTATCAGAGGGGATTTGTGTCAGGAAGGCTGATGCCAGCTCCAATAAGAGGGAAAAAAAACAACACAACAGCAGTGAAAAAGCCAGAGCAAATCCCTGCTCTGATGCGATTATACACACAACCAAATCAGGGCTGACTTGAATAGACACAGAACACAAAATCATATTAAGGGAAATTCGATGTGCATGGCATTACATTGCTCTCGATCTTCGCTCATCCTTTCTGCTCTTCTCTCTTTGACTTTCTTACTCCATTTCTTCTTGCCCCTCTGTCATCATCTTGATTTCTTCCTGATTTTGCAATGCTGGTGACCTGAAAAATTCCTCACCAATGACTTATACGGTGAGTTGATCCTCCATTCCCTGCTACCAGCAGTGATTATTCCCTTCAACCTTCCACAAGGGACAAACTCTCTTAGCTCCTCAAAACACAGGTCGCGCTCAGTCTTACGGCAACAGATTGAAGCCAGATACCATGTAATTTTCAACAATACTGCAAATATACAGCGACGTACTATACGAAGTCTCTTAAACAGTTGAAATGTGGCCACAAGAAAAGCTCTTTTGAGGTAATGATTTGTTTTAATGGCCAAATAGCTATACTGTAGGCAGGTGAAAAGAAAGAAAAAAACAGGTTTCCGATCAACAAGCGAGGTGAGTCAGGAAGAGAAATGTATAGAGGAGGGGCGGGGGGGGGGGGGGGGGGGGGTTTGGAGGTAGGATACAGTACAGAGAGAGTGAGCCAGAGAGAAGAAGCTGAAGAGATAGATAGAGTAGGGTTGTTATGTCAGAGGCAGTCGAGCTGCTCTCATCTTGCCATTATCTCAAGCACCCTCACATTACCATAATAATGGCTTTTAACCAAATGTAGCACTCTCCAAAACTACACAGGCAGAATCTGTTTTACCCAAATGTAAAACTCTCATTGGCAGGCAGAATCGGAGGGGCTTAACATTAACATCACCATAGATTGAAGAGTGCTGTGTGGAAAGCGTGTGTGGGTTTGAGTGGGAGTTTCAAGCTGAATATAGTCTTGATTATACATATGATGTACAAAGGGCAGTTTGTGTGTGATTAACACTCACGTATATGCATTCCTACTGCATCTGCACATTCTGGCATCAACATGAATGTTTCTGTGAGTGCAAGCATGCCCGCTTGAGACACACATAACCTTGTGTGTGTCTAATCGTGTTACATGTGCTGTATGTACATGTGTTGTGTACAAGTGTGTGTGTGTGCGATCGTGTGAGTCAGAGTTGAGCTCCAGGTCTGGCCAGGTACTCTGCATGTGTTTCCCCCGTCCAGATGGCCTCTCGGCAGGCCTGGGCTGGGGCGCAGGGTGTCCTCCTGCCCTCCCACTCAGCCACCACAGAAGGTCGACTCGACCGCGCCGCCTGCCTGGCCCGCACTGCCGCCTTCCAGACCAGCAGCTCCCTGCCAGAGGAAAAAAAAAAACAGACAGAAAAGGATACTGAAACCTAGTTTGTGCTCTCTGTGTCATTAAATGTCGCGTTTGTGATGACCTTCTCTTTCTGTCTTAATTTCTAAATTGCTCTTCTTACTTCTCTTTCCTCTTTTTTTTTTTTTTACAAAACAGTAAGTGTATGTGTGTTTAGTGTGAGGTGCCAGGGAGGGTGTGGAGGCCCACAGATGGTCGGGGTGGTTCCCACTCAGTGAGATCTGGGTCAGCGCCCGCTCTCAGATTAGTGGGCCTCGCTCGTGAAGCACCACCCACAGGTATCTGGGCAGACCTGGATCTGACACAGAGGTTTTGTTATGTTGTGGCGCAACGTTCATCCATGATATCATCTTGTTTCTGCCACCCGCTTTTATAAATCATAAAATTTACTGTATGCCCTGAAGGTACAAGTAAGTATAAATTGTTGTACACGGTAGTGCTAAAAAAATTCTCAAACTTAATCCCCATCTCACCATAGTAGGGGTGGGGGGGTCTGTCTAGGAGCTCTGTAGAGCTCAGAAACAATGCAGTCCCCAGACAATTCTTTGCTGTGTCTCCTGTGGCCGTAAAACGACAATGTAAAAGCAAAACAAAGATAACTCTGCAGCCACCATGATGAAAGTAACAAACAAATCTAAAGATAAATGCCACAACAAAGAGTTCTCTCTTATTTATGTCGAAGCTGTGAATAAAAAGCTGTATGTGAATTTTCAACATTGGCTGGAAGCCATCTGAATCAAGGTGTCTCAGTAAAGGGTACTTTAAAGGGGGTAAATGCTTATATACAGTTGCTTGAATCTGTTCAGGAAGTTATGGTTGTAAACTGAAGTGTTACTGATCCAATATGCTGGCCTGGATAACTTGGAATCTTTACTTAGGTTAACAATTAAGTCTGTATGCACAGACATAATCACTCTGTGCAATAATACAGCCACCTTGAGCTCAGAAACCCATTTTCATCCCAGGGCACCAAAACCTGCTGTTTTATCTCAAGGATACAAGCCCATTGTCATGGGAAATTATGAAATAGTTACATAACAGAAAACTATGTATTTTTGTTTACAAAGACTAAATTTATATATTTTTTGTGCTATCCAGCACAACTTTCAAAGTAATATATTTCAATAGAACATCGTGTCCATGAGTACAACACGCTGTGTTTGTTTAGCTGAAGGGATGGGGATTTTATGGGATATTTTGAAGTGATACGTTATGCCAGTGTCTGTTTTAATGCTAGCCACGATGTTTTCCTAACTTTAACCGTTTGGTTTTAAAAAACTAACCTGAACCAAGTAGTTTATAACTTGTAAAACGGTGAGCGAAAGTTTCGGGAAAAAGGGACTGGATGCAAATTTTCAAAGTTAAGTTACTTGAAAGCACTAGTGCTGAGCATGGGGCCTGATTTTGACTCTCCCGCACAGCAGTAAGGTGTGATGAACCATCGTCCAACACCCAAGAACAGCAAATGGGGACTTTTTCACCCAATAAATCTGATGTCAATACAGTCAATACGTGACTATATATATATATATATATATATATATATATATATATATATATATATATATATATATATATATATATATATAAAATGCTGTGACAGTTTTATTCTATTAAGCTATTTCTGTGTTGTGTGGAGGAAGGAGACATAAAACTGTGAAAATCTCTGGACATAAATCAATATAATCAAAATAATCAATGATCATGACTGTTTCACATTTTGCTGTGTGACAGGATAGGGGATTTGAACAAGGAGTCATACCATATCTTCACCTTTTCCTACACACAAAGGAAGAATGCTATAGAATGTTTCATTCTTCAGACCATGCCTACATGTTTTTAGAGCAGTTTATATGGTGAACTGAAAAAAGGCGAGAGTATTTAAGTAAAAAAAAGCATTTACACTGGATATATATATATATATATATATATATATATATATATATATAAGAAAACAGCCTATACTATGTTCCATCTGTACATCGTTTCTCTTTCCTGATCATCTCCACACAACTCTGTATTCTACACAGGATTTTTGCGTTCATCTGTTGCCGCTCTTCCTAGCCCTGATGTGCTTTTTTTTTTCAATCTCTCCTTTGTACTCCGACTATTTTCGACTACGTTCCCTATGCAAAGTCCTTCGCTCTGAATTTAGAGTAATTTGCATCTGTTAGTTTTTCCACTCAGGAGTTTTTGTACTGTTTATGAGAACAGAACTGAGTCACCAAAATTAGCGATTTCTTTTATTCACTGTGTCTCAGTTTCGCATTGGTTAAATCCCACTTCATTTTATTATAACTTTTAATGTCATGTTTATTTAATTGGTGCAAACTGTATTTTTATATGTAAATGACTAATAAAGGGAGTGTCCTGCCTTTGTGTGTACACACAGTTTTAGTCTTGAAAGTATTCACAATTTTATGCGTTTGGCCATGCTGTCCTTCTTTATTGGTGCCCTGATGCATCTGCTGCAGCATTATTGAATGTCAAGAGCAAACTCTCCCAACGCCTTTCTGACATGTTCCTATATGAATTGATGGCAAGGTCTGTGACCAGGTGTTTGAGTCTCTGAGTATTATACATATTCACAATATGGAGTCTAAAAAGCTGGTAAATTCCTGGATTTTACACTCAATTTAGAGTATGTCATTGTTTCGCACCAGCGTAGCCTAACAGAATTTTGTACAATAAGCTTTTAAAACTGTATCACATGTTGGAAACACTTAAGGTGTTGAAATGATATGCTGGCATCGTAGCAAACAAGCTTTTTCCTAAATTTTTTGCTTGCCAGGGTTATGAGCTGCGCCCTTTACATGGAAAGTTCTGACATTTTACAAAAATTGAGCTTTGGGTACATATAACCAGACAGAGACTAAAAACAAAAGCTGGGATAAAAAAGCATGGAGCAATAATCCCACACAGGAAGTAATACTGGGACTCTTAATGAAGAGTACGTACGTGATGTCATCAGACATGTGACTGTACTTGCATATTTTTGCCCCACTAAGTGGCTAATAGACAGCTTGATAAATTCCTTAGGACTGTTTGAGTGGCTCAAAAACACAGAAAACACATCTAAAATATGAAGTTATTGGACAGTCAACTGGATTTAAAAAGAAGTCTGGGTTTTCTTTTAATAAACTTCCAAAAAGTAAAGAGATGAGAGACAAATGGATTGATGCAATTCGTCGAGACAACTAGACTTTCGGCTCAGAAATGTGGATTTGCGATTCACACGTTTTTGACAAACCTAGACAGGCTATTTAGCATCTCCTATATGTAGTCTGATTAAAAAAAGGGTGAGTCAACAGTGCTCTGTACTTCAAATGTTCAAATTTGCTTTATTATTGAAGTTTTGATGGATCGATAAGGGCTATCAGTATAAATCTAGCTTGCAGTTTTCATTACAAATGTTTAAATGAAATAAATCCTTTTTTTTGCAAACCTGTCCATATACAACTAGAATGTCAATTTGGGACTTTGCCACCTCAATTTAGCTGAAAAATCTAGCTTTGAAGTACCATCGGGCATGCAGACTTCCGAATGCTGTAAGGCTTTGCTTTGTGAATTTTCACAGTGCAGCAATGAGGTATAAATAAATATCAGGAAATCTGCTTTTTGGCCTGATATGAATGCCTAGAGTCCACAAATTCTTTGGTAAGATAGTAAGATCTCTGCCTAGACAAACAGCCTTTAGTTTAAGAATATTTTCACTTGTTAAACACTCATTCCCTTTTGACGTAACGTATGGCCATAACCTCTATTGTAACTTACCAGGTTTTATTGATAGTGGAGATAACTTACCCTTATCAGCAGAAGGGCAGTACTGGCACTGACTGAGTTTCAACCAAAGCCTCTGTGAACTACCTGCTCCCTTTTTTTTAATGCACAGTAGATGCTGTAGAAGTGACCAGTCAGTAATCTGAGATACATAAGTGGTCATGACAGGACATACAGAGGGGTAATGTGTGTCACAGTGTGTGCAGCGGCATCCCACTGCTTTAACCTACAGCATGCCATCACAGATTCTGTCAGCTCTCATTCTTTACAGAAATTCTCATGTCCTTCACACACACATACATGCACACATGTGTGAAGATTTGCTGGTACATGCGCTGCCATGTGCACAGACCTACTTACACATATTCCAAACTAGCCTAATGAATTAATTACAATCACAGCGAGTGTGTTTGTGTGTATGGGCTGCTAATAGGAAGTGACAGGGGCTGCAGCAATGTACTCATCACTCCAGGCTTCCTGCCTTTCCCCACCCTGCCACTCCACTTCCCAATCCCCCCGTTGAGCTTGACATCTCTATCTTTGTAGTGTGGTCACCTGTCATTCTTTGAGCTGCCTGTTAGCTCATCACTTGTACTGACGCAGCTGCGTGTGCACTCATGGACACACACACACAGGAACACAAATATACTGTGTGTAGAGTACATACACATCATGCTGCATGCATGTCTGCTCTCACCTAGTAATTACACTTACATGCGATGTACAAGAAGAAACAAAGTACAGCACGGCTGGAACCTATGTGACTGTTTCAAGTCAACACGCTGCAGAGGGAAAATTCTCATGAATGGGACAAAATCCAGTCTCCAGGAGGTTATAACTGGTTTTAAGATTAGAATTATGACTCAGTAAAGGTTACATTAGGCCGCATGGTGGCCCTGCCAATATGGCAGGTTTGTATGCATGAGGGTGCAGGTTCAGGAGCTCCTGCTTACAGTGAAGTTAAAAAGCATAAAGCCTCTACAGCAAATGTGTGGCTTTTCACCTCATTCATTATGTAATTGGAGTAACAGCCCTTCTCCCTCTCCTCTTTTCTCTTCTTCTCACCTCTCTCTCTCCACCCCGTCCTCCCCTCAGCCTTCACCTTCTGTTCACCACCTGTACGGGAACAGATTCTCTCCTATCTCCACATGACACTTCAATCTGTCCTCCAGCAGCTCAAGTGTTGGCATTTTAATTTTATTTTTATGTCTTGTTTTTTCCCCCCTTGTCTCATGCACGTGGCAATCTGCGACTGACAAGCTGGACGCCACCGCAGGTCAGATCCGAAAGGTTAAAGGTCTGACATTTGAACACAGAGCCAGAAGGGTCGATCCTCACACACACACACATGCGTTTTGGCATTTTTGCATGCGTGTGAGTGTGTGTTTGTCTGTGACCTTAAATAAATGGCTCACTCTACTTGTGCTGCTCCACATTTGACATATGAGCTTGACAAGCTTTGTTGCTTTACTCCATAGTCAATTTTCATTTTCATCATTACGGTTGCTCTTCGAGCCACATTTGATCAGTATTTCATAAAGATGGCTCTAAAATGTCAAAAGAAAGTAAGACAGGCAGAAAAATTGGGAAGATGGATACAGAAGGACAGGAGGAAGAATTGAACAGCAGGTGAAAGGAGAAAACATTTACATACAGGCTTTCACAAAGGAAGGCTGCGTATGGCAAGGTGGCAACAGAAGGCTTATGTCAGTTCCTTCTCATTGCTAAAGATACAACTGATGACAAAACCATTAATCCTGTCAGTCCTCTCTCCACCTCTCTCTCTCTCTCTATCCCTTCTATTTTTCAGTCTTTTTATAGATGAAAGGCTTCCACTTTTTCTGTCAATGGCCCGCAGTCATCTGAATTAAACATTGATTTTATCGAAAGTTTAGTCACTGTGTCCGTGACGACTTGCTGCCTCCTCAAAAACCATGTACGAACGTCTCATCGCAAAGGAACACAGAGCCAAGGAGAGGAGAGAGAGCTAGAATTGACTTGCTGATCAGGGGGGGAAAGAGATTTCAAGAGGATGACATTAAAAAGAGAGGAAGGAGACAGACGGGACATGGGGAGCCAAGGAGGGAGACAAGCAGAACACAGGGGGGATGAGAAGAAAGAACAAGGGATTCAACAAGCAGCAATTAAGAGTAGAAGGAGGGAGAGGAAGAAGGACTCAGCGGTGGATGAGGCAGGGCTTACGCAGAATAGAAAGAGGAAAGAGTTTTTTGAAGTGCCATGTTCAAATCTCTCTTTGGTTTCCCTCATTGTCCAACACTTGCCATAACTCATCTATCCAAAAGTCCATGGTCAGTTTTGCCATGTCAGCTCATCAGCCGGGTTACCAAAACACAGGCCCACGTTTCCGTTCTTCATATGAAATATTAAATGCAGCCTCAACATCTTTGTCTAGGCAGTTGCTGTTGTTCGCCGCAAAAAGATCACCAGTGCTATGCTTTTTAAAGAAAACCGCGAATGTTCATCTGTTTTGCATAAATAAAAGGGTTATGACGACACCCAGTTCTTTAGCACTCTAACCAAACTACAAAAAATATAACAGGCTGACCTCTAGCTACTCTAGCCAGAAATTCCCTCTTCCTCATCTTCTACGCTTCTTTCCCTGCCTTCACTATCGGTGGTTTGTTGTCGGGCACCCTGAGGAGACGGGGAGATGAAAGGGAGCTGGTCTCAGGGGAGCACCCGAGTTGATCGGAGAGGCCCTGCGCTTGCTCAACACTCATCCCCACAGCAGTGCTTCATCTCTGGGATGAGTTATCCCCAGGGTAGGACAGCAGGATCTGGGTACTCGGGTTCACATTTACCCCTCTTCATAAGTACATTGTGCGCACACATTTACGTACACACGCGCACACACACACGCACACACACACACACACACACGCACACACACACACACACACACACACACACCTTGAAGGAGACAGTCCCAAGTGAACTCTGAAGATAAAACTTCCAGTCTCGGCTGTATTCATTGTAAAAGGGTGTGGTAGACTCGAGGGCAAGTAGAAAATGAATTCAACACAGATAACAGCAAAAGTGTGTTAAGGAAGCAGAATAAAACTAACAGGCTAGTTTTCATATAGAATTCATGAATATTCCCTCCCTCTCAGTTTCTCTCTGCGGTCCTCTGGTAGTTCATAGAGGAGTTCCCTCACACCCAACGCCCCAGGGTGGCACAGCTTCAGCTCCCAAAGTGCACTACCACACTAGGAATACCTCCCCATTTGGGTCAGTCCCTCCCTCTTTATCTTTATCTTCCTCTGTCTTTCCCCGGGTGTCTATCCCCCCTCTCTGGCTCCCTTTTTGCTGCAGTAGGTATGAATAATTAAACCTGCGTTTCCTCCTCTCTCATGTCTGTCTGCCACCCTTCCTCCCGCCCTCTCTGCTGTGTCTCTCGCTCGGGCTGAAGTGTTATAACAGAAGTGAGTCATTTAGAAGAGTGAAAAAGCTGCAGATCAAGGAGAGTTGACTTCAGTTTGCAACTTGGCATGTTACATAAGCTGTCACTGTGTGTTATTGACTGATAGAGAGAGCAACAGAGAAGGAGAGGAGAAATAGAAGCAGAAGAAACAGGAAAGAAAGTAAAGGTGAGACAGTGATAATGGTTAAAAAAAAAGGCGACTGTTAGAGGGATGGAGGCGACCATGAGTGAGTTATGTTCAGTGATGTTGCAACAGAGGTGATAAAGTTGCATTTTCTCATAAATCAGTGTGAGCTGCTCTTTTACGGGCAAAATGTTTGTCACCATTTGTACAAGGGACTAAAAATCTGAAACATGCATTGTTGTGTGTAAAATCAATGGCAGCTGATAGGAAAAACACTTTTCCTGCTTAGTGGGATACTTTTCTCATCATTTTTTTAAATTGAATTGTTTTTAGTACTTGTGAATAGTCAGTGTGTTAAGTGCAGCAGACAGCGGTCAGAGCGGCCTCAGTTTGGAGACTCAGAAACAAATCCTGACAGACGAGCTAAGTTAAAAGCTACTCAGAAGCGGGCCCGAGAAGAGAATTTGTCATCATCGAAAAGAACCATATTGACATAAAAGTGACTAAGTGTTTTTTTTAAATAGTCTGTGTTTAAAGTTGATCAGAATTTGTGCAGTTTCCACTGGATCAAAGTCAACGGGGCGAGATCCATCTTTATTGCCAAGGTTATACACAACCAACAAAAATACACAACCAACGGATGACGTCACTCTCTCAGGTTGGCGATTTGGCCCTTGTAAGTATTATTTGTATCCATACAAGTTTATTTAACAACAGAAGCAATTAAAAGAAGGAAAATAAGTACGAGAAACTGTAAAACAGAACATGGAAATTGCTTTATGGTCTCAGGAACAATATTTACATCTATGCTCAAATAAATCCAATAATCGCAGAGGAAAAAAGTTTGATTCAGATGCTTAATAGTTATACAGTAACAAGACAAAAAAAAAGTAAGCATACACATAACCTTGTAAATACAAATTACATCTAGTGGAACGTTGATTTAAAGAATTTAAGTGACTCGAGTGCTATTAAAATTAGTTAAAAAGTGAGCTAAAAAAGAAGGGATGATATGTTAGTCCATCCATAGCCTGAGATTTTTGTACAAAGTTGAGAGCTCAGTTTAACGTTATTATCAATGTAAATGTATATTAACACGGGCAAATTTTCAACAGCTGCTGTCATTCACATATTTTTCTGTTTCTTTTGTCAGAGAGCTTAAGGTGTCAAAAATAGTGACTTGAAATCAGCCCATTAACCCATGTCAGCCCATGTCAACTGGCTGTCACTTAAAGTATTTACAGACTGCCACTCTGCTCTAATAAAATCCTGATTTCTTAACTGTAGCGTCATCTGACAAAATCACCATTCAAGAAACTAAGATATGTTTGTACAGTTAATTTGATTGCACCTACATAAATGATTATCTCCTGTAGAGAAAGTAAAAATTGCCAGAATGTCCTGTTGAACGTTTACTCACACAGTCCCACATGCAGTTTTTGACATACATCAAACATACATTAACACATATACAAGGGCAATAACAATGGTCCAATTAAATGACCAGATTAAACTCTAACTGTAGCTCAACTCAGTCATACTGAGTTAGCCTGGGCCCACTTAAGCAGAGGACAGGCATCTTGAGTCCTGGTTAAAACCAAACAAATATTTACTCAAACTGAGAACGGTCCACTCACAAAATTAAAAACAAAACCTTTTTCATGTTAATAAAATTCCTAATATGGTTCAGGGAAATTCCAGCAAGTTAGTGCACAGCTTGCTGGAGGAGGTTACTACATGGTTATCATATTAAAGCTCAGAATTATACCACATGCATAGTTTAGCTGCAAGCAAACTTACTTTATTGTCTTCCTAATCAAATCCGAACATCACATGGGTCTGTCCCTGCAATCTTATTTTTTTTACCAGTAAGTACCCATTAACCCTTCACTAATCTGTGTACACACAGTCCGTCTTTATGGCTTCCATCTTTCCCTCTCCTGACAACTTCTTCCCTCTTTCCGTCTCTGTTCCCTCAGGTGCTGTATTACCATAATGGCTTCATGTGACGGTGATGTAGTAGGCAGCAGAATGGAAATGCAACATGCCATGGTGCACATTATCAGAGTTGAATGCATTAGATGTCATTTGTGTGAGTGTACGACTGTGCGGCCATTATGTGTTAAACTGTTCTGTGGGAAATAGGAGGAGATGAAGGCGACAGAGGGAGAGTGATGGGAAGCAAGTGTATATTCCATTTACAACACAGTTTAGGTATTCTGATGCTTCTGTGCAAAGTGGAGTGAGGATTAACAGTGAGATGAAAATATGGAATGAAAATGGCCTGCTATTATTCATTTTTGCATACATATTCACAGTTGTGGTGTGTTTAGCCATTCATCTGGTTGGTCTGTCTTTGATGGCGCAGTCAGTAAGTCTGCTCATGGAAGTTCACATTTGGTCACCGTTAGAATGTATTGTATTCTTTCTGAACTAATGCAGTTTTACTCCAACACATCACCTCTTTAGATCAAACTGAAAAATCTTGTGAACTTGCATCAAGATTTCTCTTCTTTTTTTTTTTTAGTTCCCATAGATTTTCATTATTTAACGGACAAAAATGTTAACTGGATATTCTCATTTGCATTTTAGAGTGAAATGTCTCGACAACTGTTACATAAATTGTCATAAAGTTTTATTTTTTGGACATTAATGCTTAATTCTGCACATGAATTATTAAGAGTATCCTCTTCCTCAGACTGTAACCATGTGCTACATGTCCATGCAGGCTGATAAGAACATTCCTCTGTAGTGGTCTTAAGAGCAACAGCACATAAAGGGTAAAAATGGCATCCATGGCTTTGACGCTTTTTAAATAGAATGTGTTGTAGCCTTAACCATGATTGTTTTCTTACCTTAATGAAGCAGTTTTTTTTCAAACGCTTTCCAGGTAATGTTGTGACTAAAGCTAACCAGGATGCAGCAAACTCTTTTACTAAAGTGTTGCTATTGGGAGAATGTGTACTGGTCTCGATACCGTGTCACTCAAAGAGCTGCATGTAACTGCAATATCCTCCTCACAAGGATTTTGTGGCTCGTTAAACAAAAGTAATATCTGCTTCAAAGTGGTAACGCTCATATAAAGTGTAATGTTTTATTCTGCTGCTTGTAGGGGCGATACTTGACAATGAAAATGTCCAAAAAGCTCACAGTGCCTATCCCAGCTACCTTTGGGCAAGAGGCGGTGTACACTATGGACAGGTTGCCAGTCCATTCGAGGACCAACACAGAGACAAACAACCACGCATGCTGATTCTCAGCCATACAATCAATTTAGAGTCTCCAGTTCACATAACATGCATGTTTTTGGACTGTGGAAGTAAGCCTCAGAGAACTGACACAGAAAGGCTCCAGCTCAGATTCGAACCAGGGTCCTCCTTGGTCTTCATGGGGTTTATCGAAATCTTTGATGGCAGAGTAATGATCGATGTAGGTAGGACACAGGATGTTGGGACACAAGTAAAATGGAAACAAGACAAGGTTATTTATATAGCACATTTCATAAACAAAGGTAATTTAAAGGGCCTTACATGATTAATATATAGAATAACATAAAAAGTACGGCTACCAAGCAATGAAATGTTTTAATTGTGATTGATCACATGAGTCTGTCTAGTTAATCAGGAAAAATACCAACTCTTATTTGTTTTGATATCTGTTGAAATTTGTTCCCAATAAGTGTGGTTATAGCGAAATTTAATTTCACCATTTCAGACTTTTACTGAAAAAATGTTTTAGTATACTGATTATTTAAAAAAAAAACTGTTAAAGAACTATTTGAAATGGTTTCATACCTCAGACTTTGGAAATTTTACAGTTTTGGTTCTGTAGCTCTTTGCACCCTCTAATATTTACCACTTTGATAGATGAACTACATGGAGTAGTGTTCTGAAAAGTCCCCAGTATCACTATTGTGAATATTTGCCCTGGTAACTGGCACGCATAAAGGATACTTACTGTATCCGTCCAGAGAACCGAAAAAAAAAACTCAGTGTTGAAGCAGCTTACCACCTCCCAGGTATGAAACTTCTCGACCATTGTGAGGGACAAGGTTAATCGCATGTTGTCATGCACCCAGCAGGGTGATCATGCAGCCAAGTGGGATTTTGTGGCAGAGCAAATGTAAGCATAAGAGGCTTGGGAAGAAAAAGCATCAGGCAGTGCCTTTTATTTGTTCACACCTGACAGACAGATGCTGCCCTATCGCAGGATGGGTTCTTAAATAACACATGGTCTGCATCTGAAACTGTGCATCAGTGTAATCACGTGGAAGTGCTTGGATTTTGTGTTGGAGAAATAAAGATTGGAAGACAGGAAATACAAAAGTGTCGAGAAGACAAGCGCAGACCCATGATTCACATCTGTGCAAGCGCAGCAGAAATGCTCCCTGGCAATCTCCTGCTCACAGATACTGTTCTGTCCGCACGCGTAGGAGCAAAACCCCATCAAGAGCACAGTTTTACAATTTTAGTTTTCAATATACTAAATGAAATGAAAGCAGAACAAGATTTAAAAAAAACAAAAAAACACAACATCGCCAGCTAGTAAACAGGGATCTCAACAACACAATTTAGAATATTTGAAAAATTTGCCCTTCAAATGTGTTATTCTCATAACACATAGATGAAATAATGAATTAATCATAACTTTTGCTTATCAAGGAGACTCTTCTTGGAAAGTCATTTGGTGTCATCATCAGGTAAGAATTTGAACACTTTTTTAAGATATTCCTATTTAACTAAAATGGTTTAAGTGATTAACTATAGCTGCTTAGCATATTAACACTGTTACTGTGAGTAAGGTGATAAGGTGATAAGTAAGGTGAGTAAGTAATATTTATCTCAAAGCACAGCAGTTCAGTGCAGCTTCTAAAAGCGTGAACATAGCAGCTGTATACTTTTGGATTGTTCCCAAACTGTGAGAGGAGAGTATACCAACTTGAAATAATTTCCAGTAGGCTGATCATTTTCATTCCTCATTTCCTCTGAATTTATGCCGACTGGATTCAATTCAGAGAGATTTAATGGCATATCTACCGCTCTGGTGCTAATACAGTGTAGATCTCTTTCTAAGAACGTGTAGCCTATAACAGAAGGTATGAGTCCGTGGTCTGAGGTTTGTCTCTGTACTGCCGCAGGACTCTGAGATGAGTCACTGTGTTGCCGTGGGGACACTTCCTGTGCTCCTCATAAATATAGCAAACCCTAAAGTGCAGAAAAATGTTCCTTTTTTGAAACCTTACAAAAGCTGAAGAGAAAAACTATGTATGTATATAAATTTTTCACTATTTATAGAAGCTCTTAGAGAACGAAGGCTTGTTGTAGAACAATTGAAATGGTTCCGCTCAATACACAGTTTTAATATGTGTAAATGCAGAGAATGCATTTGTGCTGGTGAGAAAAGTTTTCAAGAGAAAGCTCAAAGTTCATAAGCATCATTGAGATGTGTGCTTTTAAATAAAGGCGAAGAGGTTGGGAGGAAAAAGGAGAGTGTATCCGTGGGCACTGCCTCAGGGCGTCACGCTCAGAGTGCCGGAGAGAAAGACAGAGACAGGGGAGCATCCGTCACCTATCAATCTTTCCTCTTCAGGTTTTATTTATTTGACTGTTTTTTTGATTCACCTGTTTACACAACTATTCACACTTCAACCCCTCTGCTTTTCAAACTCTGCTTTTCTGTGTGTGAAAAGATGTTATTATAGTGGAAACTCCAGAGAAAGGACACGAGTCTCCCACGATGCAAATCTCTCCTTTTGTCTCCAGGCTGCCAAAGTTATCGTTGTCGGTTTTCATTTATTGTACAATAACAGTATAGTTTATGCTTGTATGAGTTCAGTGAATAGTGTGCTTACTACTGTATTCTTTCTCTTTCAGGTGCCTCTGTGCTTCTGTGTTTGAAGATATTTGTTGCATTCCAACAGAGCAGATGATGGCAGGTTTTGCATCTATCTTGTTGATTTACACAAAATCCCCCTTAGAAACACTTTCACAGCTGCCAAACTGTGTGAGAAAAGAGAAAAAAAAGAAAAGCATTTATAAACGTACTCACTCAATCTTTCCAGTCACAACGGGACTCCAGTCAGTCACAGGTCCTTCATAGACAGGCAAATGCTCTTTTGCCGTCACATTCAGACTCTTACCAAATGATGTTTCCTCGAGTGTGGGAGGGAAAAGAACATCATGAGAAAAAAAAACATGTAAACTCCTCACTGACTGGGAATCAAGCATAGCGGAGCAGCAGAGCTACCTTTAAACCTTATGAGTGAACTTTATTTTTTCTCTTTCAAATCAAAATATATCATAACTCAGGCCTGCTCGCTGTTGATGTTATGTAAGTGTTACCAGAAGGAAATTTCAAGAAACTGCTTCAACCCAGTGTCAGAAATTTTTTTAATGACCATGTCCTCTCAACAAAGCATTATACTGCACCATAGAAATGATGCCAAAGGCAATTCAGTTAGGAGCTTTGTGGTTGAGGACACACATATCCCCTGGTTTAGGAAGGGCAGTATACTAACTGATTCATGTGGGATCAATACGTTCACACTTTTCTGCTTTATCAATCTATTTGTTTACTCTACCTTTAGTGACCTTCCGTCACTGTTTTGCTGCAACAAAAAGTTTTGGTTAGGTTTAGGAGTCTATCATGTTGTGGAAATCCAGGCCTCACCAAAACGACAGCAGAGGTCCATATAAGTCAATTCAGAGAATTTTGTCCCGGGCCCAGCCAAACCTGTCAGCGGCCCTGACAACAGCGACAGAGGCTGGCCAAAAGTAAAATCATTTGAAGCACAGAGTTTCTTCTGCTTAATGTCTCGATATGTCTAAACTCAAGTGATCTGTTTGTCCCAGTTTTACCTAAAGTTCATTAAAAGATAACTTTAACTGTAACTGAGGAAGGTGAATCTCAGTATGTCGAGCTCCAACCTCTGACGATTGTCTTTAATTTGGTGATTGATTTTCTCTCTTAAGTGATGCAGAAGGTCGGAGCTCATTGAGAACCCACCACCAGCATCTGCTTTTTTTAAACCAAAATTTTACTTTTTTACATTAAAAAATACTTTAACAATCATCAAAGTTTGTTATCAGGTGTGATAAATTCAAACGTTTCACCTTGAATTCTGTGAAAAAATTCATCTTCAACACATTGCAAAAAATGTAATCAATTACATGCATTTGTAAATAAATAGAATAAAAACATTAATAGGTAAATAGTAAACTGTCAGATAAATACTTTAAGGTAAACAGTGCAATATTTCCTCTGAACGGCCAGTATGATAAACCTTAGGTACCTCCATTTTGTAGTTTTGTGCTGTATTTGATAGAAAGTAATTACTAACATTCTGTAATTGCAGGGTATTATATTTCCCCCAAATTCACCAGAAACATCCATTAAAGAGCTTGCTTTATTTTGACAGGTTTTTGAGGGGCTCACAATTTTAAGCTTCATACCTTGCAACCACAAGCTGCTACTGGAAGAGTTGTTTTTCTCTCTGCAACATTGTAAGGTCTTGATTCTACTGCGTAAAATGCCCTGTGATGACTGTTGTAGCAAAATTTTCCGATTCTCATATATTTTGTCGTGCTTGCTGCGATGTTGCCCAGTCCCCGACATAACAGGATGTAACACTGTCAGGTCTGAAGTTTCTCATGGTAAAACCATGACAAATGAAAAAATGTTGAGCTTCTTTTATGTTCATTAATCGATGTAAAAGGTAAGGTGCTTTTGCATGTTTTTTCAGGGCACAATTTTCATTGTTTGAATAACGCTGTCACTTCCATGTATTTATAATGTCAGCTCAAATGCCATCACAAAGATCATTTCACCCCCTTTTCCCTGGTTGCTGCTGGTGTCTGCCGTGTGGGACTGAGGGGGACAGATGGAGGAATCCCTTTCTCATTGCCCACTCCTGCTTTAGTTTTCATCCCTCAGGGAGTCTCACATCTCCCTCAACACAGAGGTATTTTCAAATTAAATACTATCTAATGAACTGGAAAACCTGCCCCCACTGCTGTGTGTGTGTGTGTGTGTGTCTGTTTGTGTATTTGTGTAGTACATGTAAGGGGAGTGCTGGAGAGCAGAATGGAAAAATGAAAAGAAAAAAAAGAGAGATTAAAAGACAGGGGTATTTGCATTGCAATCTAGTGATTGCACAGCCTGTGTGTGGCTTCATGAAGAGTGTGTTCGTTAATTGTATATCTCAGCAGTTCTAATTGCTTTAATTCCCTGTAATTAATCAGTAATTGCAGTGAGGAGCCAGGCACAGCTTTGCTCTGTACGCAAAAGAACTTTTCAATATGGAGTACATAAATATAGATGAGAGAAAGGAATCAACAGCGATAGAGTGGAAACAGAAATGAAGAAAGAGAAAGCAGAAAAAAGATAGACAGACAGAAAAAAACTATATTTAGTAGTCTTGGAAAGGCCTGAACCATGAAGTATATGGCAGGGTTTCATCTCTCATTAATGTATTCTGAATGAAAATGAGAGATTATGGGTGAAAGTGGAGCAGTCCCTACAGACTGTCACAAATAAATCTTTAGAACTCAGAGGAAAAAAGTAAAAGGTTTTATTGCGGAGACGGTGAAGCTGATACAGCCACATGTTGAGCCAACTAACTGATAACGATTCCTAATCAATACCTTTGCTGTCTGAGATGTTTGGGTCTGTGTTTCTGTCTGTTGGAACATGGAAGGGCAGGTTTATACTGGATAACACAGTCTCACCGCAAAATGTAAAATAATCACAAAAATCAAGTCTATTAATTTGTGTTCACAGGCACAATTTTTTTGCTGTTGTTTTTTTTTTGTGCTACTGAACATGAAAATAATTACCCACCAAGGAACAATATGTTACAGCATGAAGTAGTCGTTAAATTAATTTTCTCGTTACATTCAAGAGGCAAAAAAAGGTCCACAATTGAAGGTTGGAGGGGTTGAATGATGGAGCTACACACATGACTATCAAGCAGCAGAGCTGTATTCAGATCCTGTCTAACCATTGCGCTTTCCAGGGAATTTACTTTACAATGTCATTTTTGTACTCAGCTACTGTTTTGTCACTGTTTTACACATTACAGACCACTTGGTTAGGGCAACTCATTAAAAAGATACACGGTTATAACTGGGTTTCATAAAGTACATTGTTAAGATTATTAAAAAATAGCATGTTTAAGGCTAAGAAAACTGAAAATCAGCCCATTAAGACTATGTGTCAACTGGTGGTTGATTAAAGCATTTCCAGACTGTCGTGCTGCTCTATATTGTTTTCTCTTTCATTATTATTTAATGTCTTACAGTGAGACTGGGTTGTTTTATATGTGTGATTGCAGGAAGGGTGTGGCAGCCGTTTCCAGGGAAATCTCTGTCCCATTAGTCCACCAGAGCAGGACTGACAAGAGAATCCCTCCTACTCATCATACTGCTGCAAGGTAATCCCCTCCTCCATCCCTCTCTTCTTACCCTCCTCCCTGCCGCCCCTCCCTACCTCACCCTGTCCCCCTCATTAATTCTCAATTAAGACAGCAGCACACCCACCCACACACCTCCTTATTGCACATATTGCACATAAATGCTTTTTCTGGTCAGACTTTTAATTTACTGAGGTTTGAGCTGAGGGTAGCAGACTCACTGAACTGTGTGTAGGTGCATGGGGTGTGTGCGTATGTTGTATAACGATTCCTACTCTGTTCCTTTCCCCGACTGTGGATGAAAGCAAACCTTTGTCATTCTCGATCGTTTTTTAAATGAGAGTCGGTGGCTGGTCTTCGGCGACCTGCTGCGCGCCTCCCTCTCCTCTGTCTTCTATCTGCCCCCTTCCACCCCCTTCCACCCACACCCACCTCATAAATGGCCCTGGCTCTCTCATAACAAGCTGCCTTCTCATAGATCTCCATCAATTTGTGTCACACCAGGGATTCCCTGAACAAAGATGCCTTTACATTACCCACAACATCTATGCATTATTAAGGCTGGAATAACAGCCTACAAAGTGTTTTGTTACGGCTTTGGTTACAGAGCTTAAAGATACGAAGCAGCGAGGAATGGGACGACAGACTAGAGAGAAAGACAGAGAGACTAATGATAAAAAAGCTAATGTTTTAAATGCCAGTGCGGCCATGCATTCTTTAGCATGTTATAGGTGTGACTGTTGAGCAGGAATCTTGCTCTGCCGCTCTTTTTACTGTGTTCGTTCATTAAAGAGATTTCCCAAGATGCATCTCATCCACAAGCCGCTCACACTGATGTGTGTATGTGTGTGGTGAGGCTTGCGTTGATCACTAAATGGCAGCACAATACTATTAAAATGCAGCTTGTCAAAAGGCTCCGCATTCAATAAAGGACATTTAAGCAGCCTCATATTCAGCTCTTGAGAGCCCTCGAATGGCATTCTGCTCTGTGCAGTTCACATCTATTACAGCAACTGGTGCAGCTTTTCTCAATGAATGTCAAAGAAGTAACAATAAATTAATGAATAAGATTATGAGCCATGTGACCCAGAAATCCCCTCAGGGCCACAATTCACCTTTACACTTAATTTTTAATGTCATGATCTTTGAAAAATCATTCATGATTTATGAGCAGGAACAATTCTCGATGACACAAATATAAACTGGACAATCTGGCAGCCAGGGGCTCAATTAAGGGAAGTCAAAATGAAGAGGTTTCACTGACAAAAAGCTGAAAAATATGCTAACTCAGAGAATGCATCATTAGTATTTAGCAGCTAATGAGTTTCATTTAATAGCAGCAATGAAAGGTCAGAGACCTCAGCGTGGGTCCATGTGCCATAAAATACTCATACAGATCATTTTTAACTGCTGTGGAAATCTAGGATTGATAACAAAACCACAAAGGGCAAAAGACCAAAATTAGAGCTTACGGAAACAAGGAAGGATCTACACATGAAGTGTGAAAGACAAACTGAATGATTCAGTCAGCTTACTCCTCCATACATCACATTCTGAGCAAAAGCCCACTATGTGAGTCGCTTTTTTCCCAACCAACAGACATGATAGCAAAACTTATATAGACTGAAAATTGGTGACAGTCATCATGTCACCAGATCCTCAAAAGCTCCTTTCCTGCTTCCTCCCAGTCCAAAAGCATTCATGTGAGGTTGATGGGTGTTTTTAAATCTACCAGAGTGAGCGTGCTTTGTCTCTTTTTCACCGTGTTGGCACTTTAACAGACCAGTAACCTGTTGATGATGTAGCCCGCCCTTCATCCTGTGACGCTGAACAGGATCAAGCAGATGAGGAAAAAGAATGATGAGTGACAAAGTGTTGAACTCTTGAGGAAATTTTGTGACTTTGGTTAAATAATTCCATTTGACAGTAAGCCACAGACAAATATCAGAACATCTTTGTGTCATTCTATTTTGTAATTTAATCTGGAGTACTTTTCAATGGGTTGTTATCATGATCATACACCTTGCTGGCTTACCCACCCGTGATTTGGCCCTGTTGGCTCACACAAATGCAAACACGCACCTTTCTGAATTCACACTGCGCCGCTACCTTCTCAACAGTCACAGTAATAAGATCAAACTTGCTCTGTGAAACCCAACCTTTGTTTTATCCGATGGAGGCATGAAATGAGATTCTATTAATACCCGCAGCCCAATTGGGCTGACTGGCTGACTCCCAACGGAGGCAGCACTGAAAAGGTTAGGTGCGGCAATTACGCAGGTGGAGTTGTAGAAAAGATGGGGGTGAGAAGGAGATGATTCTGCCTTGATCACCGGCTCTGAACAAGGTGTTATCAGCTGCAGCAGAGAGGGAGGGAGAGGAGGAGAGAATGTGGAGGGGAGGTAGGATGGAAGCCAGAACGACGTTAATGATTTGCCTTGTTTTTTGAAGCAAGGGGTTGCTTTTTCAAAGGCAAGGCAATTAGAGGAGGACTTGTTCTGTTGTGCTTGGGCTACTGCAGTGACTTGGTAAAGCTGTCACCTAATGGCCAATCAAAGCCGGACAAGAGTGCCGCTGACACACAACCACATGACGTAATGCCTGTACTATACACACTATGCACCTTTTTCTGCGTGAAAACTCTCACGAAACATCAACATTACTTCATGCAGAGACACTTCATGACAGATACTGTTTGAGTGCGTGCGCACCATATAGTTAATAAATGTCCTGACACAGGCAAATGTATTTGAAGTACAAGTGACACATGGTCGAAATGCTTTAAATTTCATTACAGTGCCTTGTTCAAAAGAAAGGAGAAATTTGCCTCTGCTTGCTCCCAGTCCTCTCTCTTTGTCTCTTTGGATTATCCAGTAGTGTAGCAACACACCCACCATTAGTTTGCTGCTGCTGCTGACCCCAGTCATTCATTTAATTGGCTGTTAATTGCTATTCTCTCTAGAAGAGACAATGTATATGTGGAGCTATATTTAGGCTCTCCCCTCGATGGCTCTTCATGCTAAATTACAACTTTCAGCTAGGAGTTGAAGGGCCCCATTGTGGCCTGTCGTTCTCCCCCTCTGTGACTGACTGACAAGCTGGGGAGGAGGGAGACATCTCTCCCTCCTTCTCTCCCTCCCTCCCTTCCTTCCTTTCTTCTTCTCTTCTTCCATTTTACTCTCAGCTGCTGTACTGTACAGCCTGACACCTGGATCAGGCTGATTGTCAGTCCTTCTGTCCTCATCTGTTCGACACAACAGAAGCAACCTTTCATCTGTTGACTGATGACTTCACCAAGTTTGCATTGTTTTTTCATCAACTTATGTCTGATTTCTTGCTCAGGCAAAGAAAGATTTTCATGTGGCAGATTTTAAAGCAGAGGGTCTTGAAGTGGCTGTGCAAGAATATTTCATTTTTAATATCGTGCTAACTTCTCTGCAATTCTATCAAATTCTAACACCTTGATGTGTGATTCCATAGAATTGGTCAGTTTTTTTGTAGCTTTCCACACCTTGGCTGTCCCTGCACACCAGTTCAAGCAGCCCAGAGCAGACCAGCTGCATCTGAGTCACGTAGGTTTACAACACACAAACGCAAGAGAATGTTTGCGACGCAGATGTGAGTTTGATGGATGGCATGGGCCAACTGCTGAAGTCACACAGTGGAAATCCCGGATTACTCAGCCCTCTCTCTCTGTCCCTTTTCCCCTTCCTCTGTCTTTCTTTGTGCCTGTGTCTCCTTTGCTCTGGCCATCGTTTGTCCACATTAAACGAGCACAGGAGGGGAGTGCGAAAGAAGTGGGGCTTTGGTGAGTGTGTGTGTGTGTGTGTGTGAAGGAACCCGTGGGGGTGGGGTGTTGGTGGGGTTTCTAATTTATGGCTCTGACTTTTCATTTGTAATACCCTGATTATCTCGAGGGAGCTTGGTGGGAGAGTGATGGGGGGTGACACTGGTGAGAGGCCTGAGCAGCTTAATAATGTGTACATGCCCACAACGTCGGGGGGATATAAGGCAACAAAAAATGCTGCCCTCTTAAAATGAGATGGGGAAACACTGGAGCAGAGCAGACCTCGTGTTTCAGCAGATTTAATTGTAAAAGAGCAAGTCTCTGATTTTGCCTGCTAACCACTTTTGTTACACGTCATGTTTTGGCCATCATTAAGCATCTCTGCACCTTTTTAAACAAGTGAAGCTCATAAAACTGAAATGAATATGTATACTTGCTTTTGCTCTCTGCTTTCGGAAGATGCAAATCCAATGAGACTGACAATGATGAGATAATTAATGCAAAGTCTCTCTTAATGACAACTGCTAACATTAGTTAGAAATCCCACAGACGCAGGTGTGTCGTGCAGACACAGTATATGTGCAGTTTGTGAGGTGGGATTATCTCCTTGCTAGTCTTTTTAACTGAATAATTCACCATCGGGACAAGCTGTATGGTGGAGGAGACTGAAATGTGACAAATGATGTCTCTTTCACACTTTAAATGATTTTTAGTGGATAAGACCTCTTTGGGTTACTACCATTAGCTCACTTCCTTTGACTCACACTCACAATGACACGCACACACACAGAGCTGTTTAACACACAAAGGTAAATTCATCCCTGGAAATAACACCCTTATCAGCTCTGCAATGGTCCTAATAATCATCATCATCATCCAATACACTGTTGTTATCATAATCAGATCTACGGTGATACACAGCTTTGACAAAATGCAGCATGAACCCTGCTTGTAATAATTGGTACGGTTTTGCACGGATGTTAGTGGAGAGTGCATCTCCAGTTTTCACACAGTGCTATTATCACAGCACATAATACCTTGCTGATTATCCATTCAACAAAGCGTAGCTATCGTAACTGTTATGATAATAGCATGCGTGGCTATGATAATCCACACAACCGGTGCACTCTGTCTCTCAGATGCTAATGATGATAGTGGGTGGTCGTACACACAAGCAGCAGTAGCTGCTGGAAAGCTTCCTTTGGTTCTGCCGTGAGTCAATTGAACGGCGCACTGCTGCACAAATCCATTTGACCCCGGACGGGCCGGGTGCTGTGGCTGCGGGTGGGAGTTTGGGGGCTAACGCAGTTTGCCTTCTTGTCAGGCCCGCGGATCATATCACAAGTGCTGATTAGCTCAGTTAGCTGGATTGATTAACTTAAAAGGAGACACCTGTTTACCCTACAGCGTGCTAATATATTGCCATGACAACAGCCAAATGCCCAGTGTCTCCAGTCAATGTCTGTCTGTCTCTCACTTCCTCCTCAATTGCAATGTTTATCCCTTCGCCAGTGCGCTTCTTCTCTCTCCACACACACACAGACGGCTCTCCACTGAGCTGCTCCATCCGAAGCTGCTGAGGTAAGAAGATCAGGTTTTCCACTCAGTGGAGCGAGAGCGCGCTCACCTCTTCCCCATGGTCCACCCAGCAGCACCTGTGTATGTGTGTGTGGGGCTTTATGCTTCTGTGTGACATTTCAGGTCCGAAGTGGAGGAGGCTATAGCACACAGGTGCATTTCGGTCTATAAATCGACTTTGTGTGCGTGTGTGTGTTGTGGGGATGTGGAGGGTATATATCATCAGGTTTTTAAAGTTCTTGACTGCTGGCTCCATGGTAATTTAAAGAAAGATGAAATGGCTGCAAACAAAAGCAGCGATACGCAGGTTTTATAAAATGTGTCAGGTGTCAACCTGAGTGTAAAACAACCGTTTTGAGAAGAGGACACACCGGAGGAGGATCGCTTAAATGTCTTCCTTCCTGTTAAAGCGCTCTGAGTTTGTCTTCATCCTCAACGCCTCCTCTTCACTCAGTTTCCCCCGTTTCTCACCCTCCTTCACTCTGCTTCTCTCTTTCACACCTTCCATCCCATGGTGGTTGACATGTGTCTCAGCGTTGTCTCTGACTCTGTCTCTGCCGCTCTGTCTCACAGCTCCATTTAGGTCAACCCTCTAACCTGAAACAATGCAACGCTCTCCCCTCTCACACCATTTTACATATCTCCCTTCCCCTCATTTCTCTGTCCTCTTCCCTTTAGTCTTTTTATTCTTCTCCACATGAGTTGTCAGTTTGTAGTTGCACTTGTGGTATCTGTGTTTTGTTGATCTGTCACGTTTTGTCTCCTCCTCCTCTCCCCATCTCACTCCTCTCCTCGGCTGTTTGTTTCTCCCCTTGACTCCGGCGGACTCATTATCTTTGTAGAACAGCAGTGTGCGTTCGTCAGCAGTGATTAGCAACGTTTCACTCTAACATCGTTAAGGAAAGACGGTTTGATATTTGACGAATGAAGATATGGCATGCTCTAATCTTGCCGTGCAAAACTGTGTCATAATAGATAGAGGCTTTGGTTAAGTTTTCCATAACATTAAAGCTTGCATTGATCATAATCCAATTAATTAAAAAAAAATAAAAAATAGAGACGGACAGGAAAAAAAAGAAATGCTTACTTCATTAAATAGAAAGAAATCAACTGTAATCAAATTGCTGAGTTCTCAGAACTGATGAAGTGCATGCATTTAAAGATCTAATGAAAATTCTTGCAGTGAACATAATTAATTTGCAGTGCTTTTGATAAGTGGTAATGACTTGTAGATTATTGGTTTAAATGAATAGTTTTGTTGTAAAGCTGCAAGAGAAGTTGAGTGCGGGGGGTTGGTCGGTCGCAAGGAGGAAACACTATCATACTTTCAAAGTTCCTGAGGAGATGAAGCAATGTTTTTTAAAACACAAAAAGACAATTAGACTCCTCTATAAACGAATTACTCCCGCTTTAATTCCTTTTTAGATTAAAATGCAATTGTAATAAGATGATGTCTCAAAGGACACGTTTGCAGGAGGGAAGGAAAGACACGTTTGTAATTAAAGGTGGAATAATATTTTTCTCATTAAAAAAATATTTGCTGCAGACACATGTGTGCACATTCATTCTGGAGCTGCTCGTAGGTCTCCCTCTTTTTGTGATGGCGAATTAGACGGGATGCCACTTTGCATTGTCAGTAGAGACTCACTAGCAGCCTGCTAAAGCGAGGTGAGCCGGTCTGACATCTTCTTCGACAGGATGTTAAAGACACAACCTGATAGTGAGGATTGTTTTTGCTCTGAGGCTAAAAAGTAGGACACTCAACTCAGGGAAAAAAAAGTAACTTTTCTTTTATTCCTGTTATTGTGAGACTGCGCTGGTAATGTTATTATTGCTCAGAGCCACCGCAGGCTTTTTCCCATGCTGTCAGCTAATGTTGATGATGCCTTCTCCTCCGTCGTCGCGCCACACACACCACTGATGGACTCAAAACAACTAGTTTCAGCATGACTGACTTTCTCTTATCATAATTTGATTATTTTAATGATCTTGTTACTAAACCTCAGATGCTGCACTTGCGTAACGCCTGAGGGAAGCCATGGTTGAACGCTTTGTATGAATCTCACATGAGGCTTGAAAAATGTCCAAGGGTGACAATACACAGTGGTGTGTTTATCCATGTGTGTATGTGTGTCAATGCCTCCATTTAAAAGCTTGTGTACAAGAGTGGCACTTTAAACACAACCCGGCAGCAGTGACCACAACCACACTTCCTGACACAGAGAACAAGAGGAAGATTATGGAAAAGTATTTGCATAAAACAGCCCAGCACACTATTACTCAAACACCACAGCCAGAGGGGGCTTGATTGTGGCGTTTCATCATCGTCTATTGAATTATCTGGATTAATTTAACGCATTTAGGCCTGTGTGTTTTTCCTCAGCTCACAACTCTCCCGTCTCTTTGTTAGCGATAATTATCCTAAGTGGGTCATCTCCATCTGAGCTCCTTTTCTTTCTTTCTTTTTTTTACTGCCTATGTAGCATTAGCATTTTCAACTTTTCAAACAAAGTTTTTTGAAACGAAACTTGTTTAAAAAAAAAAAAAAACGAGACAAATGTCGTGATTCACTCTGCATTCTGTTGATAAGAGCCCTGAGAAGCAGGCGGTTGACTCAGAAAGTGGAGGAGTGGAGGAAGAGAACAGCAGGGTTGAACTGGAGGTTTTAAAACTCACCTTTGACTTTATTACACTCTCTCACTCATTTGAGTCACTGGAACTTGGATGTGCTGTGTAGGCACTGCTGGTCAGTAGTCCAGCAGTATATCATAAGTCATGGCTGGATTAGACAATATCACGTAACAGATGCCAATATTTGATTCTTCTGGCACTACAAACTGGTTTCAATGTTTTACAGGCTCTTCGTGAGCAATTCTAGTGAGCAGACAAATACCAGACAATGAAAGGAATCAAACAGTTGCCAAGGTAACACTAGCTTGATTTGAACATTTAAAATTAGCATGTGCTGGTGGCTTTCATTGCTACCTCGACTGGTCTGATCTGGAAAAACAGTTTGTGTAAAACGAGCCAAGGCTCATTTTATGCATCCCAAAAACATTAAAGGAGGAGCTTGGAAAGTTCAAAAGATTAAGTTATTCTGACAGCAAAATTAACTCACAGGACAAACTCACTCCATGACTTCTGCCACCCAGCCTTTATCTATTAGCGAGGCAGCCAGAGCTAGTGCTGAGAAAGCTTGCAGGGGAAATATGGCTTTCAAGTCATAAGGCGGCTCATTAACACGTTCTTTAATTGGTGTCTAATTGATCATGGATGTTTTGTAAAGCTGTGAACCTCAGGTGTGTTTGGCATCGCCAGCAGACTCTCAAGGGAGCCACAGATTCAGCTAAAGTCTGTGAGAAATATGCAGAGTTTCAGCAGCTGTGCGAAGCCCAACGAAAAACCTTTGACTTGTTCTTGATTTCAGTTTCTGATCAGCTAATGTCCGGATGTGGCTTCCACATCAGACTGATTCATAGAGGTTTGTTTAAACTGAAACAGGGAATTAGTCACAACAGACCAGAAAAAAATTCAAGTGGGAAAATCTGAGCAAATAAACAAATAAAACATCCGAAAAGTCATGCGGTCAAAGTAAAAAAAAATGTCCCCAGATGCAAGAAAGACTCTTGTAGACTAGCTTAACTTCTCAGGTACATTAAGTGCAGAGATCATTCAATACAAATGTTATACATCTTTAAGGCTGTTTGAGTAAGAGATACAGCAGCTATGACCACAAATTCCTGGTAATCTTAGTAGAGAGGGCAGCCAACTTGGAAAAATATGTAATTATCTTTCTGTATGACGGGGGACTGACCTGGAAAAAAAAGATAAATCTTGTTGGTAAGTTGTGTAATTTACAGCAAATTTTTACACCTCCTAAAATTTGATTTTGTAAGAGTCAAAGCTGTGGGTGATAGGAAATCCAAGAAAGCATCAGGAACCGGGGCCAGTCTTACGTTTCTGCAGGAATATAGATGGTCACCAAGGGTGCCAGCCAAGGCTGTAGCAACTGAAACTGATCTCCTCAGGTATACAGAATGAGGAGGTATAAGCCATTCAGCACCCAATATCAAAAATGACGAACAGAAGGAGAACAAAGTCGACATCAAAACAAAGGTAGTAATCAGTTCTCTTCAGTGATGTTTTAATCCCTTTTATGATTGTCTCTCTGTCAGCAGAAGTGCAAATGTGAGCAATCAGATTAAGCTTTTAGCTTACCTGTTGCTTTCAATTTTGCTTGATGTTTCTTTCATTTTGAGGAGTGTGTAGTTGTGTGGTTGCAAAATTCTTCACAAGACAGATCAGTCTACACAGATGTTCATCCATTTTCGCCACAATGATTGTTATTGCTGTCATGTCAATTTAGTTATTTTTGTCATCCAGTACAATAGTGTTAGTGACACTAATCCTTACTGCAGTAAGAAGGTGTCAGTCAGTGGGGTTACATGGCACTGAAAAGATCGGATTATTGGCTAAATTACAATAAGACTCAGTTGCTCCTTATTTGAGCAAGGGTAATTATCCTTGGATATATGGCGGTGAATGAATCGAATCATAGGCACAAAGCATGTCATACTCCGATACGCTAGGTGGCGCTGTACCCATTTCAACTATTGCTAATAGAGCCACTTCTGGTTGACCGCTTCACCACCAACAACAACAAACTCAGGTATTTGAGAAAATAGCGAACGAAGAACAAGATGAAGCTACGTCCCTCTACATTTCGTTTGTGATGAGCTGCTTATTGCACAAACACGATGCACAATGGCGCATTCTCCATCGCGTTGTTTGTTTCTTTCCGACGGTGGTGACAACAACAGTAATATCGTCTCTTCCGACTTTCAGTTACCGACCCCGGGAAAAAATCTCGAACATGCGCAGAACGCAAAGAGTCGAAGCTGTGGGTGATAGGAAATCCAAGAAACGTGCTTCACCCGTCTACATGCACGTTTAATTAGACTTTCAACCGAGTTATCTCAGGGTCTTAATCCGATCGCGAGTAACCCGATCAGATCCAATTTCTTGTCCGATTAAAGGGATAGTTCTTTTGACATGAAGCTGTATGACGTCCCATATTAGCAATATCATTTATGAACATTGACTTACCCCCCGCTGCGTCCTGTGAGCGGAGTTCCAGCTGAGTTTTGGAGTCCACGAAGCTAGTCCGGCTAGTTGGCTGGGGCTTGAAAAATAAAGCGTTTTGCTTCTCAAAAAAATATGCGTTCAAAAGAGTAATACATTTGCATCACAAAATCCTCCCTCCCGAAAAAGTCAGACACCACATCGCTTGGCGCTATTTTTGCCTCCCTTGAGATCAATGCGTACAGCCACCTAGCGATAGCCGCACCTGTTACGGTGTTTACTGCTCGGAAGCAGGGGAGTGCTCGGTCTGCACTTCGGTCTGCACAGTTTACACAGCCCGTAGTGATATGAAGGAAGAGAGAAATAGCGTCTTTCTTTGTATGTCATATTCAAATAATATCTAAATATTGATTGTGTCAGTTTAGGGATTTTTGGTATTTACTTTATATTAATACTATTCTTTTGGGGAGTTGGTGATGAGGTTTCCATTGGTCTTCACATTGACTGGAACTGTTAAGAAGAGTATAAAACTTGATGAATGAGAACAGAAAATCATACTTTTCTGCCTATTTACAAAACATTTTGCACCTCAAACTTAATTAAATTTCAATTAATGAAATAACCTGAAATCACAGTATAAGTTGGATGGATAAAACTTGCTATAAATTAAGGGCTGCTATTCCTAATCCCAACAAGGTCATTTGTGGATATTTGGAGAGATGAAATGGTCCTTTTGTAACAGTCTACATACAATGCCATCTTACCTACAGGTGTTATTGGTAGCTATTCTAAGTAGACCCAAACCTGGTCTGTTAATGCTTAACAGCGCTGATTAGCTATAATTCAGGCCTGCATACAACATATCTTGAATAAAGGACTTTTTCTGTTGCACAATTCTAAGTGTGACCGACATAGATTAAGAGGTGCTGCTCCTGTTGTGTTTAGTCTCCTATCTTTTCACACTGTTTTTAAGTACTTGAGAAAACGTGCTTGAGAACTTGTGGAACGCGTCTATTGCTTGAGTCTTACGGTCAGTGTGAGAATTGGTAACTCTCAAAGTAACTATATAAAACTACAGCATCTCTGATTCAGGTCCCTCACCAGCATCCTGACTGCAGCTAAATACTGTCTGCACACTAACACACGTCAGGCAAACTGACAGTTAAGTTAACTAACTTGGACCAACTGGTTCGGCATTTCAGCAACAGTACATCACTACTTTTAGCCAATTTAAGCTAAGCTATGTCTTTTCTCGTGCTGAATTTTCAGACAGTGAATTTCCAATTTAAGCTACCAATCTCAAGGAAAAGCATGAAATCGTCAGGCAAGAAAGAGATATATATTCATGCTGGCGATATGTGCCATCCAGCACAACTTTCAAAGTAATGTATTTGAATGGGACGTCTGGCTCTTGTGTTTACCTGAGGGGTCGGGACTCGGCAGCCAGTAATCCAGGAAAACTTTTTTTTCATGTGATGCATTATTACTGGCTCATTTTTAATGCAAGCAATGATGTTTTTCTGGCCTTAGCTACCTCATTTTTAATACTCATCTTTAACTAAGTGGTTTGCAATATGTGAAAGAGGAAAACAAAGGCCAATTTAGTGAAAAAAGGAAAGTTAATTGAAAGCACAAATAGTCAGGGAGAGACTATATTTGAACTCTCCCAAGTGACAGTTGGGTATGTAACACCATCCTCCTTTTTCACCCATCAAATGTGATGTGAAAGTCAATACATGACTTTTTGTCCAGACACTATGCTACTGTGCTTTACATGTGCTGTAGCATGAAAAATTTAAATGGTGTCTGTGGACACGAATCAGTTGGTTAAACTCACATGTCTATTTCACATTTTTCTGTGAGACTGGGTTGGCTAAATGGCATGTTTTTACCTTTGTAAAAAGTACAGCCTCTGTGTAGATTAGGCATGAAAGCTAAAGCATGCAGCTTGGGCCTCAACTGAACCAGCTCAAAAAGTGTTTCAAATAGGTCTTTTGCTGAAAATCATAACCTCATCATAATCATAATCTCATGACCAAAGACAGTGATAAAATGCCATCATTAGACTGTAAATGCTGAAAGAAGATAAGCCTCCTTTAAAAGAGCAGAAAAAGCAGTGAAGTAAATTGCTAACTTTGTTCCCCCTAACTGTGGGGATATAATTTTGCATCACATTCACCAATCTCTCAAAATGATGGAGGCCAGGAGAATAAATTGGGATAAAATAGCTCATTTGTGAAAATTTTGTAATGATAGTCTTAAAGGATAACTGCGGTATTTTCAACATTAAGCCTCTTTTCTGAGTCGTCTGCAATGTTTTAGAACCCCCCCTCACCGCTTTTTTTTATGTTTACTGCTGTCTCCGGTATTTGCCTAATTTTGATTCATCTCAACCTGCTTCAGAATGGCAAGTCATGCGCATGTCCAAAAAGGTCCGTAAAAGCACCATAAACGTCCGTTTTCAAAATAATCAACTCACCGGAGTGGTTACTGGTGTGCACTGGTAATCCATATCAAATTTCGTTGCGAAAAGTTGCTTCTGTCGTGTTTTATTTGACATTTTGTAAATCCCATTGAGTTCTATTGAAGACTGGATGTTCGTTGATATTACTCCGATTACGTGCCGAAGGACAATGAACAATCGCCATCAATGGCGCCATCAAGTGGTGTGGAGTATAGCAAGTCAGATTCAACTGCTGAGCGGAAGTTGATCCACGGCTGTGAGGTGGCTAAGAAAATAGTTCGAGCATGAACGAGCTGCCAAATAAACCACTCCGGTGAGTTGATGATTTTGAAAACGGACGTTTATGGTGCTTTTACGGACCTTTTTGGACATGCACATGACTTGCCATACTGAAGCAGGTTGAGATGAATCAAAATTAGGCAAATACCGGAGACAGCAGTAAACATCAAAAAAGCGGTGAGGGGAGTTCTAAAACATTGCAGACGACTCAGAAAAGAGGCTTAATGTTGAAAATACCGCAGTTATCCTTTAATAATTGTGTCACCATTACATTTGCTTCTTAAACTTGCAATAACTCTCCACTTTCTCAAGTGTACACAAAAACGCAACAATAGTGTAACTTATCATTGCCAACAGCTCTTGATGCTCAGTTCTACTGTGAGCTCACTTACATTTCTGTACTGGTGTTGTTGCGTTTTCTGTTAAATTAATATGAGTGTGGATATGCAGTTCCAGGCCACAGAGACGACTGATCTCCTTTCATTTATCAAATTGGTTTCCTCAGCTGGAATTAACTTTCACATGAATCAGATAAAACAAACTCTAAACGTAAAACATAAAACACTGACCTCCACATGAAAGTTTTTGCAAGTGACTGGAAGCCATGAACAAATGTATCCCTGCATCACGTTCTTGACATATGCCTTCTCCTGTTTTTGAGCTTGTTTTTCCATTTGGAGCGTTCTGCTATCTTCCTCTGTCACTTTGTGACGAGAGCTCACCTGTGAATAATTCATGAGGAGCAGCACATACTATTATACCGGTTAAAAAGTAATGAGACGTAGCCATCATAAAAGCTTGTCTGGTATTGTTTTACCAAGTGTCTCTCACACACCATTGCTGTTGCTGGCCATGAGTTCACATGAAAGCACATCCTTGTCGCCCCTGACAGAGCGCAGCGTTAAGTGGGAGAAAACAAGAAAACAAAACCACGGCCCGTGGAGCAGGTGGTTAGAAATCAGGCACCACAGAGCCCCCCGACACACCCCTCCCCAGCACAGCAGTATGATCTAGCCCCAGCTATGAGCTGTCACTGGGGGCTTTTCATGTCTTAGCTTGGGAAAGATCAGTAGGCTCCCCGTCTGAGCTTGGAGCCCTTTGATAATCGATGGAGCTTACAGTGGTGCTTTGTAACGACAGCAACTGTTCATGGCCCAATCAAACTGCACCGCTGTCCTCTCTTGTTTGTTCCCAGGATTGTGCGGGCTATTTCCTGTTTGACTTAAAATGAGGCCTTGTGTTTTATGAGCACGTCAACGTTGACAGCGAGGAGATGCATCAGCATTGCAAAGCTCCCCTTTTTGTGTTTTAGTACAATATCTGTTTTCAGCGCAGCTTGGCATTTTTTGTGCGCAATCAGAACAGACGTACAGGCCTGACACAGTTTTTACATAACCTGCACTTACAATCTGTGGCACGCTATGACTTTGGTGGCAATGAATCAACATCTCCATGACAAAAGGAAAGAATCTATTTATGTGCCATCAGTCATTAGTCGCCTTCTGTTAAGAATTTGAAGACTTCAAGTGAAAAAGTTGTGTAGGTGGAAATCAATGTAAGATCTTTTTTATTTCTAACATTCAAAAATCAATGCAAATTGAAAAGGTTTTAGTTTTGATGACAATTCAAAGACGTCTGTGCATTGTGTCGCAGAAATGTCCATTGAAATTTGCATGCTTACATCAAGCAGAAGTCTCTTCCATCTATAGGACAATGATGACTCACTGTAGAGTCACCATTGTTCATCATTCCTCAGTCACGAGAAGAAGAAAAAACAATCAGTACATTTACATACAAGCTGAATTATGCTCTTGACAAAAGTGGCCATTTGATTCTGTATAAAAGCATTGAAGGGAAATCGATTTATTGACCAAATTATGTCTGATTCTGCAATATGCCACCTTTCAGCTTACTTATGATGCTAGTTGACAATTTACCTGGTGGAAAATTAACACCAACATATTAAATGTAGAGTGGGATACTTTACAGTTCTGTACATCACATCCACGCTGCTTAACTTTCTTTTCCATTTCTTTTTCTTTACAAATGAGGTGGACACTGTCATTCTCTGTTATCATCTGCATGTACTTCTGTGTACTGGCTTCTTCTGTTACTTTCGGGTCAAAGCCTGGGACAGGAATTGTGGGGCATGAAGAAACGCTTCAGCTAGTTTGAGCCCCACTAAGAATATACATTTCTCCTCACTGTATTATCAGGGTGAGTTTGTCCATCTTTGAAAAAATCATTTTAGTACAGTTTCAGTTGGACAAATGTGTTTACATGTATTTCAAATGTCTGGTTGTAGTTTTCTCTTAGCTAAATTTTTTGCTAGTGTAATTGGTTGATGGCTGAAAAGCGGCTGTTGGAGAGTAGGATTAATGGGAGAGTTGAATGGCTGGTAGCTGCTTCTTTATAGGTTTTTACTTACTTTTTTTTTTTCACTGTTCACTCTCAATTTGTTGTGAAACGGCGTTGTCCATATTCCCCCAGTCAATAGACTGCCACGTATGATGTTGGTTAAAAAAAACTGTCGCCGCTCCCTTTGGGTTGTGCTCATTTCATGACAATATGAGAGCAAAAAATGAGAATCTGAACTTTATATCTTACTAAAGAAAAACTATTTCAAGGTGCAGTAGGACTTTTTTGAATATGAGGGCAGAGTTTTTAGGAAGAGCAGTACAAAGTCTGAGCATGAAAAAAAGGACTAATATTTATACAATGAAAAAACACCTTATTGCTAAAGAAAAGTAATATATAATAAACAGTTCTTAGCCACTATTATTTTTTCCCTGCTTATCTTCATAAATACTACTGTGTTCATATACAGATTACTTTACCTGTTACTTTTAGAGGTTACTATTCTTTTTTTCTGAATTTTTTTTATTGCTCCTGAATGTATACGCCCATTTAAAACTGATCATTGGTTTACATTTTAATAAAGCAAACTTACACATAGAAAACACAGAAACTCGTTAGTCTACTTTGCAATCATAAAGAGTAAATTAAACCTTTCGGTAAATATGAGTTCTAACCACTGTTTAAACCCACATTGAGAACAAGTGTGTTTGATAAAATTTGGGTGGCGTATCACTAAAACATCCTCAGAACTTCTCGAGTTGATAAGGCTAATTAATTGACTTGACACTGAAAAGCTGTGCAGAAAATGGAAAGGTAAAAGACAATGATTTCTAAGACTTCAATTAAAATATATGTCAAATTTAGCCCCTTTTCCTAATCTCAGGTATTCCCCACCTCTGGTCTATTTTAGTCACACAAATACATTATTCAGTGGCTGTGAATCTAATTAACAATTGAACACGCACAGATGGTGCTCTTGACCTCCTGTGAGTGCAGTGTGTGTAAAAGCTGCAACAACTAACACATATGTCCCTGTTTGCGTGTGAATATACAGCACTTTGAGCTGCTCTTTAAAGATTGTCCTTTGCTCTGGATGGAGAGGCCGCACAAGGACTATTATGTTCATGTTCAGTATTTCCATGTGTGGAAGTGTGAGCATGAGTTATTCTCTGTTAAGTGTTTGTATCATGTAATAATAGTAGAGTATGAACTATATGATGACAGATGAAGAGGACCTGTTCATTTGTCATCCCCTTCCATTAGGTGGACCTTGCTAATAAGCCATCATGCTTGCAACATTGTGGCATTTCCGCTGGCTGCTCTGAGAGCATCACACATGAGTTTGTGCACGGTTTGTGTCCCCCCCCCCCGTGCTTTATGATACCCACTGAACAGGACAAACAGTACAGTGGCACAAATAATACATGCAGAGAGAGAGACTGTATTAATGGATGAAAGAGCATCTAGCAGATTGATTGAATGGGAGAGTTATAAAGAGCCCATGTAGCGAAGGCACACAGAGCTCACAGTGAGCTCAAGCTCCCCAAGGTTGTTTTGATATTTCTGAGCCACTTCCGTCAGTCCAGTGTGTCCGTATAGTAGAGCGAAATTGATTTATAAGAGCACATATACTGTGTGCGTGTGTGTGTGTTTTTATTGGGTTAGGTGGAAGACTGTTGTGTGTTTGTGTAATATGTAGAGTGTTTACGAGTGTTTCTCTTGATTAACCTGGACCATCTTGAAAATATACAATCTTTTGATTTATTATTATTTTTTTTGTATACCACATGTACTCTCTGCTTCTTCCTCCCAAAAATGTTAATTGAAAGCATTTTCTGTCTGCCTGCAGCTCACCCTCTTTTATTGCTATCCATCACTCTTTCCATCTTTCTCTCTGTTGGCCTTAGCCTCTACTCTTCTCATTTAATGTCTGCTGTGGGCCGGCCAGATCGATAGTCTTAGACAAACACATGCTGACGTAAACACACGCATGCACACACACGTTGATATAAACTCGGAGAAAAGAGAAACACACACAGACACCTTTAAAGATAACATCTGGGCCTTTTTACTACAATCACAGTGTTCTTACTGTGGTGATAGAATCGTTTCTCACATACGTTTGATACCATTTCAGCACCTGACTATGGGAGACAAAAATTGACAGTCCAGAAGCAAAGGGCAACTGAAATTAAGGGTAAGGAAGGAAAATAAGCAATTCAGATAGGTAGACCTAGAACCATGAAGCCAGCCAACTAGCTACAAAGATGCACTTCATTCATTCAGACAGCATTAGACAAAGAGTATAGGGCACAATGCCCATCCTATAAATTTGCATGAAGCAAAAAAGTGGAGTTGAGGTGAAATGACTTGTGTCATGTCTACAGAGCATTAGCATCAGACGGCCTCATCACACATTGCCCCGAGCGGCCTGAATGCAGACCGTGCACGCCTGTATGCCTTAAAAACCTGATTATGAGTTTTAAGCTTTTCAGATTGTCCCTGCCCCTTCCTCAACTGTGGATGCACCCAGTCACAGTTACTCAGTCCTGGCCTCTGGACGATTAGGCACCATCTCACTCCAAGCATGACCGATTCCTCTGCTCCACTCTCACACACTCATTGCTCCGCAGCATGGTCAGGGGACAGACAAGCTGAGGATTTCATTCCTTACGCTTCTGTCGTTTAAATCAGGTCGGATGAGTGTCATCCTCCACTTCCCTTTAGGAGCATAGTAATCTGATTCTTTCTACTCGTGCCTCTATCCACTCTTTTCTCCTCTCTGCCTTTAACCCTCTCAGTTTATCCCCCAACTCTGTCTCTCTGCCTTTATCATGCTTGTGTTGTGATTGAATTACTCCCTGTGGAGCGGCTCGCAGGCCACTATGAAGCTGCTGTGCTGTCACCAACAGGCCTGCATCTCTTGTCCATGCTGTCCAGGCTACTATCTTTGCTCTCACACTTCATGCTCGCTTGGCCTATCCACCCCAGCTCTGCACTGTCACCTTGGATCACAAAGGGAGAGAGTAGAGAGGGACAAAAGAGGGAAAAACAAATACTGACCTCATGGCAGCTTGTTTGATCTCATAATGTATGTGTGTTTGTGTGCTTGTGTGTGTGTGTAAGATGAACCAAGTGGCTGAAATCCTTCTTTGCTGTAAATGTTCACAGTGCAGCCTGGTTTGGATATGGCTCGCATATAAACAATGGCTCAAATAACAGCCGCAACAAGTCCTCAAAAGCATATTTATCTCACTAAATCCTTTAGGAAAACTCATTCAAATGAGGTGTTTTCTTGCCATCTGTTGTCACTGCTCAAACAGAAGTCACTGTCACACTTGTGATGGCGTGCATCTCTGCATGCATGTGCTGTGTGATGCATACATGTCACTGATGTGTTTATTTGCGGCAACAAACTCAGGAGGAGAGTGAAGTATGAGGGAGTTTGGGATGCAGCTTCTATCCAAACAGACTGGTTAGAAGCATGTTGTCTTAATTATGCCTGACAGCTTCCTCAAAACACATGAATAAAAAGCGTTGAGCCCCCAAAAGTGGACAAAGTGCAAGGAGTACGACTTGCATGGCAAACATATATGTTATTAATGCCTAGATTGTCCAGAAGAAGCGCTAAGATATATTGAAATATACTTAATACATTAAAATATATTAATGCAAAAATACTCAATCAGATGGGTGGCATGTATGTTTGTACATGGGAGGTAAAAGGAAATCCATTCTGTGCTTTTTTTTTTTTCTATTGATTCCTTTATAAAACATGCTCTGAAAGCAGCACAACATTTGCACCATTGTGTTCAACTCCTTTCAAAGCTTTCAGTAAAGAAACTTTTTTCCCTCTCTGTCTCTCCTGAATCGCAGGCATTGCTCAGTCGTGGCCTTTGATTTTCATCACACTTTATCAGGTTGAGCTGAGAGGCCTTGAGTGACTTACCTTTACTACTCTCGCTTCCTCTCTCCATCACCGCTGGAGCTCTCAGACTAGTCATATGCTCGTTTCCCAGGCAACCAACCAGGACCCTTGTCCTGAGAGGGCTGACAGACGTTGAATGAAAGAACATGAAACAGTGGCTGCTCTCACAAAACACCGTCTGCTTTTATTTATAGATTGTAACATTACCTTTAAGAGCGTGTGATATAAAGAGCCATTTAGCTGGTTTTCTCAGTATCTGTATGGCCCAACAAAATTGTCTGGTGTAATATTTTCCCTCACTAGACTAGCAGTGGAGTAAGCTGTATCCCCCTTGGAGGAGAAAGAGCCTCAATTTCCTTTTCCCCTGGGTCAGCACACCATGTAAGCTCCATTAATGTAAAAAGAGAAATTAGAGGCTTACAAGAAGTGAAAACGAAAAACAAAACTCAGCGGGCCAGCACTAAGAGACAACGCTGTTTCAGTTGCCTAATTAATCTGTTGGCTATGTGATGTCTAGGGAGTGGAGTGGCAGCAACAACAAGTGACTAGAAGAATAGAAATCTCCATCTGACACTCCATCACTGGGGTTTTGTGCAATTTTGTGCTTTTGAACAAAAGTATAAGACAGCTGTGCTTCACATGCATCCATCCCCAGATAGGTGACAATACACTTAAGGAACATGAATATAGCCCTACAAAGCTTATTCTTCCACTGGTAAAGTAGGCCAGGAGACAGAAATTAGGACTGAGGCCACACATCATCTTTTGCGCTGTCCCTGAGAGAAGTGATGTTGCTCTCCAATAGGAGGTGCTGTTACCCATTGTCTTGAACCAAAGACTTTGGGGATGAACAATATGATTCTCCCACTGTGTAATACACAACTGAAGTCCATGAGCCAAGTGACCTCCCAAATTTATACGAGCATTTGTTCTGATACAAGCACCACGGATCGACATGACTCATGTCCAGAGTTCTACTTGTTACCTTCTGCCAAATCGTATTGGATTCTGTTGAAGGGGAAAGGGGATGGGAATGATCTAATGCAGTTCTTGGAAATGGTTTGCCTCTAATGAACACAGCTTAACTGTTTCTGTATTAACTCACTATTCATTATATAGTGGACTAAATAGGAAGTTTGTCATTTTGTAGTGCGATCTGCATGTCAGATTTTATATACCCTGTTTAGTGTATCTCTCACAATGCATCATAAAAAGTAGTGTAGAATCAATGGTCACTACCTGAGCAAATATAGACCACACTGCATTGCACTGAAGGGAAACAGGCAGACCATTAGGCATTAGACCTGCAGCAGCTACAAATGTTTCTTATCTATATAAAATATCAATTAGAATCTCTATTATATAGATTATTTTATAATTAAGTGCAGAAAATCCCAACACAAATGGCTCGGGGCATTTGAAATTTGTGTATTTGGGGAAAAACTGTTCAATTCACTCGGGATTCAGCTGGTGCGTTGACTGAGGAACAGCTATTGCATCATTCTTGGTGCCAAAAAACACCAACCCAAATTGTGTTCAAAAGAGTTCTATTTATAAAGTCCTCTTCATACAACTCCCAAAGTAGTCAGCAGGAATTAGTGTGTGATTACCAACACTTCCATTTTTTTTAATATAAAATGGCTGTAGACATAAAGGGAAACTTCCGTGATGACTGATGGCTTTACTAAATATAACTGCATTAAATGGTCCATTCTGGTGAATGGAATATTTCCATGCCATATTTATATAACATATACCATTATTTATAAGTGGAGCTCATTTCACTTTCATATACAAACTAACACACCAGTGATTACTGTACATGTGGGGACACAACTCAAGAGCCCCTCAACATGTGGCCGGGAGACGCTGAAAGAAAACTATTGACCCCCCCTGAGTCACATGAAGCTTGATAAATACAAAAATCATGGAGGATTTTTCCGCACTGGAGAAAAAAAACAGAGACGCTGTCGGTTGCTATAGCCAACATTTGGCACAGTGTTGCCAGAGCAACATTACTCAGAGTAAATTTAAGCATTTGCTGAGGCTTATTTCATACGTAAAGATCAAGGTAAGATTTTTATCAAAAATGAAAAAGCCTGTTGCTGTTTAGGAAGCTGGTTTGGAAACAGCTCTGTTGTTGCTCAAGAAAGGCTGATCGCTGGCATCCACTCAGATTCACTCAGTTGTCATTATGCTCGGAACATCAGTCATTATGTTTGACCTGCTTCGGCTATAACAGATTAGTCTGCTGTAGACCCACGTTCAACCTGCCTTAAAACCCTTTTCAAATAACGATAGACAAGACTGACCAGCAGTGAGTGTAAATATGTGCTGGGAGAGCTGCGTTAACAGAGATTCTCCTGCACATCTTGAACCTTGAAAACAAACTGAAGTTTAACAATTACATCCTAAGTTCTAAGCCTTTGTTTATGGTTTCACCAATTTAGTGAACAGCTTCATTTTCATTACAAAAATTCTGTTTTTCTTTTGTGAAGAAATTGCATACAGTAGAGGATCAATCGAGGCAGGCAAAATAAAAAATTCCCCTTTAATTTTGGCACTGAAGTTGATTCCATGTGAGATTCTTTTTATTAATTTATTTATTTCGAAGAAAGGGAGTATGAAATGATCAAGGACAGACAGACAGTGGCTTTTCATTTGACAATATAGACAATATTATTTCCGTCAGTTTATCCAAATTAAAAAGAAAAAAAAAATCGCTCATTGACTGATGCTGCTGCTCTCATGTAAACCGTGATCAAAACTGTACAAGAGGAAGAAGGTAAAAGAAGCTGCGGTATCGACGTGTGTTCTCAAATTCAGGTTTTGTTCTGAAGATTAGAGAAGTCACGGTGCTTCAGTTTCTTAGAGTAACCCTGCATTTCCCTGTGATGAAGCCTTAAAGATCTGAAGAGCATCAAGAGACATATCTAAGAGAAGTGCCCTCACTTTTTATTCATGTTTCTTCCCCTTTTCTTATTCAAGTGATCTGCAGCATCAGAGAAAGAACGGTGAGGGAGAGAGATTCAGGGAGAGGGAAAGAGATGGGGAAGTGTTTTCCAATAAAAAATGAGGCAAGTTGAAGAAGACTCCTCAGTAGGGGTGAGGCTGTCACTGCTCAGTTCAAAACATTCTGCCACGCAAAACAGCCAAAAGCCCCGTAAAACGT